>NC_058084.1:251064013-251432610 GCF_014858855.1 Bufo gargarizans | reverse complement strand
ATTTCATTTCAAATAAGAACTTACAGCCTCAAATCCATCACTGGCCTAAGGAAACACAATTGCTGCGTGTATATGTACAGGCGTTTGCGAGGAGCGCCATCACCACTGCACCCCATCTCCGTGACTTCACGACGGAACTCGTCCCTACAACTGTTCCATCTAGTCTTAGTCTTACTCACTGTCAAAACATAAAACAAAAAATACAAAAAAATATATAATTTCCATCCACAACAATAATAGAGTGCAAGTAACATCAAAAGATGCCAATAACAAAATAGCTTTCTAAGCAGGCTAAAAGGGGAAAATGCCCAGCACATGGTACAGTAGGGCATCGCTCAATAACAGCCCACAGCCTACAGATCAGTCACACAGGTCCATGGCCCATCCACATTAAGTAAACGGCAAAGGCATGGCCCAGTGCGACTTAGTGTCACACCTTGCCCTGTGAATGTGGGGAGATCTGCCAGGCTGGCTGCACATGCTTGACTCATCTCTTTGTTTTGGTTTGAGTTGAGCTGGATCCACCTTCCCTCAGGTGTACTGGGTTGATTGTTAGCGAGACCATTTATTCCTCCTTCTCCCAGTGGCCTGTGCGGGTTATAGTTCTTTCCTGTGGGCTTTGGATATGTTGTGCATGGTCTGCTCCAGCTCAGCTCAAGATAAGTCCTCTCTGTTTTTTCCCTTGTTGTCTTTTGTCACCTCTTTCCCTTTTAATTCTGCTCAGGGTTGTCCCAGGGGATATAGACGTAGGCACAAGGGCATGAGCATATCCACTATAAGGGTATGCACATGTGCACAACAGTATAGGGAAAGCTTCAGGGATCGCTAGGAGGTGACCCTCTCTCCCTAGCTTTTGGGCCTAGTCTATTGTTCTGTTTGTTTTCCCTGTGTTTGGTTATTTCCCTGCTGATATACCTTCCGTCACAGTTAGCTCTGTATTTACAGCTATAATATGTTTATACATTGTCTAGCAGGGATTACTGTGGTCGTCGCTTCCACTGTCACCTCACCAGGCCAAACTCCACACCAGCAAAACAATGTCCTGTCCAACATGGCGGGGCAGGTGTGGGTATCAGCAGCATTTTTGAAAGGACACAATCGGCAAGCGCAACATAAAATCCACACCAGGGCAATGTCTGACAGTTCATTGTTGTACTGATGTGGACCACTGGATACTAATGTTAGAGAATTGCATGAAGTAGGAAAAGATTTGGCCTAGCCCTTTTAACAATAATATTTTATGGGAAGGGGACAGATGTCACCAGATCCATTACAACAGGGCCACATGTGTCCAAAACTGTAAGGCCCCTTGCAGACAAGCATTCCTCCCATAGCAGGTCCGCATTGCAGCTCTCGGCCTGACCTCCCAGCACTGATGCGATTCACACAGAGGCATAATGCTGCCAGTGTTATCCAACACATTCCAGAACTGTAAGGGTTACATAGCATCATAAAAATCTATATAAAATACTATGTGAATCCCATCAGTGCTGGGAGGTCAAGCCGAGAGCTGCGATGCGGACTTGCTGCGGGAGGAACGCTCGTCTGCAAGGGACTTAAAGGGCGCAGGCTGTGTACACATTACTGCTGTGTGCGAGAGCAAAGTTGGTGACATGCATTAAAACATGGTGGTGATGGCGAAATTGTAATACAAAAGCTATGACAACACACGCACTGGCCAGACCACAATTAAGCCTGGCCACAAAAGGGACAAAAATCTGACCTCATAGAACTACTAGCTAAATCATTTGTGACAACACAGGGACAGGACACAAAACAACATAACTTGCACTAACCTAAATCAACACAACCTCTGCTGTTTCCTAGTGCCTATTCTGAAGGCCTCATGTGTCTTTCATATGGATGGCTTCCGTTGTGCATCCGCATTTTATGCAGACCTAATGACTTCGGTATTTTGCTGACAAGAATAGGACAGGTTATTTTTTTATTTTTTTTGCGGCCCACGGAATGGAGCAACGGATGCTTACAGCACACAGAGTGCTGTCCACATCTTTTGCGGCCCCATTGAAGTAAATGGGTTTGCATCCAAGCCGTAAAAACTGCGGCTCGGATGCGGGCCCAAACAACAGCCTTATTAGTCTATAACATTTAGTAGGTGTCCGAATTGTCCACAGGAAAAAAGAATGCAGAAAGTAAAGGAGCATTGTGAGCTATCAAAAATATATAGGCAAGTTAGGTTTAAACTGTTGGGGACACAGGGGATACCTGTACGCCCTGATGTCCCGGTACTGAAAAACACAGGGAGTACAGGTACGTCCTGCAATCAGTAGGCACCCTGGGTCAATGTCATTGGCGATCGCTGCAAGCCACAGGTCAATTCAGATCTACGGTTTGCAGTGCTTTCGGAAGTTTCTGATCCCGGCGGTCTGTGACCACTGGGATCAGAAACTTCAAAATACCTTTATTTTATATTTACCCCCCCCCCCCCTGCTTCCCTCTGTGTTGTGTGCCAGCGGGCGCAGCAGGGTGTGTGTGTGTGTGTGTGTGCGGGCGGTGCGGATGGCTGAGCGATTTTAGTACATTGCTGACACTCTGCTTGAAACTGCTGACATCTGTGCTGGCACAGATGTCAGCCGTTTAACCCCTTCCATGCCGCGGTCCGTAATTTTTTTGACTCCATTTTACCAGAGTCAATATGTGACGAAAAAACTATCTGAGAATGGCTTTGATAAGTCAAAGCGTTTTAAAGTTATCACAACATAAATTGACACTGGTCAGATTTTCAAAAAATGGCCTGGTCCTTAAGGTGAAAATGAGCCCGGTCCCTTAAGGGGTTAAAGGGTATACCATAGACCTTGATAAGTTATCAAGACAGAACATTCAAGGTTTTGAGAAACCTGTCTATATGAATAGGGTCTTAGAATATATAGAATCATATACAGGTGCATCTCAATCTATTAGAATATCATCCCAATGTTTATATTTTTCAGTAAATCAATACAAAAAGTGAAACATATATTATATAGATTAATTGCACACATTCCCTTGAAAACGTCACTGAGGAAGGCGTTTGGCAAACTCCAAAATGTGTCTAGTAATACAAAAGCGTTTACCGGAGCTGCATTGAGTTAAAAAATCTCACTAAAGTGTATACTATCCAGTTTAACAGACATGCTCTCTATAGTAATTGTAATAAGTGGATATTGTCACACCTCAATAGAGGACCACTTGCTGCAGAATACAGCTCCCAATACACAGAAGAACATGCACTGAGCACACCGAATCAAGAGGGAAGCAGCATGTGTATCTCGGCAGTCGTCATTGCCATGTGGGTCCTGGAGCAAAAGAGTGAAATATACATCAGGAGGTGGTAAGGCACAAGGCACAGTAAACACATGGAACTACAGTATATATTTAATCACAAAGGAGGAACCAATATAATTAAATACAGAGAGATACATAGTTAAGTAATAATATGTTAGGCTACTTTCACACTAGCGTTCGGGTTTCCGCTCATGAGCTCCGTTTGAAGGAGCTCACGAGCGGACCCGAACGCAGCCGTCCAGCCCTGATGCAGTCTGAATGGAGGCGGATCCGCTCAGACTGCATCAGTCTGGCGGCGTTCAGCCTCCGCTCCGCTCGCCTCCGCACGGACAGGCGGACAGCTGAACGCTGCTTGCAGCGTTCGGGTGTCCGCCTGGCCGTGCGGAGGCGTGCGGATCCGTGCGGATCCGTCCAGACTTTCAATGTAAGTCAATGGGGACGGATCCGTTTGAAGATGCCACAATGTGGCTCAATCTTCAAGCGGATCCGTCCCCCATTAACTTTACATTGAAAGTCTGGACGGATCCGTACTAGGCTATTTTCACACTTAGCTGTTCTATGCTAAAAATAATGCAGACGGATCCGTTCTGAACGGAGCCTCCGTCTGCATTATTATGAGCGGATCCGTTCAGAACGGATCCGCCCGAACGCTAGTGTGAAAGTAGCCTTAGTTGGATGCACAGGGTGGTTGATACACCAAAAAGGGTGCTCTCAGTCTTGCAGCGTCACCCCACTGCTTAAGAGGAATTAAATATAAAAGAGATGACTGGGCACTCCTAAGATACTTGGATTACTAGTGTTTATTATAATGATTAAAATGATGGATAAGATACAGTAAAATGCAATACAACGATACACCTATAAAAATGACTTCCGCAGTATCAGCAGCAATCGAGACAGAATCTCCGCATATTGTAGTTAAAGTATGGCGGAGATCAGTCACTCTTAAGTGATGGTATGAGATAACAGTGACTGACCGCCTAACCCAAAACACAATATTACAGATGAGGCGGGTACGTGATGTAAAAGAGTCTTATAACGATGGCAGTGAACTACAATACAGCAATAGTGTTACAGTATTGATAGTGGCCAACTAGTAAATGATACAAGTTCGCGGACCCTGATAGATCAAAAGCTGTGATGTACTTGTTCCCGATTTCAAGTCACGTAATACCGCTATGGGTAAAGAATGTGATAATCAAAAGCAATGTCCTGCTCCGTAACTGACCCAGCGGCGTCCCGCTCTAGGTCAGAAATAGATCCGGCAGTAAATCAACTTTGCATAGAGGAACGCTCTTACCGATGTTGGAGGATTCTCACAGCTGGGAGAAAACCTCTGCCGTCTATCGGAACCTGCTCCCGGCTCTCTTGTTGCGGTCGGGTGGATCCTACAATTGATGCTATGGGTCACCTGTTGGCAGCTTGATTGCTGTATGCGATCCCGCTTGTTCGGATCCCAGTGGAATATTCCATCCTTCCGGGCAGAAGTTCCAGACAGGCTACACTTGGCAAATCGGTTCAGAGTTATTCCTGGATAAGATCGATGTGGTGCACTCACATAAACTTGTACTTGGGGGGTCAGACCAGACGTGTTTCGGGGCTAGAGTGTCCCCTTCCTCAGTGGCTATCCGACCTCCCCAAGAGACCATCTTTTTATACTCCACAAAAGAGCCTTACAAGACCCGGTTCGGATTCTGGTTCCGGAAGTCCTATAGAGACCATTATCCGGTCAGAGAACTTTGTCCTTATTGTTATAGTTTAGCGGTTTTACTTATTTCGCTTATTTTAACCATATTGAAATTGACAAGATCCCTAAAGGGTTATTGATCAATAAAAATCCTGCACAAGATTTGTGCAGTAATGAATTTAATAGGGAATGGGAAGATTTGCTTCACGAACAGTCGGTTGCATGTACCATATTAATTATTAAAAGACGGACAGAGATATTGGAAGAAACTACTAAACGAATCTCTGATTTCAGATTTTTAGTTGACCAATTCACTAGGAATGAAGAATTCAACGCAATACAGACAAAAATTTGCAATAATTTGGACAGAATAGAACAAGAAATAATAGAAAAAAAAGTAAAGAAATTGAATTTTAAAAGAAGAGGAAGAGTTGATAGGGAAACAACCAATAGAGAAGAAGGAGATGAACATGTACTAATGACAGGAACAGCCAGCAATATTGGAAAGGAAGGAGATGTGAATGAAAAAGAACCAATAAGAAATGGCCATTTTAATATACCCACCCACAATAGATTTGAAATGTTAGAAGAAAGGGATCATTTTTTAGACCGCACTCCACCACATCACCGTTCACGAATAAGACACAGATCACCCCCACTGAGAACACAAACCACACAGAAAAACACGCACATAGATCACCAATACAATCTGAGAAACAAAACTCAGAACGTATCACAAATATACAAGACCCCAAATATGAGGGGACACAACTCACAGGATGAATATCACAATCACAATTATGCACACAGGGTGAGACACTACGACACAGAAAGGGGAAGACAAGAAGAGGAACAAGAAAAAAGACACCATCACTACAGACATCACCCGTAATCACAAATGACGCCATTATCAACTTGAGTTCAGTAGTCCTATCAGATACACAGAAACTACTTCTCAATAAAGGCCTAAAATTTGCACCAACGAAACCACTCAATAAGTTTGAAACCTTTATTGGAGTGGAAAAATTCATAAGGAAATTATGCCTAAAAAAATACTTCCTGAAAAATCCAATAAACCGGGAAGTCACCTCCTTTACAAATAATGATAAAGTTGTACACACCTCCCTAAAAAATACGTCAAAAAAGTACCCGCAAAACGAACTTAGTCAAGAAATGATCACATTCAAGGAATGTGTGATGAAGGATGTAAAAAAGATAAAAAGCAATTCGAAATACAAACGTAACAACTTGACACAAAAAAAATTGTTAGCACTCAAACTTTTACAAAAAGAGAAAAACATTATAATCCGTCCAGCAGACAAAGGAGGGTCTATAGTGATTCAAGATCTAGAAAAGTATAATGGGGAATGTTTATGCCAATTGGCGGACACCAGCACATACCAAAAATAAAAAAAATGACCCAACTGATCAATTTTATATAGACCTGGGGAACCTCTGCAAAAAGGGAATGGACAATGGGATTTTAAATAACGAAGAACACGATTTTATTCTAAACAAATACCCACGAATACCGGCGTTTTATTGTATTCCGAAAATACACAAAGATAAGGAGAATCCGCCGGGACGTCCCATTATCTCAGGGATTGAATCATTAACAGCAAATCTCTCAATGTACATTGACACTTTACTTCAAACCAAAGTGAAAAATATGCCTTCATATGTTAAAGACACGACGCAAATTATAAAAAAAATAGAGAATATGCAGTTTGAAAAACACTGGATAATGGGCTCTTTGGATGTCCAATCCTTGTACACGATCATTGACCATGAACAAGGCAAAAAAGCAACAAAGCAACAGCTCATAACGGAGGGTAGATTAACAGAACAACAGATAGCTTTTTTAATTGAGGGAATCAATTTCATTTTAAATCATAACTATTTTTATTTTAATGGATCTTTTTATTTGCAGGTTCAGGGCACTGCCATGGGCACCAGGTTCGCCCCCAGTTACGCAAATTTATTTATGGCGGATTGGGAAGAGCAAAACGTGGCCCCCAAACTGGGGACGGACCTGGTGCTCTGGCAGAGATACATCTATGATGTGTTTTTTATCTGGCAATCAGGCCCTGAACGACTCAAAACATTTTTAGATAATATTAACCACAATGATTTTAATCTCAAATTCTCAGGGACCAATAGTAAAGAAATTTTAGAAGTTTTAGACCTGAAAATTTATGTTGAGGATGATATACTCAAAACTTGCACATATACTAAGCCCTCAACGCGGAACAGTTATATTCTATTTAATAGTTGCCATTTACCAAGCTGGCTCATCAACATTCCGCAGGGCCAGTTTCGGAGACTAAGACGAAACTGCACAATGATGGACTAATTCGAAATAGAGGCAGATAAAATGAAGTTAGAATTTAGGAAATCCTAAATTCAGCACTAGGTAAAGTAATAAAAATGGATAGAAAATAATTTTTTAGCGGAAAAAATAATGTGTGTAAAGAAAAGGCAGATAATCAAGTAAAACTAATACTACCATATAGTAGTGACTATGGCAAGATAAGAAATATCATACAGAAACATTGGGACATTATTAAAAGAAAAAGTGGTGGGGACGATAATCCCACCAAAACCTCTGATCGTTTTCACAAAAGCACCAACCCTGGGAAACAAGATAGCCCCCACAGTTAGGGAGGACGGACAATAACAACAAAAAAATAACCCTTCAATACAGAAATGGATGGACCTTAAAGGTTTTTTCAGGTGCGGCCAATGTGGTAACTGCAAATTAACATCATTTATGAAACAAACAAAAGAAATAACTGCAACAACAAACGGACATAAACATATTATAAAATAATTTTTAACCTGCAGTACAGAGAACGTCATCTATATTATAGAGTGTCCCTGCAAACGCCAATACATAGGCAGGACTAAAAGAACCCTCAAGAAACGCCTTTCCGAACACATATCAAATATTAAAAAGGGTGTGGAAACCCAGTCACTCTCTAAGCACTTTAAAATGGCTCACAATAGTGATCCATCTAGTTTAAAATTTGCGGCCATAGATAAAGTACCAAAAAGTTGGAGAAGAGGGAACCACATTAGCAAGATGCCGAGAATGGAAACACAGAGAATTTTTGAAATGGAGACCATGATTCCGGATGGTCTAAACGCAGAATACGAACTTTTCGGTTTTCTATAAATATGAGTTGGGGCCTGCCTTTAAGGGTGAGCTCTGCCGAGTAGCTTAGTGCCCCGGCGGGTTCCCCCTTGACGGCAGGCTCACAACATGGAACATCAACCGACTGCTCATGGTACAAAGCTATTCCAAACCCTAATCCAGGGTATGTTAAACAAGAAAGTCTTCTGGCAAATCTCTATGGAATTTTTTTTGGGCACCTTTATTGTTATTTTTACATTTATACATATTTATATAACTTTGTGGTGTAATGGTTTTTATAGACACTTTGATTACTATTTTTATTAAAAGATTTTTTGATTATGTATAAGAATTATACAAATCAAAAGTTTTTTAAAAGTTTTTAAATTTTAAAGTTCTGAATTGTTTAAAAGTTTTTTCAAAAAAGTATACAAAATGTGTATAAATTGATATATGAGTATATATTGATACATATTGTTACATATATACAACTCATTATATCCACACATACAGGGCGTGCAGAATTATTAGGCAAATGAGTATTTTGACCACATCATCCTCTTTATGCATGTTGTCTTACTCCAAGCTGTATAGGCTCGAAAGCCTACTACCAATTAAGCATATTAGGTGATGTGCATCTCTGTGATGAGAAGGGGTGTGGTCTAATGACATCAACACCCTATATCAGGTGTGCATAATTATTAGGCAACTTCCTTTCCTTTGGCAAAATGGCTCAAAAGAAGGACTTGACAGGCTCAGAAAAGTCAAAAATAGTGAGATATCTTGCAGAGGGATGCAGCACTCTTAAAATTGCAAAGCTTCTGAAGCGTAATCATCGAATAATCAAGCGTTTCATTCAAAATAGTCAACAGGGTCGCAAGAAGCGTGTGGAAAAACCAAGGTGCAAAATAACTGCCCATGAACTGAGAAAAGTCAAGCGTGCAGCTGCCAAGATGCCACTTGCCACCAGTTTGGCCATATTTCAGAGCTGCAACATCACTGGAGTGCCTAAAAGCACAAGGTGTGCAATACTCAGAGACATGGCCAAGGTAAGAAAGGCTGAAAAACGACCACCACTGAACAAGACACACAAGCTGAAACGTCAAGACTGGGCCAAGAAATATCTCAAGACTGATTTTTCTAAGGTTTTATGGACTGATGAAATGAGAGTGAGTCTTGATGGGCCAGATGGATGGGCCCGTGGCTGGATTGGTAAAGGGCAGAGAGCTCCAGTCCAACTCAGACGCCAGCAAGGTGGAGGTGGAGTACTGGTTTGGGCTGGTATCATCAAAGATGAGCTTGTGGGGCCTTTTCGGGTTGAGGATGGAGTCAAGCTCAACTCCCAGTCCTACTGCCAGTTTCTGGAAGACACCTTCTTCAAGCAGTGGTACAGGAAGAAGTCTGCATCCTTCAAGAAAAACATGATTTTCATGCAGGACAATGCTCCATCACATGCGTCCAAGTACTCCACAGCGTGGCTGGCAAGAAAGGGTATAAAAGAAGAAAATCTAATGACATGGCCTCCTTGTTCACCTGATCTGAACCCCATTGAGAACCTGTGGTCCATCATCAAATGTGAGATTTACAAGGAGGGAAAACAGTACACCTCTCTGAACAGTGTCTGAAATAGCTAAAACTAAAAACAAACTAATAACTACTTCCAAAAATATTCAGCTTTGATATTAATGAGTTTTTTGGGTTCATTGAGAACATGGTTGTTGTTCAATAATAAAATTAATCCTCAAAAATACAACTTGCCTAATAATTCTGCACTCCCTGTATAGTCTTTTTGCTATTAAGGGACATGTGTATTATTGATCTATTCATGCCTCCTTGGGATCTATATTCCAATTTATCCCTAATGGAATCCCACATTGGGTATAATATATTCCCTCCTGTATTTCTCCTCTTAATTCTCACTCTTCAGTCATTGTTTTGAGCATACCTTTTCAGTAAATTTTGTTTCCATGGTTTAAATATTTCGGTCTTAAATATTTCTGCCTTATGTGCTGTACCCTACATTTACACACCTAAATAACATATAATGTGTGGTCTTCTGGACAGTTCTGACAGTAGAATCGCAAGAGAATCGTAACAATAATGCAAAGGTGTCACTTGCGATTTAAGTGGAACAAGCGTGCAAGTTGGCAGTAACCTACATATGCGGCCACACATCGACAATGGTTAAAATAAGCGAAATAAGTAAAACCGCTAAACTATAACAATAAGGACAAAGTTCTCTGACCGGATAATGGTTTCTATAGGACTTCCGGAACCAGAATCCGAACCGGGTCTTGTAAGGCTCTTTTGTGGAGTATAAAAAGATGGTCTCTTGGGGAGGTCGGATAGCCACTGAGGAAGGGGACACTCTTGCCCCGAAACGCGTCTGGTCTGACCCCCCCAAGTACAAGTTTATGTGAGTGCACCACATCGATCTTATCCAGGAATAACTCTGAACCGATTTGCCAAGTGTAGCCGGTCTGGAACTTCTGCCCGGAAGGTTGGAATATTCCACTGGGATCCGAACAAGTGGGATCGCATACAGCAATCAAGCTGCCAACAGGTGACCCATAGCATCAATTGTAGGATCCACCCGACCGCAACAAGAGAGCCGGGAGCAGGTTCCGATAGACGGCAGAGGTTTTCTCCCAGCTGTGAGAATCCTCCAACATCGGTAAGAGCGTTCCTCTATGCAAAGTTGATTTACTGCCGGATCTATTTCTGACCTAGAGCGGGACGCCGCTGGGTCAGTTACGGAGCAGGACATTGCTTTTGATTATCACATTCTTTACCCATAGCGGTATTACGTGACTTGAAATCGGGAACAAGTACCCGATCAGTTTTACCTCTGCGGTACCTTGTCATCACAGCTTTTGATCTATCAGGGTCAGCGAACTTGTATCATTTACTAGTTGGCCACTATCAACACTGTAACACTATTGCTGTATTGTAGTTCACTGCCATCGTAATAAGACTCTTTTACATCACGTACCCGCCTCATCTGTAATATTGTGTTTGGGGTTAGGCGGTCAGTCACTGTTATCTCATACCATCACTTAAGAGCGACTGATCTCCACCATACTTTAACTACAATATGCAGAGATTCTGTCTCGATTGCTGCTGATACTGCGGAAGTCATTTTTATAGGTGTATCGTTGTATTGCATTTTACTGTATCTTATCCATCATTTTAATCATTATAATAAACACTAGTAAACCAAGTATCTTAGGAGTGCCCAGTCATCTCTTTTATATTTTATACAGAGAGATACATACATATTATAACTAGAGATGAGTGAATTGAAGCTGACAAAGTGGAATTTCAGGAAAAAAGTGGTTTGCACCGAAGCCAAATTTCCTCAAGTTTCATGGTAACAAATTGCATTTTTCCTAAAATGGCTGCTGCACGTGTGAGGACATGAAGAAATGAACTCTGGGAAGGTTGGATTACGCATAATGCCATGCATGCAGCCAATCAGCAGCCAGCCAGGTGATGTCACAGCCCTATGTCTTGGATTCTTCCATTTACAAGTGTACTTAGTGCAGGGAGAGACGCCTGCAGGCGCTACGGACAGTGTTAGAAAAAACTTCATTGTGCTAAAAAAATGATTTATAAGCGCAGGGAAAGATTATTCAAGGTGTAGGGAAATGATAGGGAGGAATCATATCACAGCATTTATGCTGAACCGGGTTCAGTAGGGGAGGTTACAGCCTGGGTAATAGGAACTAGTGATGGATGAACATCTGCCGGGACAGTTCTCGAACGCGATCGCACGAACACAATCAAATGGTCGCGAACCGCAAGTTTGCGGTGGGTCCCATTCATTTTAATGGCAGTCAAACCTAAAAAACCTTCAGCTCATATTTGCAGCCAAGAAATAATTACTAGAAGTGCACAAATAGTCCCACAACATGGACAGTGACATACCAGATGTATTTGAATTTGCGATCTCCATTCATAATTTTCTTCAATGCAAAATATCAGCAATATAATTTTCGGGTACACCCATGCGCAAATGCACTATACAATACCCAAATGCACTATAAAGAAAGTATATAGGTATATAACACCCCACTTCAATCAGTTTTTTTGGGGGGTGACTAGTATATCACACCAGTAGAAATTATTTGTTCCAATAACGCTTATCCCTCTATATACCTGCAGTATCGCAGCAGAACCGCACACAACTGCCTCACAATACAAATGCACTATAATATACTTTCCAACATAGGAAGTATATTATAACATTGTACAAGGAAGGCAATCCATTAGAATATACATGAAGATAAAAAGTAACCTTTAATATTGTTACTGTGAGGGTCCATTCCCACGTTCGTAAGTGTTTTGTGGATCCGCAAAACACAGACACTGGCAATGTGCATTTCGCAATTTGTGGACCGCACATTGCCAGCAATATAATAGAAAATGCCTAATCTTGTCTGCAATTTCAGACAAGAATAGGACATGTTCTATTTTTTTGCGGAAACGGAAGCAAGGATGCGGAAGTACGGATCCGCAAATGCGGATGCGGACAGCACATTCCGGCCCTATTGAAAATTAATGGGTCTGCACCCATTCCGAAAATTGCAGAACGGATGCAGACCCATTTTGCGGACGTGTGAATGGAAAAGAGATCAGTCAAAATGAAAATAAATTTAATTATTAAAGTTAAGCAAAAAGCATAGATGTGGTAGACAATAACAAGTGCTCGGCGGCACTAAATCAGGTGCTCGGCGGCACCAAATCAGAAGCCATATGTCCTATCACAATCTGCGGGTTTCCAGTGCACATCCCTGGGCTAGATGATGATGTGGTATTGAAGGACAGGGTGGGCAAAGAACTGTCTCTGATATTGCCCTACAGGGGGTGCTATTCTGGCCTTGATAGCCTAAACACAGACCACCCGCCCTGATAAGAGCGATCACGTCCAGAACCTTACCCTATATAAAAATGGCCCTAGTAAGCCCTAATCCCCTAAGCCCCTGACTTCCAGGTGATCACTATGTGTTTTTGACTCATTATAAAATAATATTATATTCATATCACACCCCTCAGTGTATCACACCTATCGATAGCACACCTATACCAGTCCTTAAAAGGACTTTTGTGGCCCTATTAGCTAGCGTTTGGAGTCCCTAACAGTCTGTCCCTGCTCCACACAGCAACCTCTCCCTAAACTGGCAAAAGACTGAATGTAAAATGGCGGCCAGATCAGGTTTATTTATAAGGTAGGGGGTATGTGCATGTGCTGAAACATCTCAATTTGATTCAATTGGCTGTCCTGATGGATGTGTCATGGGTCAAAGTTCTTCACAATGTAAAAGAATATGGCGGGCGCAAATATCTCCATATGTTTGCATTTTCGGAGAATCACAAAAATGCAAAGTTCACCGCAAAACGACCCCCGGGCGAACCGCAAGGCCATCTCTAATAGGAACATTCCTATTACATCCTGCTGCACTGAAATTGCCATTATACAGCTCTATAATTCCAGCAAACCGTTCTTGTTATTGGGTTGCAAGTGTTGAAAGAAATATTTCTACGTCTTATTTGCCCTTGTGCGGTACAGTTATACTTTATGTTCTAAAGCATTTTTTGGCTTGTATTAGTGGGGAAAAAGGGCTTATTAGCCAGTGTGTTGAAGTGAGAAAATTACAGCCTTTTTTGTTTTGTATTAGTTGCAAAATAAAAATATATTTAGCGGTGCAGTTATAAGTAGGGATGAGCGAACTCGAACTGTATAGTTCGGGTTCGTACCGAATTTTGGGGTGTCCGTGACACGGACCCGAACCCGGACATTTTCGTAAAAGTCAGGGTTCGGGTTCGGTGTTCGTCGCTTTCTTCGCGCTTTTGTGACGCTTTCTTGGCGCTTTTTGAAAGGCTGCTAAGCAGCCAATCAACAAGCGTCATACTACTTGCCCCAAGAGGCCATCACAGCCATGCCTACTATTGGCATGGCTGTGATTGGCCAGAGCACCATGTGACCCAGCCTCTATTTAAGCTGGAGTCACATAGCGCCGCCCGTCACTCTGCTCTGATTAGCGTAGGGAGAGGTTGCGGCTGCGACAGTAGGGCGAGATTAGGCAGATTAACTCCTCCAAAGGACTTGATTAACTGATCGATCTGCAGCTGTGGATCATTGAGCTGCTGATCCTCAATTGCTCACTGTTTTTAGGCTGCCCAGACCGTTTGTCAGTCACATTTTTCTGGGGTGATCGGCGGCCATTTTGTGTCTTGTGGTGCGCCAGCACAAGCTGCGACCAAGTGCATTTAACCCTCAATGGTGTGGTTGTTTTTTGGCTAAAGCCTACATCAGGGTGAAGCTGTCACACCAAGTGCATTTAACCCTCAGTAGTGTGGTTGGTCAAGCTATCACACCAAGTGCATTTAACCAGCAATAGTCTGTTCATTTTTTGGCCATATACTAAATCAGGGGCAAGCTGCGCCCGTCACCAAGTGCATTTAACCCTCAGTAGTGTGGTTGGTCAAGCTGTGACACCAAGTGCATTTAACCAGCAATAGTCTGTTCATTTTTTGGCCATATACTACATCAGGGGCAAGCTGCGCCCATCACCAAGTGCATTTAACCAGCAATAGTGTGGTTATTTTTTGGCCATATCCCAGTCTAATTCTGTCACTAAATCCATACCGGTCACCCAGCGCCTAAATACTAGGCCTCAAATTTATATCCCGCTAAATCTCTCGTTACCGCTGTCCTGTTGTGGCTGGGAAAGTTATTTAGTGTCCGTCAAAGCACATTTTTTGTTCTGGGTTGAAATACAATTCCCAATTTAGCAATTTAAAAATTTAGTGGTTTCTGCTGTATCAGAGCTATTTGAAATCTATCCCTAAAAGGGTATATAATATTCAAGGTGCACATAGGGTCATTCAGAATAACTTCACACACCCGCTACTGTGCATTTCCAAGTCTAATTCTGTCACTAAACCCATACCTGTCACCCAGCGCCTAAATACTAGGCCTCAAATTTATATCCAGCTAAATCTGTCCTTAGTGCTGTAGCTGGGCGAGTTATTTAGTGTCCGTTCAAGCACATTTCTTGTTCTGGGTTGAAATACAATTCCCAATTTAGCAATTTCATAATTTAGTGGTTTCTGCTATATCAGAGCTATTTGAAATCTATCCCTAAAAGGGTATATAATATTCAAGGTGCACATTGGGTCATTCAGAATAACTTCACACACACCCGCTACTGTGTATTTCCAAGTCTAATTCTGTCACTAAACCCATACCTGTCACCCAGCGCCTAAATACTAGGCCTCAAATTTATATCCTGCTAAATCTCTCGTTAGTGCTGTAGCTGGGCGAGTTATTTAGTGTCCGTTCAAGCACATTTCTTGTTCTGGGTTGAAATACAATTCCCAATTTAGCAATTTCATAATTTAGTGGTTTCTGCTATATCAGAGCTATTTGAAATCTATCCCTAAAAGGGTATATAATATTCAAGGTGCACATTGGGTCATTCAGAATAACTTCACACACACCCGCTACTGTGTATTTCCAAGTCTAATTCTGTCACTAAACCCATACCTGTCACCCAGCGCCTAAATACTAGGCCTCAAATTTATATCCTGCTAAATCTCTCGTTAGTGCTGTAGCTGGGCGAGTTATTTAGTGTCCGTTCAAGCACATTTCTTGTTCTGGGTTGAAATACAATTCCCAATTTAGCAATTTCATAATTTAGTGGTTTCTGCTATATCAGAGCTATTTGAAATCTATCCCTAAAAGGGTATATAATATTCAAGGTGCACATTGGGTCATTCAGAATAACTTCACACACACCCGCTACTGTGTATTTCCAAGTCTAATTCTGTCACTAAACCCATACCTGTCACCCAGCGCCTAAATACTAGGCCTCAAATTTATATCCTGCTAAATCTCTCGTTAGTGCTGTAGCTGGGCGAGTTATTTAGTGTCCGTTCAAGCACCTTTCTTGTTCTGGGTTGAAATACAATTCCCAATTTAGCAATTTCATAATTTAGTGGTTTCTGCTATATCAGAGCTATTTGAAATCTATCCCTAAAAGGGTATATAATATTCAAGGTGCACATTGGGTCATTCAGAATAACTTCACACACACCCGCTACTGTGTATTTCCAAGTCTAATTCTGTCACTAAACCCATACCTGTCACCCAGCGCCTAAATACTAGGCCTCAAATTTATATCCTGCTAAATCTCTCGTTAGTGCTGTAGCTGGGCGAGTTATTTAGTGTCCGTTTCAAGCACATTTCTTGTTCTGGGTTGAAATACAATTCCCAATTTAGCAATTTCATAATTTAGTGGTTTCTGCTATATCAGAGCTATTTGAAATCTATCCCTAAAAGGGTATATAATATTCAAGGTGCACATTGGGTCATTCAGAATAACTTCACACACACCCGCTACTGTGTATTTCCAAGTCTAATTCTGTCACTAAACCCATACCTGTCACCCAGCGCCTAAATACTAGGCCTCAAATTTATATCCTGCTAAATCTCTCGTTAGTGCTGTAGCTGGGCGAGTTATTTAGTGTCCGTTCAAGCACATTTCTTGTTCTGGGTTGAAATACAATTCCCAATTTAGCAATTTCATAATTTAGTGGTTTCTGCTATATCAGAGCTATTTGAAATCTATCCCTAAAAGGGTATATAATATTCAAGGTGCACATTGGGTCATTCAGAATAACTTCACACACACCCGCTACTGTGTATTTCCAAGTCTAATTCTGTCACTAAACCCATACCTGTCACCCAGCGCCTAAATACTAGGCCTCAAATTTATATCCTGCTAAATCTCTCGTTAGTGCTGTAGCTGGGCGAGTTATTTAGTGTCCGTTCAAGCACATTTCTTGTTCTGGGTTGAAATACAATTCCCAATTTAGCAATTTCATAATTTAGTGGTTTCTGCTATATCAGAGCTATTTGAAATCTATCCCTAAAAGGGTATATAATATTCAAGGTGCACATTGGGTCATTCAGAATAACTTCACACACACCCGCTACTGTGTATTTCCAAGTCTAATTCTGTCACTAAACCCATACCTGTCACCCAGCGCCTAAATACTAGGCCTCAAATTTATATCCTGCTAAATCTCTCGTTAGTGCTGTAGCTGGGCGAGTTATTTAGTGTCCGTTCAAGCACATTTCTTGTTCTGGGTTGAAATACAATTCCCAATTTAGCAATTTCATAATTTAGTGGTTTCTGCTATATCAGAGCTATTTGAAATCTATCCCTAAAAGGGTATATAATATTCAAGGTGCACATTGGGTCATTCAGAATAACTTCACACACACCCGCTACTGTGTATTTCCAAGTCTAATTCTGTCACTAAACCCATACCTGTCACCCAGCGCCTAAATACTAGGCCTCAAATTTATATCCTGCTAAATCTCTCGTTAGTGCTGTAGCTGGGCGAGTTATTTAGTGTCCGTTCAAGCACCTTTCTTGTTCTGGGTTGAAATACAATTCCCAATTTAGCAATTTCATAATTTAGTGGTTTCTGCTATATCAGAGCTATTTGAAATCTATCCCTAAAAGGGTATATAATATTCAAGGTGCACATTGGGTCATTCAGAATAACTTCACACACACCCGCTACTGTGTATTTCCAAGTCTAATTCTGTCACTAAACCCATACCTGTCACCCAGCGCCTAAATACTAGGCCTCAAATTTATATCCTGCTAAATCTCTCGTTAGTGCTGTAGCTGGGCGAGTTATTTAGTGTCCGTTCAAGCACATTTCTTGTTCTGGGTTGAAATACAATTCCCAATTTAGCAATTTCATAATTTAGTGGTTTCTGCTATATCAGAGCTATTTGAAATCTATCCCTAAAAGGGTATATAATATTCAAGGTGCACATTGGGTCATTCAGAATAACTTCACACACACCCGCTACTGTGTATTTCCAAGTCTAATTCTGTCACTAAACCCATACCTGTCACCCAGCGCCTAAATACTAGGCCTCAAATTTATATCCTGCTAAATCTCTCGTTAGTGCTGTAGCTGGGCGAGTTATTTAGTGTCCGTTCAAGCACATTTCTTGTTCTGGGTTGAAATACAATTCCCAATTTAGCAATTTCATAATTTAGTGGTTTCTGCTATATCAGAGCTATTTGAAATCTATCCCTAAAAGGGTATATAATATTCAAGGTGCACATTGGGTCATTCAGAATAACTTCACACACACCCGCTACTGTGTATTTCCAAGTCTAATTCTGTCACTAAACCCATACCTGTCACCCAGCGCCTAAATACTAGGCCTCAAATTTATATCCTGCTAAATCTCTCGTTAGTGCTGTAGCTGGGCGAGTTATTTAGTGTCCGTTCAAGCACATTTCTTGTTCTGGGTTGAAATACAATTCCCAATTTAGCAATTTCATAATTTAGTGGTTTCTGCTATATCAGAGCTATTTGAAATCTATCCCTAAAAGGGTATATAATATTCAAGGTGCACATTGGGTCATTCAGAATAACTTCACACACACCCGCTACTGTGTATTTCCAAGTCTAATTCTGTCACTAAACCCATACCTGTCACCCAGCGCCTAAATACTAGGCCTCAAATTTATATCCAGCTAAATCTGTCCTTAGTGCTGTAGCTGGGCGAGTTATTTAGTGTCCGTTCAAGCACATTTCTTGTTCTGGGTTGAAATACAATTCCCAATTTAGCAATTTCATAATTTAGTGGTTTCTGCTATATCAGAGCTATTTGAAATCTATCCCTAAAAGGGTATATAATATTCAAGGTGCACATTGGGTCATTCAGAATAACTTCACACACACCCGCTACTGTGTATTTCCAAGTCTAATTCTGGCACTAAACCCATACCTGTCACCCAGCGCCTAAATACTAGGCCTCAAATTTATATCCCGCTAAATCTGTCCTTAGTGCTGTAGCTGGGCGAGTTATTTAGTGTCCGTTCAAGCTCATTTCTTGTTCTGGGTTGAAATACAATTCCCAATTTAGCAATTTCATAATTTAGTGGTTTCTGCTATATCAGAGCTATTTGAAATCTATCCCTAAAAGGGTATATAATATTCAAGGTGCACATTGGGTCATTCAGAATAACTTCACACACACACGCTTCTGTGCATTTCCAAGTCTAATTCTGTCACTAAATCCATACCGGTCACCCAGCGCCTAAATACTAGGCCTCAAATTTATATCCCGCTGAATTTGAATACAATACATTGGGCCAAATAATATATTTGTTGTTGTGGTGAACCATAACAATGAGAAAAACATCTAGTAAGGGACGCGGACGTGGACATGGTCGTGGTGGTGTTAGTGGACCCTCTGGTGCTGGGAGAGGACGTGGCCGTTCTGCCACATCCACACGTCCTAGTGTACCAACTACCTCAGGTCCCAGTAGCCGCCAGAATTTACAGCGATATATGGTGGGGCCCAATGCCGTTCTAAGGATGGTAAGGCCTGAGCAGGTACAGGCATTAGTCAATTGGGTGGCCGACAGTGGATCCAGCACGTTCACATTATCTCCCACCCAGTCTTCTGCAGAAAGCGCACAGATGGCGCCTGAAAACCAACCCCATCAGTCTGTCACATCACCCCCATGCATACCAGGGAAACTGTCTCAGCCTCAAGTTATGCAGCAGTCTCTTATGCTGTTTGAAGACTCCGCTGGCAGGGTTTCCCAAGGGCATCCACCTAGCCCTTCCCCAGCGGTGAAAGACATAGAATGCACTGACGCACAACCACTTATGTTTCCTGATGATGAGGACATGGGAATACCACCTCAGCATGTCTCTGATGATGACGAAACACAGGTGCCAACTGCTGCGTCTTTCTGCAGTGTGCAGACTGAACAGGAGGTCAGGGATCAAGACTGGGTGGAAGACGATGCAGGGGACGATGAGGTCCTAGACCCCACATGGAATGAAGGTCGTGCCACTGACTTTCACAGTTCGGAGGAAGAGGCAGTGGTGAGACCGAGCCAACAGCGTAGCAAAAGAGGGAGCAGTGGGCAAAAGCAGAACACCCGCCGCCAAGAGACTCCGCCTGCTACTGACCGCCGCCATCTGGGACCGAGCACCCCAAAGGCAGCTTCAAGGAGTTCCCTGGCATGGCACTTCTTCAAACAATGTGCTGACGACAAGACCCGAGTGGTTTGCACGCTGTGCCATCAGAGCCTGAAGCGAGGCATTAACGTTCTGAACCTGAGCACAACCTGCATGACCAGGCACCTGCATGCAAAGCATGAACTGCAGTGGAGTAAACACCTTAAAACCAAGGAAGTCACTCAGGCTCCCCCTGCTACCTCTTCTGCTGCTGCCGCCTCGGCCTATTCTGCTGCTGCCGCCTCGGCCTCTTCCTCCGCCTCTGGAGGAACGTTGGCACCTGCCGCCCAGCAAACAGGGGATGTACCACCAACACCACCACCACCACCTCCGTCACCAAGCGTCTCAACCATGTCACACGCCAGCGTTCAGCTCTCCATCTCACAAACATTTGATAGAAAGCGTAAATTCCCACCTAGCCACCCTCGATCCCTGGCCCTGAATGCCAGCATTTCTAAACTACTGGCCTATGAAATGCTGTCATTTAGGCTGGTGGACACAGACAGCTTCAAACAGCTCATGTCGCTTGCTGTCCCACAGTATGTTGTTCCCAGCCGGCACTACTTCTCCAAGAGAGCCGTGCCTTCCCTGCACAACCAAGTATCCCATAAAATCAAGTGTGCACTGCGCAACGCCATCTGTAGCAAGGTCCACCTAACCACAGATACGTGGACCAGTAAGCACGGCCAGGGACGCTATATCTCCCTAACTGCACACTGGGTAAATGTAGTGGCAGCTGGGCCCCAGGCGGAGAGCTGTTTGGCGCACGTCCTTCCGCCGCCAAGGATCGCAGGGCAACATTCTTTGCCTCCTGTTGCCACCTCCTCCTTCTCGGCTTCCTCCTCCTCTTCTTCCACCTGCTCATCCAGTCAGCCACACACCTTCACCACCAACTTCAGCACAGCCCGGGGTAAACGTCAGCAGGCCATTCTGAAACTCATATGTTTGGGGGACAGGCCCCACACCGCACAGGAGTTGTGGCGGGGTATTGAACAACAGACCGACGAGTGGTTGCTGCCGGTGAGCCTCAAGCCCGGCCTGGTGGTGTGTGATAATGGGCGAAATCTCGTTGCAGCTCTGGGACTAGCCAATTTGACGCACATCCCTTGCTTGGCGCATGTGCTGAATTTGGTGGTGCAGAAGTTCATTCACAACTACCCCGACATGTCAGAGCTGCTGCATAAAGTGCGGGCCGTCTGTTCGCGCTTCCGGCGTTCACATCCTGCTGCTGCTCGCCTGTCTGCGCTACAGCGTAACTTCGGCCTTCCCGCTCACCGCCTCATATGCGACGTGCCCACCAGGTGGAACTCCACCTTGCACATGCTGGACAGACTGTGCGAGCAGCAGCAGGCCATAGTGGAGTTTCAGCTGCAGCACGCACGGGTCAGTCGCACTACAGAACAGCACCACTTCACCACCAATGACTGGGCCTCCATGCGAGACCTGTGTGCCCTGTTGCGCTGTTTCGAGTACTCCACCAACATGGCCAGTGGCGATGACACCGTTATCAGCGTTACAATACCACTTCTATGTCTCCTTGAGAAAACACTTAGGGCGATGATGGAAGAGGAGGTGGCCCAGGAGGAGGAGGAGGAGGAGGAGGAAGAGGGGTCATTTTTAGCACTTTCAGGCCAGTCTCTTCGAAGTGACTCAGAGGGAGGTTTTTGGCAACAGCAGAGGCCAGGTACAAATGTGGCCAGCCAGGGCCCACTACTGGAGGACGAGGAGGACGAGGATGAGGAGGAGGTGGAGGAGGATGAGGATGAAGCATGGTCACAGCGGGGTGGCACCCAACGCAGCTCGGGTCCATCACTGGTGCGTGGCTGGGGGGAAAGGCAGGACGATGACGATACGCCTCCCACAGAGGACAGCTTGTCCTTACCCCTGGGCAGCCTGGCACACATGAGCGACTACATGCTGCAGTGCCTGCGCAACGACAGCAGAGTTGCCCACATTTTAACCTGTGCGGACTACTGGGTTGCCACCCTGCTGGATCCACGCTACAAAGACAATGTGCCCACCTTACTTCCTGCACTGGAGCGTGATAGGAAGATGCGCGAGTACAAGCGCACGTTGGTAGACGCGCTACTGAGAGCATTCCCAAATGTCACAGGGGAACAAGTGGAAGCCCAAGGCCAAGGCAGAGGAGGAGCAAGAGGTCGCCAAGGCAGCTGTGTCACGGCCAGCTCCTCTGAGGGCAGGGTTAGCATGGCAGAGATGTGGAAAACTTTTGTCAACACGCCACAGCTAACTGCACCACCACCTGATACGCAACGTGTTAGCAGGAGGCAACATTTCACTAACATGGTGGAACAGTACGTGTGCACACCCCTCCACGTACTGACTGATGGTTCGGCCCCATTCAACTTCTGGGTCTCTAAATTGTCCACGTGGCCAGAGCTAGCCTTTTATGCCTTGGAGGTGCTGGCCTGCCCGGCAGCCAGCGTTTTGTCTGAACGTGTATTCAGCACGGCAGGGGGCGTCATTACAGACAAACGCAGCCGCCTGTCTACAGCCAATGTGGACAAGCTGACGTTCATAAAAATGAACCAGGCATGGATCCCACAGGACCTGTCCGTCCCTTGTCCAGATTAGACATTAACTACCTCCCCATAACCATATATTATTGGACTCCAGGGCACTTCCTCATTCAATCCTATTTTTATTTTCATTTTACCATTATATTGCGAGGCTACCCAAAGTTGAATGAACCTCTCCTCTGCCTGTGTGCTAGGCCTAAATATATGCCAATGGACTGTTGCAGTGGTGGCTGACATGAAGCCTGATTCTCTGCTATGACATGCAGACTAATTCTCTGCTGACATGAAGCCAGATTGTCTGTTACGGGACCTCTCTCCTCTGCCTGGGTGCTGGGCCTAAATTTATGACAATGGACTGTTGCAGTGGTGGCTGACGTGAAGCCTGATTCTCTGCTATGACATGCAGACTGATTCTCTGCTGTCATGAAGCCAGATTGTCTGTTACGGGACCTCTCTGCTCTGCCTGTGTGCTAGGCCTAAATATATGCCAATGGACTGTTGCAGTGGTGGCTGACGTGAAGCCTCATTCTCTGCTATGACATGCAGACTGATTCTCTGCTGACATGAAGCCAGATTCTCTGTTACGGGACCTCTCTCCTCTGCCTGTGTGTGTGCTGGGCCTAAATATATGCCAATGGACTGTTGCAGTGGTGGCTGACGTGAAGCCTCATTCTCTGCTATGACATGCAGACTGATTCTCTGCTGACATGAAGCCAGATTGTCTGTTACGGGACCTCTCTCCTCTGCCTGTGTGCTAGGCCTAAATATATGCCAATGGACTGTTGCAGTGGTGGCTGACGTGAAGCCTCATTCTCTGCTATGACATGCAGACTGATTCTCTGCTGACATGAAGCCAGATTCTCTGTTACGGGACCTCCCTCCTCTGCCTGGGTGCTGGGCCTAAATATATGCCAATGGACTGTTGCAGTGGTGGCTGACGTGAAGCCTCATTCTCTGCTATGACATGCAGACTAATTCTCTGCTGACATGAAGACAGATTCTCTGTTACGGGACCTCTCTCCTCTGCCTGTGTGTGTGCTGGGCCTAAATATATGCCAATGGACTGTTGCAGTGGTGGCTGACGTGAAGCCTCATTCTCTGCTATGACATGCAGACTAATTCTCTGCTGACATGAAGCCAGATTCTCTGTTACGGGACCTCTCTCCTCTGCCTGGGTGCTGGGCCTAAATTTATGACAATGGACTGTTGCAGTGGTGGCTGACGTGAAGCCTGATTCTCTGCTATGACATGCAGACTGATTCTCTGCTGACATGAAGCCAGATCCTCTGTTACGGGACCTCTCTCCTCTGCCTGTGTGTGTGCTGGGCCTAAATATATGCCAATGGACTGTTGCAGTGGTGGCTGACGTGAAGCCTCATTCTCTGCTATGACATGCAGACTGATTCTCTGCTGACATGAAGCCAGATCCTCTGTTACGGGACCTCTCTCCTCTGCCTGTGTGTGTGCTGGGCCTAAATATATGCCAATGGACTGTTGCAGTGGTGGCTGACGTGAAGCCTCATTCTCTGCTATGACATGCAGACTGATTCTCTGCTGACATGAAGCCAGATTCTCTGTTACGGGACCTCTCTCCTCTGCCTGTGTGTGTGCTGGGCCTAAATATATGCCAATGGACTGTTGCAGTGGTGGCTGACGTGAAGCCTCATTCTCTGCTATGACATGCAGACTAATTCTCTGCTGACATGAAGACAGATTCTCTGTTACGGGACCTCCCTCCTTTGCCTGGGTGCTGGGCCTAAATATATGCCAATGGACTGTTGCAGTGGTGGCTGACGTGAAGCCTCATTCTCTGCTATGACATGCAGACTAATTCTCTGCTGACATGAAGACAGATTCTCTGTTACGGGACCTCTCTCCTCTGCCTGGGTGCCGGGGCCTAAATATCTGAGAATGGACTGTTCCAGTGGTGGTTTCAAAGGAAAGGACCGGCACTTCGCTGATGTAGATCACAATGTAGATTTATTCAGTCACATATTCAAAATGGCATAGTGACGCGTTTCAGCACAGATGTGCTTTCATCAGACTGCATAAAACATCTTACACTCCAGCTATTTATACATAAATGAAACACAAAGGAACTGACATCATCAAAGAAGCTCCGCCTCCCTCATTAAATAAAATTCGCATATCAAATAATCGCAATGAAAAATTCGCATTGAAAAATTCGCAATTGAAAATTCGCAACTGAAAATTCGCAATTGAAAATTGAAAATTTGCAATTGAAAATTCGCAACTGAAAATTCGCAACTGAAAATTCGCAATTGAAAATTCGCAAAAAACATATCCACTCTATACTGGCGAAGATTTTCAGTCACATAGTCCATTCTTGCAGTGATTAATCACGCTGAAGAAAAAAAGAAATATATTTATCAGATTGCATAAGGCCGAATGCCTTATAGGAAGCAGGACACATTGTACTCCCGATTGAGGCCCCTGGGCTCCATTGTCTGAAGACGATGGATCCAGTAAGCCTCCCTTTTCAATAACAATTTATTTCTGTCACCCCCTCGACGGGGTAATGATACACCTTCAATATTCTGATACCTCAACTGCGAGATGTTGTGTTTTTTATCATAAAAATGAAGGGGTATTGGGAGTAATAAATTCTGTTTACGGATAGTAGATTTGTGTTTACTTAGTCTGTCCTTCATTCTCATTGAGGTTTCCCCCACATATAGTAATCCACATGGACATTTAAGAATGTAAACCACAAATCTACTATCACAAGTGAACGTGCCCCTTATTGGAATATTTTCACCTGAGTGAGGGTGGGAGAAACATGAACCCTTTATAACGCTGGAACAATTGACACAGTTTAAACAAGGAAAAGTGCCCCGTCTAGGTGTAGATAAAGTACTCTGTCCTCTTTCTATTTTATTACTTCCCACATCCGCCCGGACTATTTTATCCCTAATATTTTCTGCCCGTTTATAGCATATCATGGGTGGCCTCTGGAACTCTCCTATCCGTGGATAGGACTTAGATAATATGTGCCAATGTTGATTAACAATAGTCCTAAGGCGCTGGGACCAGGGATGGTATTTAATCACTAAGGGGATCCTTGTTTCTTTCTTAGTTCTATCTGGTGGTGTAATCTCAGCTTTATTACGCTGTATTTTCAATAGATCAGGGGGGTAGCCTCGCTCTCTAAATTTATTGGTCATATCGTCTAATCTTGTTTGACACATATCCCTATCACTAACGATCCGTCTAACCCTCTGGTATTGCCGCCCTGCTTCTTACTAGAATTGTTCCAGTGGTGGGTGACGGGAAGCCAGATTCTCTGCTATGGAACCTCTCTCCAATTGATTTTGGTTAATTTTTATTTATTTAATTTTTATTTTAATTCATTTCCCTATCCACATTTGTTTGCAGGGGATTTACCTACATGTTGCTGCCTTTTGCAGCCCTCTAGCTCTTTCCTGGGCTGTTTTACAGCCTTTTTAGTGCCGAAAAGTTCGGGTCCCCATTGACTTCAATGGGGTTCGGGTTCGGGACGAAGTTCGGATCGGGTTCGGATCCCGAACCCGAACATTTCCGGGATGTTCGGCCGAACTTCTCGAACCCGAACATCCAGGTGTTCGCTCAACTCTAGTTATAAGCTGTAAAGCCATTTTTGCCGTGTATTAGTGGCACCAAAAAAATATATTTCCTTTTCAGCGGTGCAGTTATTTGTTGTAAAGCCATTTTTCCTGTGTATTAGTGGCACCAATTGGTTTTCCTGTGTTTTTCCTGTGTATTAGTGGTACAGTTATATGTTCTAAAGCCTTTTGTGGTTGTATAAGTGGAATAAGAAAAAGATATTTGCCGTTCAGCAGTGCAGTTATATGTTTGAAAGCCTTTTTTGGTGTGTATAAGTGGAAAAAAAATAATATATTTGCCGTTCAGAGTTGCAGTTATATGTTCTAAAGCCCTTTTTGTCATGTATTAGTGGCAAAAGTGGTGAAATTTGTTTGTGATAGAGCCTTTTTTGGTAAAATCTACCTCCTCATCCTCCACCATCTCCTCAGCCTCCACTGCAGGGACAGTTAAATACTAATGGATTACTGACCAAATACTGACCGAGTGAAGGTGGATACTCCACAGGATCAGTTTTTTGGGGGGTTAGTGTTCTGATGGTTCAGAGGAAGGGCAAAATATCAGTAACATCAACACAAACTTAATGCTGACACCCTCTCCACTGTGTAGGGGGGCTTTACTTGTATAAGTGTTAAATAGAACAGGTTCTGTAGATATCTACAGTACAGACCAAAAGTTTGGACCCCCCTTCTCATTCAAAGAGTTTTCTTTATTTTCATGAATATGAAAATTGCAGATTCACACTGAAGGCTTTAAAACTATGAATGGAGAGCACCCGACTGGATAAGGAGGGTGATGAGGGACTGGTGGTCCCCTCCCCCCCTCTCCTTATGTTTCCCTTGTTAAGGGGGAGTATAGGCTTGGGTAGAGGTTAAGGAGGTTAGGAAAGGGTTAAGAGAAGTGGGAGGTGGAGTGAGGAATAGTGGGAGAGACGGTGGGAGGAGTAATAAGGGGTTATAAATAGGGGAGTTCAGGGAGGACGACTTCCTCTTGACAGGGTAAGCGAGTTGCCCACCCTCCCGTCCCTTTTTTGGATGTAGGATTTGTTATACCAGGTTTATTTTTATACATTTATATATATATAAAAAAAAAAAAAAAAAAAAAAAAAATATTATTGTGCGGTTTGTTCACTGTTTCTCTCTTTTGAGGTTCGGTGGAAGCTTGAAGTCACAGCTGGAGGCGGCATTTGGAAAGCAAGTCGTGGTGAAGAGTGACTGGCGTACGTACGCCCTGGGGATCCAGGGTGGTACACCGCATAGGAGGAATGATCTGTGGAGGAGGTGGTGTTTTGTTACCATTTTGTTGAAAGAAAAATTTGCTGTGGCCGATCATCACCCAGTAAAGGATTGGTTAAAAGAGATAAGGTGTCAGAGTTTTTATTGGGGTGGTGTAAATGGGGGGGATCCGGTGGTCTCCTCTCCTCCCCCTTTCCCCTCAGTCATCTCCATGCCCTATCCATAGGTTAGTACCAGCAGTCTTAACACACGTGGAATTATATACATAACAAAAAAGTGTGAAACAACTGAAAATAACTGAAAAACTGAAAATTGGTCTGATGAGTCCAAATTTGAGATCTTTCGTTCCAACCACCGTGTCTTTGTGCAACGCAGAAAAGGTGAACGGATGGACTCTACATGCCTGGTTCCCACCGTGAAGCATGGAGGAGGAGGTGTGATGGTGTGGGGGTGCTTTGTTTGTGACACTGTTGGGGATTTATTCAAAATTGAAGGCATACTGAACCAGCATGGCTACCACAGCATCTTGCAGTGGCATGCTATTCCATCCGGTTTGCGTTTAGTTTGACCATCATTTATTTTTCAATAGGACAATGACCCCAAACACACCTCCAGGCTGTGTAAGGGCTATTTGACCATGAAGGAGAGTGATGGGGTGTTGCACCAGATGACCTGGCCTCCACAGTCATCAGACCTGAACCCAATCGAGATGGTTTGGGGTGAGCTGGACCGCAGAGTGAAGGCAAAAGGGCCAACAAGTGCTAAGCATCTCTGGGAACTCCTTCAAGACCGTTGGAAGACCATTTCAGGTGACTACCTCTTGAAGCTCATCAAGAGAATGCCAAGAGTGTGCAAAGCAGTAATTAAAGAAAAAGGTGGCTACTTTGAAGAACCTAGAATATTACATATTTTCAGTTGTTTCACACTTTTTTGTTATGTATATAATTCCACATGTGTTAATTCATAGTTTTGATGCCTTCAGTGTGAATCTACAATTTTCATAGTCATGAAAATAAAGAAAACTCTTTGAATGAGAAGATGTGTCCAAACTTTTGGTCTGTACTGTATGTGGAATCAGCAGATGACAGTGCAAAAGGAGTGTGTTAGTTCTTGACGCTAACATCCACCTGTAAAGCTGAGTTCATACTTGAGTTATTTGGTCAGTTTGACTTCCTAAATAAGTGAAGTGTGCAGTGATTCTAAGAGCGATGCCTTTCATCTGCATGTCATACTGACTCACAGTATAATTTCACTACCACAGCAGACTCCCTATGCGTGTTACTGCAAGGCACAGTGTTCTACACCACTATAAAGCCTCTCTGCAACCAGGATATAGCCTTTTCTTATGCGATTTGCAGCAAATAAATTCAGATCAAAGCAAAAAAAAAAATATATGTGGCGAACTGGCCGAATTGAATTTTAAACAAATTTGCTCATCTCTAATTATAATGTACAGTCGTGGCCAAAAGTTTTGAGAATGACACAAATATTAGTTTTAACAAAGTTTGCTGCTAAACTGCTTTTAGTTTAGTTCTTTGTTTCAGTTGTTTCTGTGATGTAGTGAAATATAATTACACGCACTTTTTACGTTTCAAAGGCTTTTATCGACAATTACATGACATTTATGCAAAGAGTCAGTATTTGCAGTGTTGGCCCTTCTTTTTCAGGACCTCTGCAATTCGACTGGGTATGCTCTCAATCAACTAGGCCAATTCCTGACTGATAGCAACTCATTCTTTCATAATCACTTCTTGAAGTTTAGTGGGTTTTTGTTTGTCCACCCGCCTCTTGAGGATTGACCACAAGTTCTCAATGGGATTAAGATCTGGGGATTTTCCAGGCCATGGACCCAAAATATCAACGTTTTGGTCCCCGAGCCACTTAGTTACCACTTTTGCCTTATGGCACGGTGCTCCATCGTGCTGGAAAATGCATTGTTCTTCACCAAACAGTTGTTGGATTGTTGGAAGAAGTTGCTGTTAGAGGGTGTTTTGGTACCATTCATTATTCATGGCTGTGTTTTGGGGCAAAATTGTGAGTGAGCCCACTCCCTTGGATGAGAAGCAACCCCACACATGAATGGTCTCAGGATGCTTTACTGTTGGCATGACACAGGACTGATGGTAGTGCTCACCTTTTCTTCTCCGGACAAGCCTTTTTCCTGATGCCCCAAATAATCAGAAAGAGGCTTCATCGGAGAATATGACTTTGCCTCAGTCCTCAGCAGTTCATTCACCATATTTTCTGCAGAAGATCAATCTGTCTCTGATATTTTTTGGGGATAGAAGTGGCTTCTTTGCTGCCCTTCTTGACACCAGGCCATCTTCCAAAAGTCTTTGCCTCACTGTGCGTGCAGATGCGCTCACACCTGCCTGCTGCCATTCCTGAGCAAGCTCTGCACTGGTGGCACTCCGATTCCACAGCTGAATCCTCTTTAGGAGACAATCCTGGCACTTGTTGGACTTTCTTGGACGCCCTGAAGCCTTCTTAACAAGAATTGAACCTCTTTCCTTGAAGTTCTTGATGATCTTATAAATTGTTGATTGAGGTGCAATCTTAGTAGCCACAATATCCTTGCCTGTGAAGCCATTTTTATGCAACGCAATGATGGCTGCACACGTTTCTTTGCAGGTCACCATGGTTAACAATGGAAGAACAATGATTTCAAGCATCACCCTCCTTTTACCAGGTCAAGTCTGCCATTTTAACCCAATCAGCCTGACATAATGATCTCCAGCCTTGTGCTCGTCAACATTCTCACCTGAGTTAGCAAGACGATTACTGAAATGATCTCAACAGGTCCTTTAATGACAGCAATGAAATGCAGTGGAAAGGTTTTTGGGGGATTAAGTTAATTTTCATGGCAAAGAAGGACTATGCAGCTCATCTGATCACTCTTCATAACATTCTGGAGTATACGCAAATTGCTATTATAAAAACTTAAGCAGCAACTTTTCCAATTTCCAATATTTATGTAATTCTTAAAACTTTTGGCCACGACTGTATATAAGAAGAAACTATACCTTAGGTAGCAACTAGTTGATGATATGCAAATGAATTACATTTAAGGTTAAAGGACCATATTTTAATATTGAACCACCAGTTGGTGAAACACATTTGCACTTCATTAAGGCAGATAGGATATACTGCATACCAAAGAACTACACATCATTACTGTATTTCTTTCCACCAACTAATGTGGATCTGCATATAACAAAGTATTTTAATTGTTTTTAATCTTTTTTTTGTATTTTTTTGTATTAATAATATATAGGTAACTGCTCTGGACTGCTTTGCCATACTATAAAACGTGTATATGATATGATATCAACTGTGAGGGCCCTTTGGATTAAAAACATATATCATTAAGGGTGTGTTCACATCTGCGTTCTGGATTCCGTTATGGCTTTCCGTTATAGCATGGTTATAATGGAAAATAACAGAATCCATAAGATGGAAGTCAAAACAGAAACCTTTAAGAGGCTTTCTGTTTTGATCCATCTTAATAGAAGTCTATGGGAATCATAACGGATCCGTCTGGTTCCCGTTATGAAAGACGGAAAAAAAAATCCTGTCCACAGGACTTTTTTTTCCGTTCTGTATAACGGAAACGGGACGGATCCGTTATGATTTCCATAGACTTCTATTAAGATGGAATGCCTTTGCATTCCGTCATAATACAAGTCTATGGGCAGCATAACGTATCCATCCTTTCGTCTTATGGATTCCGTTATAACCATGTTATAATGGAAAGCCATAACGAATCCAGAACACAGATGTGAACCCACCGTAAGTGCACACTTACCTTTATTATAGCAGGGCTCTCGTATAATGAACTCATAACCCTTTTAATGACCGTGTTTAGCTGTTAATTGTTGGTTGATGGATTATTTACAAAGCTAAAAATACGTAACATTGTTTTATTCATTTTTGTTTTATGGAAACAATATCAACTTTAAATGAACAGCTTGCACTTATTTATAAATATCTATTTTCTTTGCAATATTGCTGGTGAATGAGAGTGCGAACTGGGTAGAGCATCAATTCCCCCCCGACATTGGGCAGCCAACCAGTTTAAGCACCCACATATCTATACATCAGTTAATGGTGAGTCACTGACTTTTCTGCTTATTTCCTATAATGTTGAGGATTATTGCTTACAGCTAATGAAAACCCAACAGTCAGTATCTCAGAAAATTTGAATATTATGAAAAAGTTCAATATTGTAGACTCATGGTGTCATACTCTAATCAGCTAGTCAACACAACACACCAGCAAAGATTTATTTAGCCTTTAAATGGTCCTTAAGTCTGGTTCAGTAGGCTACATAATATCACGACCGGCGTGCCTATCACATACGTGACACAAAGGGAGGGAAAAGGGAAGGCTCTGTCCAAGGGAGAGGGAAAGGTGGTGACCCCTACCTCAGCTTGAGGCCGGCATCTGACTGCCCTGACATCCCTAGACGGGTTCCTCACCCGTACGCCGATCGCGTGCCTAAAACCCTGGCTTTCCCTAAGATGAGCCCTAGATAGTGAATAGGGCGGTGGGAACACTAGTCCGCACCACTAACTCTAAAGGAAAACACCATGGGGAGGACAGACAATACAAACAACATATAATCCCAGGTGGGCGACAACAGAAGACAACAAAAAGCCCAACAGGGATCTGGAGGATAACACTCTGGAACAACAACCAGGATTCACAGCTCCAGTGGGTCAGTATAGAAGTCCAGGCAGGAAGCTCTATATCTGGCAACCAGAGAAGTGAGAGAGGAGAATATAAGGAGATTGGGAGTGACAGACAAGGAACAGCTGAGGAGGAGAAGCTACGGATCCCTGAGTGAGACAAAAAGGATAGTAAGGCAAACACAGAAAACTATCATTAAGAAACAGCGTGATCTTTAGACATAGAGCGTGCAGCCACCCGCTGCGACTTCCTGACCCTGGGTACAACGGAGTCAGACGTGGCTCTTGACACCCTCGTGACACATAATCATGGGTAAGGCTGCTGACTTGATGGTTCTCCAGAAGACAGTCATTGACACCCTCCACGAAGAAGGTAAGCCACAAAAGGTCATTGCAAAAGAAGCTAGCTGTTCACAGAGTGCTGTATCCAAGCATATTAATGGAAAGTTGAGTGGATGTCAAAAGTGTGGCAGAAAAAGGTGCACAAGCAACAGAGATAACTGCAGCCTTGAAAGGATTGTCAAGAAAAGGTTATTCAAGAATTTGGGGGAGATTCACAAGGAGTTGACTGCAGCTGGCATTAGTGCTTCAAAAACCACCACACACAGACATATCCAGGACATAGGCTACAACTGTTGCATTCCTTGTGTCAAGCTAGGGGGGTACTATCTCTCCTTAGTGAGAGAGTGCCTTAATCAGCATGAGAAGACTTATAGGCCATACATGCTCCTCTGGAATTCTGGGAGGAAAGGAATGCAAATGAGCTCTTAACAAGCTCTGCCTCTAATGCCACCAGATTTAAGGCGGCTATCCTATAAGTCAACGTTCAGCTCTTTAACTAAGCCTTGAGACATGACTTGGATATTAAATAAGCCAGCACCTCATCTGCAGACAGCTGTTTTGGGGTGATTGTCCCTCTTTAGTGCAGAGCTGAGAGTACTGGCTTGATTAGGTGAGAGTCCTGTCAGGGTTAGGGGGCCACCATCTCTCCTTAGGGAGAGAGCACCTTAAACAGGGTGAGGAGACTTGTGTCAAGCTACTCATGACCTAGAAAAAAAATCAGTAGCTCTTACCTCAACTAAGGAGAAAAAGGACTGGACTGTTGCTCAGTGGTACAAAGTCCTGTTTTCAGATGAAAGTACATTTTGTATTTCATTCATTCCAGAGTCTAGAGGAAGACTGGGGATGCACACAATCCAAGTTGCTTGAGGTCCAGTGTGTATTTTCCACAGTCGGTAATGGTGTAAGGGAGCCATGTCATCTGATGGTGTTGGTCCTCTCTGTTATATCAAGTCCAAAGTAAGTGCGCCATCTGCCAGTAAATTTTTGAGCACTTCATGCTTCCCTCTGCTGACAAGCTTTATGGAGATGCTGATTTCACTTTCCATCAGGATATGGCACCTGTCCATACTACTAAAGGTACCAATACCTATTTTATTAACCATAGTATCACTGTGCTTGATTGGCCAGAAAACTTGTCTGACCTAAATCCAATAGAGAATCTATGGGCACTGTCAAGAACAAGATGACAGATACCAGACCCAACAATGCAGATGTGCTGAAGGCCACTACCAAAGCAATCTGGGCTTCCATAACACCTCAGCAGTGCCACAGGCTGATCGCCTCCATACCACACCACATTGATGCAGTTATTCATGCAAATAGAGCCCAGACCAAGTATTTAGTGCATATACATACTGTACATACTTTTTAGTAGGTCAAGATTTCTGTAGTAAAAATATGTTTTAATTGGTCATAAATATTATTCTAATTTTCTGATATACTAACTTTTAGGTTTTCATTAGTTGTAAGCCATAATCATCAACATTCATAGAAATATACTCTTGAAATAGATCACTCTGTGTGCAATCAATATATGTAATATATGAGCTTCACTTTTTTAATTGAATTACTGAAATAAATTCACTTTTCGATGATGTTCTAATTGAGAAGGTTAGGTGCCTACAAATAGAAGGAGATAGTGAGGTTATACTGAAGCCACATATGTATGATGCACAATGTTGAAGGTGATTCCACAACAAAGACTTGATGATATTTTTTAAACCCAAAGTACAGCAATGCTACCACTTAGCTGGCAACATCATAAATATGATTTCTATTTCCCAGTAAGCCATAAAAAAAGTTTCTAGTCTTGAGGAGGGCACTTGAAAGAGCTCTGGATCCAAGTGAGATTAAAGAGGTTGGCCCATCTCTCTAGGATATTTCACCAACATCTGATATGTGTGGGTTCCACCTCTTGGACCCGCACGTATCTCTAGAACTGGGCCCCCAAAGCAAAAGAGAGTGCACCATTCATGCGCAGTTGGATCTCCATTAAATTATATTTGACTTCCGAAAAGAGCTGAGCGAGTGCAACTGGCTATTTCTGGAACTTCCATAGATGTGAATGGAGCTTGCACAACACAAGTGCGGCCACCCTCCATTCATTTCTATGAGAGTGTTAAAATAGTTGAGTACCAGCTTGCCATCAAAGTGCAAAGTGGGCACTTGTTAGAAAGTGATTTGTCATTCAAATATTATTTCAGATTTTTCATTTTTGACATTAATCATGGAATAGCCCCTTTAACTCTTGTAGCTGATGCAAGTGGCATACGCTCCACTTCATCCCCATCCTGATATACTGAAGTACTCCATATATAGTCTTTCCTCTTGACAATCAAGTAAAGTAATGGAAAATATTGTATGAGCAAATCAGAATCAAGATCATATGGTATGTATGAAATTTTGCTAAGAGTTAATCAGTGGCATATTTTAAAAAATAACACACTATATAGTCTAAAAGTATGTTAACTCCTGACCTTAACACCTATGCCAAAGTCTTGACTATTAATATGGAGTATGGACCTCTTTTGCAGCTATAACAGCTTTTGTTCTTCTGGGAAGGCTTCCCACAAGATTTTGGAATGTCACTGTGGGAATGTATGCCCATTTATCATAGCAATTATTTATAAGGTGATGAACTCATATTGGATGGGAAGGTCTCTGTTCTGACTCAATAACTAGGCAGAAAATGTTGACAGAATTTGGCTACAGCTGGCTGTATTGACCAGTGCTACATGCTCTTTGATTATATATCAGACAACTACAACTTCACTGAAAGACTAAGGCCCCTTTCACACGGGCGAGTTTTCCGTGAGACGAACGCATTGCACCCTCACTGAATCCGGACCCATTCATTTCTATGGGGCTGTGCACATGAACGGTGATTTTCACGCATCACTTGTGTGTTGCGTGAAAATCTCAGCAAGCTCTATTTTGTGCGTTTTTCACGCAACGCAGGACCCATAGAAGTGAATGGGACTGCGTGAAAATCGCAAGCATCTGCAAGCAAGTGCGGATGCGGTGCGATTTTCACGCACGGTTGCTAGGAGACGATTGGGATGGAGACCCGATCATTATTATTTTCCCTTGTAACATGGTTATAAGGGAAAATAATAGCATTCTTAATACAGAATGCATAGTACAATAAGGCTGGAGGGGTTAAAAAAATAAAAAATAAATTTAACTCACCTTAATCGACTTGATCGCGCAGCCCCGCTTCTCTTCTTTCTTCTTTCTTCAGGACCTGGGTAAAGGACCTGTGATGACATCACTGTGCGCATCACATGGTCCGTCACATGATCCATCACCATGGTAAAAGATCATGTGATGATCACAGTGACGTCATCACAGATCTTTTACCCAGGTCCCAAAGAAAGAAGACAGAAGAGCAGCTGGGCTGCGCGAACAAGTGGATTAAGGCGAGTTAAATTTTTTTTTATTTTTTTTAACCCCTCCAGCCCTATTGTACTATGCATTCTGTATTAAGAATGCTATTATTTTCCCTTATAACCATGTTATAAGGGAAAATAATACAATCTACAGAACACCTAACCCAAACTCGAACTTCTGTGAAAAAGTTCGGGTTTGGGTACCAATCATGCCGATTTTTGTCACACGCGTGCAAGACGCATTACAATGTTTTGCACTTGCGCAGAAAAATTGTGCATTTTCCCGCAACGCACCCGCAGCTTATCCGGCCAAAAACATGACGCCCGTGTGAAAGAGGCCTTACAGTGGATATAAAAAGTCAACACACCCCTGTTAAAGTGTCAGGTTTCTGTGCTGTAAATGAGACAAAGATTAATAATTTCAGAACTTTTTCCACCCTTAATGTGACCTATAAACTGTACCACTCAATTGAAAAACAAGTTGAAATCTTTTAGGTGGAGTGAAGAAAACAAAAAAAACTAAACTAAAAGAATGTGATTGCATAAGTGTGCACACCCTCTTGTAACTGGGGATGTAGCTGTGTTCACAATTAAGCAATCACATTCAAAATCATGTTAAATAGGAGTCAGCATACACCTGCCATCATTTAAAGTGCCTCTGATTAACCCCAAATAAAGATCAGCTGCTCTAGTTGGTCTTTGCTAAAATTTTCTTAGTCGCATCCCACAGCGAAAGCCATGGTCCACAGAGAGCTTCCAAAGTATCAGAGGGATCTCATTGTTAAAATGTATCAGTCAGGAGAAGGGTACAAAATAATTTCCAAGGCATTAGCTATACCATGGAACACATTGAAGACAGTCATCATCAAGTGGAGAAAACATGGCACAACAGTGACATTACCAATAACTGGACATCCCTCCAAAATTGATAAAAAGACAAGAAGAAAACTGGTCTGGGAGGCTACCAAGAGGCCTACAGCAACATTAAAGGAGCTGCAGGAATACCTGGCAAGTACTGGCTGTGTGGTACATGTGACAACAATCTCCTGTATTCTTCATAAGTCTGAGCTATGGGATAGAGTGGCAAGACGAAAGCCTTCTCTTACGAAGAAAAACATCCAAGCCAGGCTACATTTTGCAAAAACACATCTATAGTCTCACAAAAGCATGTGGGAAAAGGTGTTATGGTCTGATGAAACCAAGGTTGAACTTTTTGGCCATAATTTCAAAAGATATGTTTGGTGCAAAAACAACACTGCACATCACAAGAACATCATAACCACAGTGAAGCATGGTGGTGGCAGCATCATGCTTTGGGGCTGTGTTTCTTCAGCTGGAACTGGGGCCTTAGTTAGGCTAGAGGGAATTATGAACAGTTCCAAATACCAGTCAATATTGGCACAAAACCTTCAGGCTTCTGCTAGGAAGCTGAACATGAAGAGGAACTTCATCTTTCAGCATGACAACGACCCAAAGCATACATCGAAATCAACAAAGGAATGGCTTCACCAGAAAAAGATTAAAGTTTTGGAATGGCCCAGCCAGAGCCCAGACCTGAATCCGATTGAAAATCGGTGCGGTGATCTCAAGCGGGCTGTGCTCAGGAGATGCCCTTGCAATCTGACAGATTTGGAGTGTTTTTGCAAAGAGTGGGCAAATTTTGCAAAGTCAAAATGTGCCATGCTGATAGACTCATACCCAAAAAGACTGAGTGCTGTGATAAAATCAAAAGATGCTTCAATATTAGTTTAAGGGTGTGCAACCATATTATTTTATTTTTTATATTTTTTCTTCCCTCTACCTAAAAGATTTCAGTTTGTTTTTCAACTGAGTTGTACAGTTTATAGGTCACATTAAAGGTGGAAAAAGTTCTGAAATTATTTTTTATATCCACTGTATATGAAGAATCCAGATGAGGTTTATTTCCAGGCGGAATCCTTCTAGTGATGTGCTAGAATTGAGCAAATATCTTCTAATCAAATCTGATTCATCACTAGGGGCAGAGCTTAGTGGAGCATGGTGTTGGACGCTTGAAGCTAGAGCTCCTCACCACTACACTTGGTCATACAGCTAAACAGCCGAAGTTACCTGTCTAATCATGGGCAAACTCAATAAGGAGAGAGAGCCTAAACACACTCCGAGATCAAAAAAATCCCAAGGGGACCTGAACAAATACCTAAATAAGAACACAACATCCCCAGCATGCAGAGGGAAAATAGCACCAACTGAATCCCCCGAGGTGGCACAGGAGGAAGATTCAGACGACGGCAGCTCCTGCGCCCTATTGGACACACAGGGAGAACCGGACCTGATGCCTATCACAACAGTTCTTTCTAAAAGGCCCTGTCTACTGTGATGAGAGAACTTGCAGACATTAAAATGGAGGTAAAGCAGATGGTGCACAGAGTGGAGGCGCTTGAAGATGTGCAGGCCTCAATCACGCAGCACAGCAAGGGTATGCAAAATCAACTACAGACCCTGCGAAAGCAGATCAATAACGCCTACCTTTACCTGGAGGATCAGGAAAACCACGGAAGAAGAAAGAATGTGCGACTACACTGCATACCAGAAACGGTTCCGGCCAAGGTCTTGTCCGACACAGTAAGGCAAATCTTTGCAATGCTAATAGGAGCATAACGCTTGAATAACACTATCACTATTGAGAGGGTGCATAGGGCACTTAGGCCGAAGCCTTCAACAGGAGACCCTCCCAGAGATACAGTATGTGTGCTACTTAATTACTTGGACACTGCAGCAGTCTACAAAGCAGCAAGAGATAGAGAGGAAATATTGCTGGATAACCACAAGATCTTGATAATTCAAGACATAGCCGCAAGCACCCTGGCAAAGCGTAGGTCTTTGAGGCCTCTGACTGATGTACTGAGGGCGAAGAAACTGCCCATTCGATAGCTATTCCTATTTGGACTAAGTACCACCATTAATGGCAGACAGTGGGCGGTTAGACAGCCAGACGATCTGACCAAAATATGGGAAGCTCTAGAGATGTCCCCAATAGAGGTACCATCCTGGCTCTCTTCAGCAACCTCAGAAGATCTACCTGCCCTTGCATCCCCACCGGCTTGGCAGCTCACAATCAGACTCAAGTCGCCAAAGCTGAAAAGGCCTCTAAAGACGGAGGATGCTCATTTTAACAATGCTGGGTTTGATATATGCCTATAATTCGTCTATTAAGCCTTTTGCTTTATTATGCTCTTATGTTGCCAGATCGTTCTCAGCGAGTGTCTCTGGCATATATCGCCTTTATAGGATGGTCCATGTGAACGATTGGTCCGTTATACAGTTGCTTTACTGCTGTTTTTTGTATACTTGTCTACCCCTGCAGAGATGGGACTTGGAGGCAGGAGCTCATTTTCCACTAGGTGATTGATGGGATATGTGGAACCTCCGAGAGGGGGCTGCCCGCCTCCAACTCCTATACCAGGCTTTATATTAGTTGTTATAGACAGGCTTACTGATCTTTAACATGACCGAGTGGGTGGAGATCCTGGTATTAACTAGGTTTCCTCATTAATGACTTCCCCCCAAACCTTTATCATACATTCAGTTAAGAAGCAATATGCCGATGTTCGTCGTTGGTGCCTTGGAGCCCTACTTGTTTGTTTATACCGACCCAGCACTATTTTTTTTCACCACAGACCTGGATCTTTGAGGTTTTGAAATGGCTAAATGTCACCACAACTAAATACATAGGGCCAAATTTATCATTAGCCCAAGTCAGAATAATGGAGAATAAAAGTCGCAAAAAAATGCGCAAAAACTGCACACATTTGCGACTTTTTTCTGCTCTCCACTATGCTCGCCAGTTTTCTGAAAGTGGGTGTGTTTTCTTCTGCAAATTAATCTCTAGACAGATTTACTATTGGGACTATTTAAAAAGTCGCAAAAAAGTCGCAAAAAAATGCAATTTCACTCCAGTGAGGACCATCTTATGAGACTTTTTAATAGAACATGCGACTTTTTCGTAAAAACGTGCAACTTTTTCGTAAAGATGTGCGACTTTTGTAAAGCTGCTTACTGACGGATAAACTGCTACCATCAAACCACATTTATTACAGTCTTAAAGGGCCCATCATAAATCTGACTTGGCTAAAACTGACTTTAGCCATATGTGAAAGTGGAGTGAGCTGTCAGAGCAATGATAAATCTGGCCCATAGAGTATGGCTGAAATCACTATTGTATCTTTCAATGTCAATGGGATTAATATTGTCCTGTTCTCACAACATGTTCCCCCGGGGTCTGTATGCAGTTCAACAGGCAGATATCACCATTCTACTAGTTAATAATATGAGACTTGTTTCTGTAGTCTGTGGTTTTTATTAACCGGCAGTAGATAAGGTAAACTATAGGAAAATTAACATACAAGAACTGAGTATACAGCACAATGTACACAAAACCAATACAAAAACATAAATAAATCCCTTACCGACGATGCTTTAGTAAGAGACACACAATGTGCAGCTGCTCCTTCCATGAGGTGAGGAGAAAAGGAAGCAGGAGCTTGTCTCTTTCCCAGAAAGCACTGTGAGCAGGAAGTCAGGTGACCTAATGAATATGCATAACTTAAAAAGGCAGAAGATGCACTTACAGCTAAAGGTCACTAGATGGTGCTGAAGACACACACATGAGCACTCACATTAACAAACTAAGCAGAGAAGACAGTACAAATATCCCACAGAAATGTAGTCAGGTATACCATATGCTAAAGAGTGGGGCGGCAGAGATAGCCTTCCTTCAGGAGACACATTTTAGACGTCCCCAACATGATAAATAAATGCTTTCCAGCTTGGCACCACACCATATATTCTTCTGCAGCTAGGGGAGTGTCTATTGGATTAGGCAAAAAATGTCCCATTCACCTAAACGGCTCAACTTATAGACCCTGAGGGACAATACATCTTTATTAAAGGGAAAATCTTAAACACCGTGGTAACCCTTGATGCTAATGTATTTCCCTAATGTTAAACCGGTCTAGTGGCTTTGCAAGACATTGGTTTTGTTAACCGCTCCAGGACTGCATAACGCACGGATGCGTCCTGGAGGCGGTCGATTCATTCCTCCTGGACGCATCCGTGCGTCATCTCGCGAGAGGCGAGATTTCCTGTGAACGCGCGCACACAGGCGCGCGTTCACAGGATCGGCCGGTAAGAGACTGGATCTACAGCCTGCCAGCGGCGATCGTTCGCTGGCAGGCTGTAGATTCGATTTTTTTAACTCCTAACAGATATATTAGACGCTGTTTTGATAACAGCGTCTAATATACCTGCTACCTGGTCCTCTGGTGGTCCCTTTTGCTTGGATCGACCACCAGAGGACACAGGTAGCTCTGTAAAGTAGCACCAACAAGATCCAAGATCCAACAATGATAAATATGATTTTTTTTTTTTTCATTTTTCAAGTGGGCTTAAACTTTTGATCAGCACTGTATATTCCACATTGCCTATGTTTGACAGTGACTTATCTAGGCCTCTGATACATGATCATCCAATATTCTATGAAGCATCACATTACACATTACTTTACTAAAGGCCATTTGCAATCAGTGCGAGCTCACAATTATATAGTGTAGTTCTGAAAACACCAAAATGTGTTGAGCTGCTGATGAGGGTGGATAGGTGTCTGCCAAAATACAATTTTAGAATATGCAGAAGCACAAGCAACTACGGTATTCTACTGTAACAGGGACAGTCTAGGAAAAGAATAGGAAAAATAATTGTGTAGATGTTTGGGACTCAGATCAAGGGGCTGCAGCTGTAGCACCTCATTCTGGCAGTTCTACATTAAAAACCAACAACCTGCAATAAAAAAATAAAAAAAAACTTTTTTTTTCATTTGACAGCATTTCTCTTTCAAAACATCAAGTTTCTACATACAGTAGGCTTAATGCACAGCACAGCACCCCACCAGCATTCTGTTGCTGAGCATTTGCATTATATCTGTGTTAAGCAACCCCTAGTTGACTACAAACACTATATTTTTTCTATCCATGTCAGTGGACACATTTCTACATCAGATACTGTTTTCATACATTTTAGTCCAATAATTTCATAATTGAACAAGTTATTTCAGGCATAAAAATAATATTTGCAGCAAAGACTGCATTTTATTATCCATGTTTGTGGACATATTACTGCATCAGATGGCGCAATATGGAAAATACTCAAGAGAGTTTCCCTATTGACGAGTTCAGTGAGAACAGTCACCGTTTGGACTAGGATGAGGAGAAATTTCAGGGGGAGGCAGTAGACTTCATGTAAAGCAGTGTTGGTGATGGAGGAGGTAGTAGTTACAGTGGTGATGGTAGAGGCAGTGGTAGAGACAGGACTCAGGAAAAATACAGAGCTGGAAATCAGGAGGGGAACAAGGAGCACAGGAAGACATAACATAGACTGGTTAAAGTGGCTGGGAGGGTGATTACTATGGCAATGATAGTTTATTGGACAGGATCTGGGAGCCAGATCTGGGTGATGAGGAGGAAGTAATATCAAAGGAGGCGGGTGGTGGCAGTGGCAGCAATAAAGAACAGAGGAAATGAATGGCCAGAACCTTCCAAAAAACTGTCAGGGCCACATATGCTTCTATTATGGTCAGCTCAGGAACTGGTGATGCCACTGATAATGTGTGCACAGGCTCAAAATGTGCCAGACCTAATCCAAGCTTGGTGCTACTAGCTCTGTGTCGAGTGTACAAATATCTAGTGCAAGACAAAAGCATTGCCGAGTGCAAGATCTGCAGGATTAAAATAAGCTGTTGCCATTCAAACACAAATGTATCCAACATGGATAAATTGTAGCACATGCAGCAGAATCACTGCCAGCTAGCACAACAAGTGTGTCCTCCTTCTCCCAGTCTTCTTTGCAGCATCTAGGCCACTTTCATGTGCAGTACAGTGTCCTTGTCATTGTCATGGTCACGTACTGCTTTTCCTGCTCAGCCTACTACTCCTCCACGCCGTCATCAACCATCGACAATGGAATATGTGGCAAAAAAACAACTCTATGCACCCAGCAATTTACTGGTCTGCAAGCTTAACTCCCACCTGACCAAGTTGCTGGTGGTGCAAACTCTGGTCATGTAGTGGATTCTGCTGCCTTTAGGGAGCTGATAATGTGCTCTCAGCCTTGCTGTAAGATACCTTTGTGGCACTATTTTTCCTAAAAATCCATCCTTGCCTTGTACTGTCACGTAGCAAAGAAACTAGACCGGTTCTTGTAATTGTCACTTTTCAGTAAGTTGCATGTCACTATGAGCACCTGGAGAATCTGTTATGGGAAGGGATAGTACATGTCTTTCCTGGCCCACTGGGTTAATATATTTCATGGTGAGGCAGCATTGCAGCAAGAAGGCCAGGTCCCATTGACAGCTCCACATTTGTGATGTCTGGTTACCACACCAGCTATTCATCTATCTCCTCCACCTACTCCTCCATGCACATGCTCCCATCTCCAACACCAGCAGGTTAGACCTTTCTTACCCCTCCCTCCTATCATATGTGTAAACTAAAGAATTGCAATGCAGTGTTACAGCTGATCGGCCTGGGTGAGAGTAGCCACACAGCCGATCAGTTGCTAAAGTGCATCTAGAAGCAATGATACCACTAACTGTCCCCTCACCAACTTTAACAGGGCAAGTGTCACGGTCCCTCCCATGACAATGGTTAGAAGATCTGAGAGACTGGCTGCACATGAAGTTATCTGACAGTCTCTCTGTTTTCATTTGTTGCAGTGTTGTTTTTGGTAATGACCACTCCTCTTGTCTCAGGTGCAGCTTGTGGTCATTACTGCTCTTATATTTAGTCTGGATTCACATCTAATGCCATGCGGTTGATATTATCTGCCTGGAGATGGAAGAGCTGGTGTGTGGTCCTCATCTGAGTTCCTGCTCATCCATTTTCTATTGAAGATAAGTGTACTTCTCTTTGTATTGTGTTGTTCCTATTTGCTTGTTGTTTACTAGGCCTCAGGGAGACACTGGTTCGTTCATCTGGGAAGCAACCAGTAGTCTCAGACCCTGTCACTACTCCTAGGGATATTCAGTGTTTCTAGGGCATAGGTTTCTGGTGTATGAATATTCCCACCTTTAGGGTCAATTCATACTGACAGGAGTCAGGGCTAGGTTCCGGGTTTTTATAGTTGGTTACCGTTTCCCTTTCCCTAGCCTTAAAGGCCTAGTTTCTGGTCATTTTCCTTCTGTTGTCATTCTGGTATTCCTCCCCTTCCCTTACATCGTGACAGGCAGGTGGCCAGTGAAAATTGCTGCTAAATCGTGGTAGTGCTGCATTGAGGAGATATAATACATACTTCCTGCATGGCGCACATGATAAATCTAGTCACTTTTTTTAAAAAGAACACTGGCTTGCATTTCAGCCATTGTTACAGTATGTGGCAAGGAATGCCCTCCTGGACTTAGAGCAGGCATGCTCAACCTGCGGCCCTCCAGCTGTTGCAAAACTACAACTCCCAGCATGCATGGACAGCTTACAGCTATCAGCCCACAGCAGGGCATTGTGGGAGTTGTAGTTTTACAACAGCTGGAGGGCCGCAGGTTGAGCATGCCTGACTTAGAGCATCAGAACAGTAAGCAGTTACACAGCTTGATTCACGGTGTTTGCTGGAATTCCACTTTGCAGATGCTAGAGCGTCTTCATGAGCAGCGTAAAGCGGTAAGAAAAATTGTCATGCACCAGACCATCTTAGCAGGGAGCATGTGTTGTTTCGAGGTCATGCAGTAGCAGCTCCTCAGAGCCATCTATCTGGTACTGAAGCCCTTCAAATAAGCCACAAAATTTGTTAGTAGGGACAAATGTGGCATGAACAATGTCATGCCCCTTATACTTATCTTAGAACAGATGCTGATGCAATAAGGGGAGAGTGGAATAACAGCTAACAAATCTTGTTGGCCACCCTGTAGCTATTGGGGACCCACAAGGAGAAAGTCCCATGGAGGAGGAGTATGAAAAGCTGCCACTGCAGAAGAAGGAGGGGAGTAGGTGGTAGAGGAGCAGGAGGATGATGATAATCAGGACAACAACACCAACCATGATGACCAATCATCTCAGTGAAGAGAGGAGCCGGAAAGAACTTGATCTTTTTGGCACGGTGTCCAGAATCGCAAGCTGTATTTTTTATTGCCTATGGATTGACAGACGTATCATTCACATAAAGCAGTCTGATGATTTCCTCATGATGAAAGGAAGGCCAAATTACTTTATTACCAGGAAAACCATGTGTACACAGCTTGCTGTAGCATTTGTCAAGCAGACATCAGCTCTCTGCATGTCTCAGGTCCCCCTCCACCCATCACAGTGACCTCCATCTCATGCCATCCACGCTACCACAAGCAGCAGAAGCCGCAGCAGCCAGTTCAGTCTTATCAACACAATGAAGCAATTTTTTCATGTGCCACACCAAGCTGAGGCAAATCAGCACCTAGGTTCAATCCAACCTGGTCTCTGTCTTTTGTCTAGCACTTAACTTGTTCCCTGACCCCATGGACTTCTGGGCAGGCAGACTGGAACAGTGGTCTGATGTAGCCCGGTATATGATGCTCAAACAAATAAAGTTGTCAAACGCCATTGTACAAAACATTATTTTTGTCCAAATGAACAAGCCATAGAACCATGAGAATTTTTAAGCTGATTTGGCTGAGGCCATTGAATGTATCACCCCTTGCTTGCTAATGGTGACCCATTATGCTACTGCTGCTGGCTATCTTCCTACCAAAATAAAGGGAGAATTTAAAACAAGCCACTCTTTCTTCTGACAATTCTGCCACCATTAATGGTCCAGTCACACGTCCGCATCTGCTCCGCAATTCATTTCAATGAAGCCACAAAAGATACAGACAGAACACCATGTGCTGTCCGCATTCGCAATTTTGTTCCGTGGCCCCGCAAAAAAGATAGAGCATGCCCTATTCTTATCTGCAGCCACAGACATAAATAGGCATAGGCAAAATGCAGAAAACACATAGCCGGTGTCTGTGTTTTGCAGAGCCACAATTTGCGGACTGGAAACACCTGCGCTCATGTGAATGGACATTTTTGGATGTTTTTGCAGAACAAGCCCCTATTTCTTTTTGACAATTGACACTTGTGCATGTATAAATATGGGCAGACATTCTGCCATCATTAAGGAATAATTTTTGGACCCTTTATGTGTGTGTATAAGCGCAGAAAGCAGAAGACCCAGTGTCTAATCAGACCACACTTTACATTTCTATCTGGGTGCATTATATAATTAAAGGGATTTTCTACCTTTTCTTACTGATGATTTGTCCTTTGGATAGTTAATCAGCATCTGATCGGTGGGGGTCCAATGTTTCCACTTCCATTTCATTTCAATGGTGCAGAGCTGCGCCCAGGCCACATCACTGGACTGTGGGGGTCCCAGGTGTCAGACCCACGCCAATCAGATGCTGATGACCTATCCAAAGGATAGCTTTTTAGTAAGAAAATGGTAGAGAATATCATTGTATTATTTTGGTTCTGTACAATTTTACAGTGGAAAAAGGGAAAAGAGTTCTTGCAAAAGTAGATTTGAGTGGTCAGATAACTTTGACGGAGGTCTCACCTTAAATAGCCTGATAGGGTTAAGGCTTGTTCACAATCATCATTAGGAAAGACCAGGTGATGCAAATTTCTAAGCTTTATAAATACCCAGACTTCTCTAACTTTTTCCCAAAAAAGAGCAGCCATGAGTTCTTCTAAACAGCTGCCTAAAACTCTAAAAATTCAAATTGTTGCGGACCACAAATCAGGAGAAGGCTATAAAAAAATAACACATTGTTTTCAGGTTTCCATTTGCTCAGTTTGAAATGTAATTAAGAATTGGCAGTTAACAGGAACAGTGGAGGTCAGGAGAAGGTCTGGAAGACCAAGAGAAGTTTCATAGACAGCTGCTAGTAGGATTTCTAGAAAGGCGAATCAGGACCCCCGCTTGCCTGCAAAAGACCTTCAGGCAGACTTAGCAGACTCTGGAGTTGTGGTACATTGTTCTACTATTCAACAACACCTGCACAAATATGACCTTTATGGAAGAGTCATCAGGAAAAAAAACTTTCCTGCACTCTCACCACAAAATTCTGTATTAGAGGTTTGCAAAACAATATCTAAACAAGCCTGATGTATTTTGGAAACAAGCCCTGTGGACCAATGAGGTTAAAATAGAACTCTATGAGCAAAGTTATGTTTGGAGATAAAAAAATGCACATAGTTTAATGAAAATAACACTTTTCCAACCATTAACCAAGGGGTGGATCAATCATGCTTTGGGGTTGTGTTGCAGCCAATGGCATGCAGAGCATTTCACGGGTAGAGGGAAGAATGGATTCAATGAAGTTTCAGCAAATTCTGGAAGCAAACATAACATAACTGAACAAAAGGAGAATTTGAAAAGAGAATGGCTTCTATAAATGGATAATGATCATAAACCCACCTCAAAATCCACAATAGACTACCTATAAAAATATGTGGATAGATCTCAAAAGAGCAGTGCATGCAAGACAGCCAAGGGATCTCATTAAACTGGAAAGCTTTTGCAAGGAAGAATGGATGAAAATCTCTCAAACTAAAATTAAAAGACTATGGGCTGGCTACACAAAAGCACTTACAAGCTGTGATACTTGCAAAAAGGGCCGCTACTAGGTACTAGCCATGCAGGGTGTCCAAAGTTTTCCCTTTCCTTTTTTTATTTTGAAAATGCTTAAAATACAAAGAGAATATGGTATTTTTAAGCATGCATGGGATAGGCATAAGGCCACCCTTCATATAAGATAGGGCCAGGGGCTATCCATAGTATTTAGTATATTGGGCAGACTAGATGGGCCAAATGGTTCTTATCTGCCTACACATTCTATCTTTCTATGTTTCTATGCTATACCTTATGGGATAAATAAGGGCGAGAAAAAAAATAACTGAAGAAAATCTAGAAGTCTCTTCTGGGATTTGAACCTGGGACAGCTAACATGCAATGCTGACAACTTATTAGCAGGCTAAAGCCTTATCCTTTAGAGTGACTAAGGGTGCCATAGCAAATTAATGTCTCCCCCAATCACAGCATGGGGAAGCAGTTCTGGTCCCGGGAGTGCAGAGCTTCCAATGAAAGCCAACTCTGACTTCACAATTGAACACTGCATCTTAGGTGTTAAATGTCAGAGATTGGTATGTCAGAGATTGGTATTGCTGCCAATTGCAGACATTAGCTTAGGCCTCTGCTATGTGAAAAAGCAGAAACCTGGTGGCTATGATACCCACTTCACTAAAGAGTGGGCACCATCTTTAAAGACCCAACTTCTGTTGTGCATGAACGTCTGTGGTTGGAAAAGGGTTAATCTAATATCATGCTGTAATGATTTGACCAAGATACTGTAAAAATTCATATGATGCAGTTGCCAATTGTCCATAAAATAAAAAAAAACATCCCTGACAATTACAGCATCATACAGTATAAATCCCCTGACTGTCCAATTTCAAGCAATATTGTACAGATGAACTACTCATGGTAGTTAACATGACATATAGTGGGGCCCAAAATGCATCATTTGATGAGATATAAGGCGAGTCATTAAACTATACCACAGTGGCCTTATTACAGAGTAGAAAACATAGCAGCTCTACTGTTCTTAGAGGGCAGTGTTAGTAGATTTGTACCTTGGTCCCATGTTCATATGTGCTGACATTGCTGAGAAAAATTAAGTTTTAATATATGCAAATGAGCCTCTAGGAGCATTGCCATTACTCCTAGAGACTCTGCTCAGTCGTTATGTGCTGCATCCTTTCCACTTTGATAGACAGGGCCAAGCATTATGCTGTTTTAATTGCCTGGTACTGTCAATCAAAGCGGAGCGGGGGGCAGTTGCAGAGCCTGTAGGTGTAATGGCAATGCCCCCATTGCTTCTAGAGGCTCATTTGCATATGTTATTCATTTTACTCAGCAATGCAGGCACATATGAACATGGGACCAACACAGATGTCTTCAGCTGCCAAGCGTACATGCTACAGGTCAGCCAATTTCATAGGTACAAATCTGCTGATGGATATCCTTAAATGGCTGGGTGGAGCAGTCCAGCATGCAGGAGTTCTCATGTCTGATTAATATCAGAAAATATAATAGAAATACAACATATGGAAAGCAGCTATGCCATATGAATTTGCCTTATCATAAGGGCTGCACATCAGCCACATGAGGTCATCATGCGGTACCCAGTCCAACAGGTATTACTGAACGGTATATTGTCAGAAAATCTATTTTGTTTCTTGAAGATAATGATTGAAGATAGTTGTAGGCTACTTTAATGTATGTGGACATATAAGGACTGGAAATTTAGAACACATTCTTATGATTTCCTGTTTTCAGTTTCTAGCTAACTATGAAAACCAAACCATCAGGGAACAACTCAACATTTTTCAGTCGTTTAAGAATCAATGTGCCATAAAAACAGTTAAAGGTGTTTTCTGGTCCTTTTTATGTATTGTCTATCATAAGTATAGGTCATTATCAGCTGATTTGTGGAGGTCCAAAACGCTGCACCCCTACCGATCAGCTGTTCTGCTCTGGCACCAGAAGTCAGAGCTGGAATTTTACTGTATGTGGTGGATATTCACTTTAATGGCAGCAGTGCTCTATGAGCTGTTTCAGCTACACAATGAATGGAGCTGTGTATTCCCAATACTTGAACTACTACAGAAGAGCTCATTGGTGGGAATTGTGGGCTGTTAGACCCCCAACGATCAGATATTAACAGTCTATAGTGTAAATAAGCATCATTATAATTGTGCTGGAAAACCCTTTTAAGGAACGGAGATATCTTTAATCTTTTTATATTCCTTTTTATTTCTAATTACATATTTTTACTTTGGAGTACATTTGTGTCTATTTACAAGTATGCTGTTGTGTCTACTAAAGCATTCATCCTTCAAAAAGAGATACAAACAAACCACAGATACTCTACCTTCATGAGGGGTTTAAAATGGTAGCCATGCATGTAGAAGCTGGTTGCACTTACGTAACTGGTAAATAAATAATTTAAGTGCAAAAAATTACAAAGTTCTCCATTGTACACAATATGCTAATGAAAAAGAACAGTGATGAGCACGTTCACATGTCTCAGGCAAGCCAGAAATGATTACTGAAATAAGCTGTCATTTCTTAAAGTTTTTACAATACATTATTGATTACATCTTCAGCAGGAGAGAAATGTATGAGTTAGAAGGACTGATTAGCATTAACCAGTCTGGCAATTCAGGATCTGTTATAGATATCACTGTATTGTATTATTCGTTAACTTACAGGAAAATTTTATTTATAGCTGAATTTCAGCTTCATTAAATAAGGACTTTGTCATTTTCTTGGTTGTTATATTTAGATCCATTTTAGAAATATTTTATGAGGGATGATCCAGGAAATTTTTGAAATTACTGTTAAAATATTTCTATTGCACATAGATATTCTAGGTTCATAAGTTTCTTCAACAGCTATGAATATATTATCAGTACCACACCAGCTTCATTATATATATATATATATATATATATATATATATATATATAAATAAATACCAAAAAAGAGAAAACCAGCAGCACAAGACAAAAAATAGAACGGGTGCAAAAAATCCTCAAAGCCGCAGGCTCAGACGGCTATACGTAGATATAAATAGCAAAAAAATGAGGCAGCACTCCAACGTCAGGTGAAAGAAATCGTGGATCCTTTATTCCCCTCTGCAACGTTTCAACTGCTCATTGCGGTCTTTATCAAGCATGGTTTACAAGTGTCATCCAGGGGTATATATACCCAGAGTGCATTGTGACAATACAAGAGAAAATTATTCAATTACATCAGTGTAAACATAGAAAAACAGCTTAATATAACAAAAATTATCACCGGAATAAAGCCAGCATCACAGTAATAACTTACAATTTGTGCATATAATGTGAAATATTGAAATACATGATCATATTAATGCCGTAGCATAAATACTCTAAATAGGGCTCATTCTGCCAGTGATTCACCACATGTGAAGACGTGCTGATAATAATCATGATTAAAAACATAAAACAAACTCACACAGCAGTGGATGACTACCGGCGCCAAAATCCGCGTCCTCATACCCCAGCCGCGCATGTCCAAACGCCTAGCAACACTACCCAAACAAAACAAGCCAGGAGGCGTCACGCAAGCCACGGGACAGATCACCTGATCAACCACATGACTAATGCAACACCCGCCTGACACGTCAGAGGGCGGCGCCGGACAACGTCATCAAGGCGAGGGAGCGACGAAAGTCAAAGTGCAAACGACGTCAGCTAACTGGCGTCGTTGTCACAGTAACCATCTGCACACCCCCGCCAACTAGACGCATCCAAGCTAGGGGAGGACAAGCGCAACAGGAACATACAGGGAGTAGGAGAAACAGAGGGCACAATCTGATTGAATAATCAGCAAAACTGAGATATAAATATGGATGTCACCATCAGAAATGTGTAGACTAAATGTACATGATCGCTGTGATAGCAGCTCAAAACCGAGTGATCGTGGTACACAGTATATCAGCACCATATGAGATCTATCAAGATCGGTGCCATACAACTAAATATGCAAAAAAGGAAGAGAAAAAGGAGGGAGGAGCCAATGGTTATCTCATTTCCATGATCATAGCCAGAAGCTCATTAAAGGTAAGAGGTCAAGGACATATCAGTGCCCCGTACCCCAACACCCAATTACACCCCGTATTCTCAAAGGGATAAATAAGAGAAGACCACCACTCATTATATAGAGCCATCAACAGACAACCAGCATAGTAATCATAAATATTTATTTTCATATATATCTCAATTATATAATATATGGTTATTGTGCCCCTTGGATCCCCCCAGTCACAAAATGACGTAAACGGAGAACCGCAAGATTCCGGAACCGCAGTGCATCAAAACCGCTGTCAAGGCATTGATAGAAGTAATCTAAAAGAGAAAACAAAAAACGGTTTAAACAATACTGTAAAACCAATTGTAATTGATTGTAACCAATGGTGAGATAGATGACACCTATACATCTCACACATACACAGGCACAATAAGAAAAAGAAAAAGGCAGAGCCGACCAGCGAGCCCCGCATTATACCACACTCCACTTGAAGTCAACATTGAGACCAGTGGGTCTCAGGGTGTTGAGGCGATGGATCCATCTAAGCTCCCTCTGTTTGAGAGCCCTTGTCCTATCACCTCCCCTCCTGGACTGAGTGATCTGATCCAGAATCATAAATTTAAGATCCTTCTCTTTATGATTTGCTTCAACAAAATGTTTGGGGACTGGCAGGTCTTTTCTCTTACGTCTAATAGAGAAACGATGATTGTTGAGACGTGTCTTCATATCACATGTGGTCTCCCCCACATAGAGGAGACCACATGGACAGGAAAGCACATACACGACAAAGGAACTGTCACATGTCAAGTAGTGACCAATAACATAGGAGACTCCTGTTTGGGGATGGATGAATCTCTCTCCCTTGATCATGTAGGAACAGTTTACACAACCAAGACAAGGATAACTTCCTCTTCTACGTGATCCAATGTATGTTTGTGTCAAAACTTTAGTTGGAATATCAGCCCTAACCAGTTTATCACGAAAACTGGTGGGGCGTTTATATGAAAAAAGGGGGGGGGGGTACAGTAAACGCTGTGATATTTGGGAGATTGCTCTTGAGTATGGACCAATGTTTGCGGACAATTTTAGCAATACATCCACTTTGCTCTGAATAAGTGGATATAAATGGAATTCTTTGGACTCTTCACTAAAAGTGATTTTTCACCATCTAGTAATTTACCTGTACTTGACACCTTTAAAAAGGCTATTTCTGTTGACATGGCCGCCCTACGCAATGAGGTTGCTGATATGCCATTGAGGCATCCCAACATGACCACTTCTGAGATTGCTGTACTTGAGGGACTTTGCCATAACAACAGCCTCACGATAAAACCTGCTGACAAGGGGGGTGCGGTTGTTGTTATGGACACCCTCAAGTATATACAGGAGATCAGGAGACAACTGAACGATGACAATGTGTATAGGGTCTTGACAGGTGATCCGAGATTTGATATTGCCCGTTGTATCAAGAGGGTCCTTGATGCAGCTTTGTGTCAGGACATTAGTGACAATGAGCTCTATTCTTTTTTGACCATACCACAGCCACGGACACCTGTCATATATGTGTTACCCAAGATACACAAATCTATGATAGACCCTCCTGGCCGGCCTATTGTTGCTGGCACCGGATCCATCTTTTCTAACATCTCCATTTTTTTGGATCGTTTGCTTCGCCACTATGCAGTTAGTGCCAGATCCTACATCAGGGACACTGGGGATTTTCTTGACAAGATCTCTGATATCAGATTACCCGATGGATGTCTGGTGGCGTCTTTTGACGTTACCAGTTTATATACTTCCATCGACCATACAAGAGGTCTGTCTGCTGTCCGGAGACAACTATCCGGAAGTAACTACTCCAGTTATTGTCAGGACTTCATTGTCCAATTGTTGGATCTGGTCCTAAGGAACAATTATTTTTTGTTCTTAGATAGCTTCTATCTGCAATTGAGAGGGACCGCTATGGGGTCAAATGTGGCGCCCACTTACGCCAATGTCTTCATGGCGGCCCTCGAGGAGGACCTTGTCTATGTGTCCCACCACTTCAGTAAGGTACTGGGGTGGTGGCGATACATAGACGATGTCTTCCTCATTTGGCATGGTGACCCAGTTTCACTGGAGTCATTTCATCATTTTTTGAATGGAGTGGATCCTGACATTACATTCACTTTGGTCTATTCTGAGACCCAAGTACAATTTCTCGACACTACTGTCACGGTAGTTGGAGATAAACTATTGACCGATATTTACACTAAGCCTACAGATTGCAATACATTATTGCACTATAGCAGTTGCCATCCCAGGTCGACTATTAACTCATTGCCGTATAGTCAGCTTCTTAGGGTTAAGAGGGTGGTGCAGGATGTTGATAAATTACCGGTTCGGTATGCACAGATGACACATAAGTTCAGGGAACGAGGTTATCCTTCCCAGGTCATTGAGAAACATCTTAATAAGGTTAAAAATACACAGCAGGGGTCACCAGTGGTGACACAAAATAAGGTGGAAAGAATTCCATTTATATCCACTTATTCAGAGCAAAGTGGATGTATTGCTAAAATTGTCCGCAAACATTGGTCCATACTCAAGAGCAATCTCCCAAATATCACAGCGTTTACTGTACCCCCCCTTTTTTCATATAAACGCCCCACCAGTTTTCGTGATAAACTGGTTAGGGCTGATATTCCAACTAAAGTTTTGACACAAACGTACATTGGATCACGTAGAAGAGGAAGTTATCCTTGTCTTGGTTGTGTAAACTGTTCCTACATGATCAAGGGAGAGAGATTCATCCATCCCCAAACAGGAGTCTCCTATGTTATTGGTCACTACTAGAGTTGAGCGAACACCTGGATGTTCGGGTTCGAGAAGTTCGGCCGAACATCCCGGAAATGTTCGGGTTCGGGATCCGAACCCGATCCGAACTTCGTCCCGAACCCGAACCCCATTGAAGTCAATGGGGACCCGAACTTTTCGGCACTAAAAAGGCTGTAAAACAGCCCAGGAAAGAGCTAGAGGGCTGCAAAAGGCAGCAACATGTAGGTAAATCCCCTGCAAACAAATGTGGATAGGGAAATGAATTAAAATAAAAATTAAATAAATAAAAATTAACCAAAATCAATTGGAGAGAGGTTCCATAGCAGAGAATCTGGCTTCCCGTCACCCACCACTGGAACAGTCCATTCTCAGATATTTAGGCCCCGGCACCCAGGCAGAGGAGAGAGGTCCCGTAACAGAGAATCTGTCTTCATGTCAGCAGAGAATTAGTCTGCATGTCATAGCAGAGAATGAGGCTTCACGTCAGCCACCACTGCAACAGTCCATTGGCATATATTTAGGCCCAGCACCCAGGCAGAGGAGGGAGGTCCCGTAACAGAGAATCTGTCTTCATGTCAGCAGAGAATTAGTCTGCATGTCATAGCAGAGAATGAGGCTTCACGTCAGCCACCACTGCAACAGTCCATTGGCATATATTTAGGCCCAGCACACACACAGGCAGAGGAGAGAGGTCCCGTAACAGAGAATCTGGCTTCATGTCAGCAGAGAATCAGTCTGCATGTCATAGCAGAGAATGAGGCTTCACGTCAGCCACCACTGCAACAGTCCATTGGCATATATTTAGGCCCAGCACACACACAGGCAGAGGAGAGAGGTCCCGTAACAGAGAATCTGGCTTCATGTCAGCAGAGAATCAGTCTGCATGTCATAGCAGAGAATGAGGCTTCACGTCAGCCACCACTGCAACAGTCCATTGGCATATATTTAGGCCCAGCACACACACAGGCAGAGGAGAGAGGTCCCGTAACAGAGAATCTGTCTTCATGTCAGCAGAGAATTAGTCTGCATGTCATAGCAGAGAATGAGGCTTCACGTCAGCCACCACTGCAACAGTCCATTGGCATATATTTAGGCCCAGCACCCAGGCAGAGGAGGGAGGTCCCGTAACAGAGAATCTGTCTTCATGTCAGCAGAGAATTAGTCTGCATGTCATAGCAGAGAATGAGGCTTCACGTCAGCCACCACTGCAACAGTCCATTGGCATATATTTAGGCCCAGCACCCAGGCAGAGGAGGGAGGTCCCGTAACAGAGAATCTGTCTTCATGTCAGCAGAGAATTAGTCTGCATGTCATAGCAGAGAATGAGGCTTCACGTCAGCCACCACTGCAACAGTCCATTGGCATATATTTAGGCCCAGCACACACACAGGCAGAGGAGAGAGGTCCCGTAACAGAGAATCTGGCTTCATGTCAGCAGAGAATCAGTCTGCATGTCATAGCAGAGAATGAGGCTTCACGTCAGCCACCACTGCAACAGTCCATTGGCATATATTTAGGCCCAGCACACACACAGGCAGAGGAGAGAGGTCCCGTAACAGAGAATCTGGCTTCATGTCAGCAGAGAATCAGTCTGCATGTCATAGCAGAGAATGAGGCTTCACGTCACCCACCACTGCAACAGTCCATTGGCATATATTTAGGCCTAGCACACAGGCAGAGCAGAGAGGTCCCGTAACAGACAATCTGGCTTCATGACAGCAGAGAATCAGTCTGCATGTCATAGCAGAGAATGAGGCTTCACGTCACCCACCACTGCAATAGTCCATTGGCATATATTTAGGCCTAGCACACAGGCAGAGCAGAGAGGTCCCGTAACAGACAATCTGGCTTCATGTCAGCAGAGAATCAGTCTGCATGTCATAGCAGAGAATGAGGCTTCACGTCAGCCACCACTGCAACAGTCCATTGGCATATATTTAGGCCTAGCACACAGGCAGAGGAGAGAGGTCCCGTAACAGACAATCTGGCTTCATGTCAGCAGAGAATCAGTCTGCATGTCATAGCAGAGAATGAGGCTTCACGTCAGCCACCACTGCAACAGTCCATTGGCATATATTTAGGCCTAGCACACAGGCAGAGGCGAGAGGTCCCGTAACAGACAATCTGGCTTCATGTCAGCAGAGAATCAGTCTGCATGTCATAGCAGAGAATGAGGCTTCACGTCAGCCACCACTGCAACAGTCCATTGGCATATATTTAGGCCCAGCACACACACAGGCAGAGGAGAGAGGTCCCGTAACAGAGAATCTGGCTTCATGTCAGCAGAGAATCAGTCTGCATGTCATAGCAGAGAATGAGGCTTCACGTCACCCACCACTGCAACAGTCCATTGGCATATATTTAGGCCTAGCACACAGGCAGAGCAGAGAGGTCCCGTAACAGACGAATCTGGCTTCATGTCAGCAGAGAATCAGTCTGCATGTCATAGCAGAGAATGAGGCTTCACGTCAGCCACCACTGCAACAGTCCATTGGCATATATTTAGGCCTAGCACACAGGCAGAGCAGAGAGGTCCCGTAACAGAGAATCTGTCTTCATGTCAGCAGAGAATCAGTCTGCATGTCATAGCAGAGAATCAGGCTTCACGTCAGCCACCACTGCAACAGTCCATTGTCATAAATTTAGGCCCAGCACCCAGGCAGAGGAGAGAGGTCCCGTAACAGACAATCTGGCTTCATGTCAGCAGAGAATTAGTCTGCATGTCATAGCAGAGAATCAGGCTTCATGTCAGCCACCACTGCAACAGTCCATTGGCATATATTTAGGCCTAGCACACAGGCAGAGGAGAGGTTCATTCAACTTTGGGTAGCCTCGCAATATAATGGTAAAATGAAAATAAAAATAGGATTGAATGAGGAAGTGCCCTGGAGTCCAATAATATATGGTTATGGGGAGGTAGTTAATGTCTAATCTGGACAAGGAACGGACAGGTCCTGTGGGATCCATGCCTGGTTCATTTTTATGAACGTCAGCTTGTCCACATTGGCTGTAGACAGGCGGCTGCGTTTGTCTGTAATGACGCCCCCTGCCGTGCTGAATACACGTTCAGACAAAACGCTGGCTGCCGGGCAGGCCAGCACCTCCAAGGCATAAAAGGCTAGCTCTGGCCACGTGGACAATTTAGAGACCCAGAAGTTGAATGGGGCCGAACCATCAGTCAGTACGTGGAGGGGTGTGCACACGTACTGTTCCACCATGTTAGTGAAATGTTGCCTCCTGCTAACACGTTGCGTATCAGGTGGTGGTGCAGTTAGCTGTGGCGTGTTGACAAAAGTTTTCCACATCTCTGCCATGCTAACCCTGCCCTCAGAGGAGCTGGCCGTGACACAGCTGCCTTGGCGACCTCTTGCTCCTCCTCTGCCTTGGCCTTGGGCTTCCACTTGTTCCCCTGTGACATTTGGGAATGCTCTCAGTAGCGCGTCTACCAACGTGCGCTTGTACTCGCGCATCTTCCTATCACGCTCCAGTGCAGGAAGTAAGGTGGGCACATTGTCTTTGTAGCGTGGATCCAGCAGGGTGGCAACCCAGTAGTCCGCACAGGTTAAAATGTGGGCAACTCTGCTGTCGTTGCGCAGGCACTGCAGCATGTAGTCGCTCATGTGTGCCAGGCTGCCCAGGGGTAAGGACAAGCTGTCCTCTGTGGGAGGCGTATCGTCATCGTCCTGCCTTTCCCCCCAGCCACGCACCAGTGATGGACCCGAGCTGCGTTGGGTGCCACCCCGCTGTGACCATGCTTCATCCTCATCCTCCTCCACCTCCTCCTCATCCTCGTCCTCCTCGTCCTCCAGTAGTGGGCCCTGGCTGGCCACATTTGTACCTGGCCTCTGCTGTTGCCAAAAACCTCCCTCTGAGTCACTTCGAAGAGACTGGCCTGAAAGTGCTAAAAATGACCCCTCTTCCTCCTCCTCCTCCTCCTCCTGGGCCACCTCCTCTTCCATCATCGCCCTAAGTGTTTTCTCAAGGAGACATAGAAGTGGTATTGTAACGCTGATAACGGTGTCATCGCCACTGGCCATGTTGGTGGAGTACTCGAAACAGCGCAACAGGGCACACAGGTCTCGCATGGAGGCCCAGTCATTGGTGGTGAAGTGGTGCTGTTCTGTAGTGCGACTGACCCGTGCGTGCTGCAGCTGAAACTCCACTATGGCCTGCTGCTGCTCGCACAGTCTGTCCAGCATGTGCAAGGTGGAGTTCCACCTGGTGGGCACGTCGCATATGAGGCGGTGAGCGGGAAGGCCGAAGTTACGCTGTAGCGCAGACAGGCGAGCAGCAGCAGGATGTGAACGCCGGAAGCGCGAACAGACGGCCCGCACTTTATGCAGCAGCTCTGACATGTCGGGGTAGTTGTGAATGAACTTCTGCACCACCAAATTCAGCACATGCGCCAAGCAAGGGATGTGCGTCAAATTGGCTAGTCCCAGAGCTGCAACGAGATTTCGCCCATTATCACACACCACCAGGCCGGGCTTGAGGCTCACCGGCAGCAACCACTCGTCGGTCTGTTGTTCAATACCCCGCCACAACTCCTGTGCGGTGTGGGGCCTGTCCCCCAAACATATGAGTTTCAGAATGGCCTGCTGACGTTTACCCCGGGCTGTGCTGAAGTTGGTGGTGAAGGTGTGTGGCTGACTGGATGAGCAGGTGGAAGAAGAGGAGGAGGAAGCCGAGAAGGAGGAGGTGGCAACAGGAGGCAAAGAATGTTGCCCTGCGATCCTTGGCGGCGGAAGGACGTGCGCCAAACAGCTCTCCGCCTGGGGCCCAGCTGCCACTACATTTACCCAGTGTGCAGTTAGGGAGATATAGCGTCCCTGGCCGTGCTTACTGGTCCACGTATCTGTGGTTAGGTGGACCTTGCTACAGATGGCGTTGCGCAGTGCACACTTGATTTTATGGGATACTTGGTTGTGCAGGGAAGGCACGGCTCTCTTGGAGAAGTAGTGCCGGCTGGGAACAACATACTGTGGGACAGCAAGCGACATGAGCTGTTTGAAGCTGTCTGTGTCCACCAGCCTAAATGACAGCATTTCATAGGCCAGTAGTTTAGAAATGCTGGCATTCAGGGCCAGGGATCGAGGGTGGCTAGGTGGGAATTTACGCTTTCTATCAAATGTTTGTGAGATGGAGAGCTGAACGCTGGCGTGTGACATGGTTGAGACGCTTGGTGACGGAGGTGGTGGTGGTGGTGTTGGTGGTACATCCCCTGTTTGCTGGGCGGCAGGTGCCAACGTTCCTCCAGAGGCGGAGGAAGAGGCCGAGGCGGCAGCAGCAGAATAGGCCGAGGCGGCAGCAGCAGAAGAGGTAGCAGGGGGAGCCTGAGTGACTTCCTTGGTTTTAAGGTGTTTACTCCACTGCAGTTCATGCTTTGCATGCAGGTGCCTGGTCATGCAGGTTGTGCTCAGGTTCAGAACGTTAATGCCTCGCTTCAGGCTCTGATGGCACAGCGTGCAAACCACTCGGGTCTTGTCGTCAGCACATTGTTTGAAGAAGTGCCATGCCAGGGAACTCCTTGAAGCTGCCTTTGGGGTGCTCGGTCCCAGATGGCGGCGGTCAGTAGCAGGCGGAGTCTCTTGGCGGCGGGTGTTCTGCTTTTGCCCACTGCTCCCTCTTTTGCTACGCTGTTGGCTCGGTCTCACCACTGCCTCTTCCTCCGAACTGTGAAAGTCAGTGGCACGACCTTCATTCCATGTGGGGTCTAGGACCTCATCATCCCCTGCATCGTCTTCCACCCAGTCTTGATCCCTGACCTCCTGTTCAGTCTGCACACTGCAGAAAGACGCAGCAGTTGGCACCTGTGTTTCGTCATCATCAGAGACATGCTGAGGTGGTATTCCCATGTCCTCATCATCAGGAAACATAAGTGGTTGTGCGTCAGTGCATTCTATGTCTTTCACCGCTGGGGAAGGGCTAGGTGGATGCCCTTGGGAAACCCTGCCAGCGGAGTCTTCAAACAGCATAAGAGACTGCTGCATAACTTGAGGCTGAGACAGTTTCCCTGGTATGCATGGGGGTGATGTGACAGACTGATGGGGTTGGTTTTCAGGCGCCATCTGTGCGCTTTCTGCAGAAGACTGGGTGGGAGATAATGTGAACGTGCTGGATCCACTGTCGGCCACCCAATTGACTAATGCCTGTACCTGCTCAGGCCTTACCATCCTTAGAACGGCATTGGGCCCCACCATATATCGCTGTAAATTCTGGCGGCTACTGGGACCTGAGGTAGTTGGTACACTAGGACGTGTGGATGTGGCAGAACGGCCACGTCCTCTCCCAGCACCAGAGGGTCCACTAACACCACCACGACCATGTCCACGTCCGCGTCCCTTACTAGATGTTTTTCTCATTGTTATGGTTCACCACAACAACAAATATATTATTTGGCCCAATGTATTGTATTCAAATTCAGCGGGATATAAATTTGAGGCCTAGTATTTAGGCGCTGGGTGACCGGTATGGATTTAGTGACAGAATTAGACTTGGAAATGCACAGAAGCGTGTGTGTGAAGTTATTCTGAATGACCCAATGTGCACCTTGAATATTATATACCCTTTTAGGGATAGATTTCAAATAGCTCTGATATAGCAGAAACCACTAAATTATGAAATTGCTAAATTGGGAATTGTATTTCAACCCAGAACAAAAAATGTGCTTTGACGGACACTAAATAACTTTCCCAGCCACAACAGGACAGCGTTAACGAGAGATTTAGCAGGATATAAATTTGAGGCCTAGTATTTAGGCGCTGGGTGACAGGTATGGGTTTAGTGACAGAATTAGACTTAGAAATACACAGTAGCGGGTGTGTGTGAAGTTATTCTGAATGACCCAATGTGCACCTTGAATATTATATACCCTTTTAGGGATAGATTTCAAATAGCTCTGATATAGCAGAAACCACTAAATTATGAAATTGCTAAATTGGGAATTGTATTTCAACCCAGAACAAAAAATGTGCTTTGACGGACACTAAATAACTTTCCCAGCCACAACAGGACAGCGTTAACGAGAGATTTAGCAGGATATAAATTTGAGGCCTAGTATTTAGGCGCTGGGTGACAGGTATGGGTTTAGTGACAGAATTAGACTTGGAAATACACAGTAGCGGGTGTGTGTGAAGTTATTCTGAATGACCCAATGTGCACCTTGAATATTATATACCCTTTTAGGGATAGATTTCAAATAGCTCTGATATAGCAGAAACCACTAAATTATGAAATTGCTAAATTGGGAATTGTATTTCAACCCAGAACAAAAAATGTGCTTTGACGGACACTAAATAACTTTCCCAGCCACAACAGGACAGCGTTAACGAGAGATTTAGCAGGATATAAATTTGAGGCCTAGTATTTAGGCGCTGGGTGACAGGTATGGGTTTAGTGACAGAATTAGACTTGGAAATACACAGTAGCGGGTGTGTGTGAAGTTATTCTGAATGACCCAATGTGCACCTTGAATATTATATACCCTTTTAGGGATAGATTTCAAATAGCTCTGATATAGCAGAAACCACTAAATTATGAAATTGCTAAATTGGGAATTGTATTTCAACCCAGAACAAGAAATGTGCTTGAACGGACACTAAATAACTCGCCCAGCTACAGCACTAAGGACAGATTTAGCTGGATATAAATTTGAGGCCTAGTATTTAGGCGCTGGGTGACAGGTATGGGTTTAGTGACAGAATTAGACTTGGAAATACACAGTAGCGGGTGTGTGTGAAGTTATTCTGAATGACCCAATGTGCACCTTGAATATTATATACCCTTTTAGGGATAGATTTCAAATAGCTCTGATATAGCAGAAACCACTAAATTATGAAATTGCTAAATTGGGAATTGTATTTCAACCCAGAACAAGAAATGTGCTTGAACGGACACTAAATAACTCGCCCAGCTACAGCACAAAGGACAGATTTAGCTGGATATAAATTTGAGGCCTAGTATTTAGGCGCTGGGTGACAGGTATGGGTTTAGTGACAGAATTAGACTTGGAAATGCACAGTAGCGGGTGTGTGAAGTTATTCTGAATGTCCCTATGTGCACCTTCAATATGATCTACCCTTTTAGGGATAGATTTCAAATAGCTCTGATATAGCAGAAACCACTAAATTATGAAATTGCTAAATTGGGAATTGTATTTCAACCCAGAACAAGAAATGTGCTTGAACGGACACTAAATAACTCGCCCAGCTACAGCACTAAGGACAGATTTAGCTGGATATGAATTTGAGGCCTAGTATTTAGGCACTGGGTGACAGGTATGGGTTTAGTGACATAATTAGACTTGGAAATGCACAGTAGCGGGTGTGTGAAGTTATTCTGAATGTCCCTATGTGCACCTTCAATATGATCTACCCTTTTAGGGATAGATTTCAAATAGCTCTGATATAGCAGAAACCACTAAATTATGAAATTGCTAAATTGGGAATTGTATTTCAACCCAGAACAAGAAATGTGCTTGAACGGACACTAAATAACTCGCCCAGCTACAGCACTAACGACAGATTTAGCTGGATATGAATTTGAGGCCTAGTATTTAGGCGCTGGGTGACAGGTATGGGTTTAGTGACAGAATTAGACTTGGAAATACACAGTAGCGGGTGTGTGTGAAGTTATTCTGAATGACCCAATGTGCACCTTGAATATTATATACCCTTTTAGGGATAGATTTCAAATAGCTCTGATATAGCAGAAACCACTAAATTATGAAATTGCTAAATTGGGAATTGTATTTCAACCCAGAACAAGAAATGTGCTTGAACGGACACTAAATAACTCGCCCAGCTACAGCACTAAGGACAGATTTAGCTGGATATAAATTTGAGGCCTAGTATTTAGGCGCTGGGTGACAGGTATGGATTTAGTGACAGAATTAGACTTGGAAATGCACAGTAGCGGGTGTGTGAAGTTATTCTGAATGTCCCTATGTGCACCTTCAATATGATCTACCCTTTTAGGGATAGATTTCAAATAGCTCTGATATAGCAGAAACCACTAAATTATGAAATTGCTAAATTGGGAATTGTATTTCAACCCAGAACAAGAAATGTGCTTGAACGGACACTAAATAACTCGCCCAGCTACAGCACTAAGGACAGATTTAGCTGGATATAAATTTGAGGCCTAGTATTTAGGCGCTGGGTGACAGGTATGGGTTTAGTGACAGAATTAGACTTGGAAATGCACAGTAGCGGGTGTGTGAAGTTATTCTGAATGTCCCTATGTGCACCTTCAATATGATCTACCCTTTTAGGGATAGATTTCAAATAGCTCTGATATAGCAGAAACCACTAAATTATGAAATTGCTAAATTGGGAATTGTATTTCAACCCAGAACAAGAAATGTGCTTGAACGGACACTAAATAACTCGCCCAGCTACAGCACTAAGGACAGATTTAGCTGGATATAAATTTGAGGCCTAGTATTTAGGCGCTGGGTGACAGGTATGGGTTTAGTGACAGAATTAGACTTGGAAATGCACAGTAGCGGGTGTGTGAAGTTATTCTGAATGTCCCTATGTGCACCTTCAATATGATCTACCCTTTTAGGGATAGATTTCAAATAGCTCTGATATAGCAGAAACCACTAAATTATGAAATTGCTAAATTGGGAATTGTATTTCAACCCAGAACAAGAAATGTGCTTGAACGGACACTAAATAACTCGCCCAGCTACAGCACTAACGACAGATTTAGCTGGATATGAATTTGAGGCCTAGTATTTAGGCGCTGGGTGACAGGTATGGGTTTAGTGACAGAATTAGACTTGGAAATGCACAGTAGCGGGTGTGTGAAGTTATTCTGAATGACCCTATGTGCACCTTGAATATTATATACCCTTTTAGGGATAGATTTCAAATAGCTCTGATACAGCAGAAACCACTAAATTTTTAAATTGCTAAATTGGGAATTGTATTTCAACCCAGAACAAAAAATGTGCTTTGACGGACACTAAATAACTTTCCCAGCCACAACAGGACAGCGGTAACGAGAGATTTAGCGGGATATAAATTTGAGGCCTAGTATTTAGGCGCTGGGTGACCGGTATGGATTTAGTGACAGAATTAGACTGGGATATGGCCAAAAAATAACCACACTATTGCTGGTTAAATGCACTTGGTGATGGGCGCAGCTTGCCCCTGATGTAGTATATGGCCAAAAAATGAACAGACTATTGCTGGTTAAATGCACTTGGTGTCACAGCTTGACCAACCACACTACTGAGGGTTAAATGCACTTGGTGACGGGCGCAGCTTGCCCCTGATGTAGTATATGGCCAAAAAATGAACAGACTATTGCTGGTTAAATGCACTTGGTGACGGGCGCAGCTTGCCCCTGATTTAGTATATGGCCAAAAAATGAACAGACTATTGCTGGTTAAATGCACTTGGTGTGATAGCTTGACCAACCACACTACTGAGGGTTAAATGCACTTGGTGACGGGCGCAGCTTGCCCCTGATGTAGTATATGGCCAAAAAATAAACAGACTATTGCTGGTTAAATGCACTTGGTGTGACAGCTTCACCCTGATGTAGGCTTTAGCCAAAAAACAAACGCACCATTGAGGGTTAAATGCACTTGGTGACAGGAGCAGCTTGCCCCTGATGTAGTATATGGCCAAAAAATAAACAGACTATTGCTGGTTAAATGCACTTGGTGTGACAGCTTCACCCTGATGTAGGCTTTAGCCAAAAAACAACCACACCATTGAGGGTTAAATGCACTTGGTCGCAGCTTGTGCTGGCGCACCACAAGACACAAAATGGCCGCCGATCACCCCAGAAAAATGTGACTGACAAACGGTCTGGGCAGCCTAAAAACAGTGAGCAATTGAGGATCAGCAGCTCAATGATCCACAGCTGCAGATCGATCAGTTAATCAAGTCCTTTGGAGGAGTTAATCTGCCTAATCTCACCCTACTGTCGCAGCCGCAACCTCTCCCTACGCTAATCAGAGCAGAGTGACGGGCGGCGCTATGTGACTCCAGCTTAAATAGAGGCTGGGTCACATGGTGCTCTGGCCAATCACAGCCATGCCAATAGTAGGCATGGCTGTGATGGCCTCTTGGGGCAAGTAGTATGACGCTTGTTGATTGGCTGCTTTGCAGCCTTTCAAAAAGCGCCAAGAAAGCGTCACAAAAGCTCAAAGAAAGCGACGAACACCGAACCCGAACCCGGACTTTTACGAAAATGTCCGGGTTCGGGTCCGTGTCACGGACACCCCAAAATTCGGTACGAACCCGAACTATACAGTTCGAGTTCGCTCATCCCTAGTCACTACTTGACATGTGACAGTTCCTTTGTCGTGTATGTGCTTTCCTGTCCATGTGGTCTTCTCTATGTGGGGGAGACCACATGTGATATGAAGACACGTCTCAACAATCATCGTTTCTCTATTAGACGTAAGAGAAAAGACCTGCCAGTCCCCAAACATTTTGTTGAAGCAAATCATAAAGAGAAGGATCTTAAATTTATGATTCTGGATCAGATCACTCAGTCCAGGAGGGGAGGTGATAGGACAAGGGCTCTCAAACAGAGGGAGCTTAGATGGATCCATCGCCTCAACACCCTGAGACCCACTGGTCTCAATGTTGACTTCAAGTGGAGTGTGGTATAATGCAGGGCTCGCTGGTCGGCTCTGCCTTTTTCTTTTTCTTATTGTGCCTGTGTATGTGTGAGATGTATAGGTGTCATCTATCTCACCATTGGTTACAATCAATTACAATTGGTTTTACAGTATTGTTTAAACCGTTTTTTGTTTTCTCTTTTAGATTACTTCTATCAATGCCTTGACAGCGGTTTTGATGCACTGCGGTTCCGGAATCTCGCGGTTCTCCGTTTACGTCATCTTGTGACTGGGGGGATCCAAGGGGCACAATAACCATATATTATATAATTGAGATATATATGAAAATAAATATTTATGATTACTATGCTGGTTGTCTGTTGATGGCTCTATATAATGAGTGGTGGTCTTCTCTTATTTATCCCTTTGAGAATACGGGGTGTAATTGGGTGTTGGGGTACGGGGCACTGATATGTCCTTGACCTCTTACCTTTAATGAGCTTCTGGCTATGATCATGGAAATGAGATAACCATTGGCTCCTCCCTCCTTTTTCTCTTCCTTTTTTGCATATTTAGTTGTATGGCACCGATCTTGATAGATCTCATATGGTGCTGATATACTGTGTACCGCGATCACTCGGTTTTGAGCTGCTATCACAGCGATCATGTACATTTAGTCTACACATTTCTGATGGTGACATCCATATTTATATCTCAGTTTTGCTGATTATTCAATCAGATTGTGCCCTCTGTTTCTCCTACTCCCTGTATGTTCCTGTTGCGCTTGTCCTCCCCTAGCTTGGACGCGTCTAGTGGGCGGGGGTGTGCGGATGGTTACTGTGACAACGACGCCAGTTAGCTGACGTCGTTTGCACTTTGACTTTCGTCGCTCCCTCGCCTTGATGACGTTGTCCGGCGCCGCCCTCTGACGTGTCAGGCGGGTGTTGCATTAGTCATGTGGTTGATCAGGTGATCTGTCCCGTGGCTTGCGTGACGCCTCCTGGCTTGTTTTGTTTGGGTAGTGTTGCTAGGCGTTTGGACATGCGCGGCTGGGGTAGGAGGACGCGGATTTTGGCGCCGGTAGTCATCCACTGCTGTGTGAGTTTGTTTTATGTTTTTAATCATGATTATTATCAGCACGTCTTCACATGTGGTGAATCACTGGCAGAATGAGCCCTATTTAGAGTATTTATGCTACGGCATTAATATGATCATGTATTTCAATATTTCACATTATATGCACAAATTGTAAGTTATTACTGTGATGCTGGCTTTATTCCGGTGATAATTTTTGTTATATTAAGCTGTTTTTCTATGTTTACACTGATGTAATTGAATAATTTTCTCTTGTATTGTCACAATGCACTCTGGGTATATATACCCCTGGATGACACTTGTAAACCATGCTTGATAAAGACCGCAATGAGCGGTTGAAACGTTGCAGAGGGGAATAAAGGATCCACGATTTCTTTCACCTGACGTTGGAGTGCTGCCTCATTTTTTTGCTATTTATATATATATATATATATATATATATATATATGAAACATATTTACTGATTTCCACTATTCCACTATCATATGTCATGGTGCATCTGGTCACAGCTTTATGTATCCCTTCCATGAATGCTTACACCTACCATGGCATATCTAAGAGTGATTCCTGTTAACCTATCCTTCTAACATCACTAATTTTAACTGATTTAATTATTTTGCTTTTGCTAAGCCAGTCTTCCTTTACATCAGTTTTGATAAATCTCCCCCTTTATGTTTGTTTGTCTGCCAATAACACTCTGCCTGCATGCTCCTGATGAACCACTGCCTTGAAGTGAGCAGGAAAATGCACTGTGCATTTGGCAGATGGGCTGATTATAATATGTCAACTCAATGGTGATACAGCTCAGCCTTTGTTTAGGGAGGAGGGATCACTACGGACACGAGTCCCAAACACACAGCTACTGCCCATGCTGGTGATACAATATATTTAGGTCTAGTCAGAGTGTAGGCCTTGACCATATTGAGGAGTCAGCAGCTGGACTGAGAAGAGCTCACCACTGACACCAGTCCCAAACATACAGCTACTATCCTACTGGTGATACAGTACAGGATATGGTCAGAGTGAAACCTTTGTCCCTACTGCCCTCTCCTTTCTATTAGTGGACTCAGAGAAGTAGGGTTTTACCTATACCTTGGAATTTTACGAACCCCACTGGTTCTGGCCACAGTATTTCTAGTGTATTATAATCAGTTCACAGGCCTCTCTCTTGCATTTCACCAGACGGAACTACTATGGGCATTGAGACACAAAGGCCTGACAATTTACCAGGGGCTCAATATAACACTGGGTTAATACCACTATAGGCCTGGTATGGTTGAGTGGACATAGCTTGAGTTTTTTAATGTTTACCAATAAATAATATTTACTTTGTCAAGCAGTTAAATAAACAAGATCTACAAGAATTATAAATTTGTTTCACCATGTCCATAAATGTCCAATTTATTTTTTCTTGGTAGGTTAATTGTACTCGTAGGTTACTAAAATACTATTTTTCTTACAATGTCTTTACCTGTGACTTCCTGTGCAGTCACTTGATACCTCATTGCAGGATCTGCAATCAAGTCTGTCAATTTTAAATCTTAAAGAAAAAATTAGAGTCAGCCAAATAATTAAGTGGCATTAATGCAGATGACACTTATTTGTTCCTTTCGAATTTAAAAGATGGGCTTTGCTAAAATGTTTAAAATTTCTAGCAAACATGTTTGAATTTTACAGTCATTATGACTAGAGATGAGCAAATCTGCAAATATGCACCAAATGCAAATTTCCTTGCTCTTCATAATAACAAATCGTATTTTTCCTAAAATTGGCTGCTGCACGTGTGAGGACATGGAGAAAGGAAGTCTGGGAAGGCGGGATCACCCATACTGATATGCATGCAGCCAATCAGCAGTCAGCCAGTCTTGTGATGTCACAGCCGTATATATTCTGCCATTCACCAGCGTACAGTGCAGGAAGAGACGTGTCTGCAGGCTCTAGGGACAGTGATAGAAAAATTGTCATTGTGCTAAAAAAAAGATTTACAAGTGCAGGGAAAGATTATTCAAGGTGTAGGAAAAGGATAGGGAGGAATCAATCCACTGTATTTCTGATGAAAAGGGTTCAGTCGGGAAGGTGACAGCCTGGGAAATAGGAACAATCCTATTATACCTTGCAGCACTGACTAAGGATCCAAGTTGCCATCATACAGCTCTGTAATTCTAGAAAACCGTGCAAGTGCTGTTTGCTACCAGCATTAACAGGGTTTATTACAAGGAAATATTTCTACGTCTTATTTCCCCTAGTGCGGTGGGGTGCAGTTATATGTTCTAAAGCATTTTTTGGCTTTTATTAGTGGGAACAAGGGCTTATTAGCCATTGTGTGGTGAAGTGAGAAAATTACAGCCCTTTTTGTCCAGTATTGGCGGCAAAAGGAAAATATGCTTGCCGATCAGTGGTGCCCTTATCTGTTTTAATGCCCTATTTGCCTCTCTGCGGTGCAGTTATGTCACGGTCCCTCCCATGACAGAGGTTTGAAGATCTGAGAGACGTGCAGTGAGGTTATCTGACAGTCTCTCAGTTTTCACTTGTTGCAGTGTTGTTGTTGGTAATTAGAGATGGCCTTTGCGGTTCACCAGGGGGTCGTTTCGTGGCAAACATTGCTCATTCGCCAAACATGCTAACATATGGCGATGTCCACTGGCGCCATATTCTTTTGCATTGTGCTGAACTTTGACCCATGACACATCCATCAGGTTGGACAGAACAGCCAATTGAGATGTTTCAGCACACGGACACACACCCTACCCTAGAAATAAACCCGATCTGGCCGTCATTTAACATTTCATTTTTTTGCCAGTGTAGGGAGAGGTTGCTGTGTGGAGCAGGGACAGACTGTTAAGGACACCAAACGCTAGCTAATAGGGCCACAAAAGTCCTTTTAAGGACTGGTATAGGTGTTCTATCTAGAGGTGTGACAAACTGAAAGGTGTGATATACTTAAAATATACTTTCTAACATAAAAAGTATATTACAGTGAATTTGTATTGTGCAGCAGTTGTGTGCGGTTCTGTTGCGATAATGACTAATTGCAACTGGTGTGATATACTTATTGCCCCCCAAAAAAAAGAAAAAAAAAAAAGATTGAGGGGTGAGATATACCTATAATATACCTTCTAACATAGGAAGTATATTATAGTGCATTTGTATTGTGCAGCAGTTGTGTGCGGTTCTGCTGAGATACCGCAGCTAGATAGAGGGACAAAAAACTAAAAAACAATTGTGCGCGGTTCTGCTGAGTAGTGATGGACGAACATCTGATGGGACGGTTCGCAAACGCGATCGCTCAAACTTGTTCAAATGTTCGCGAACCGCAGGTTCACGGCGGGTCCCATTCATTTTAATGGCATGCGAACATGAGAAACCATAAGGTCATGTTTGCAGCCACAAAATACTTAGTAGATGCGGACACATAGTCCCACAACATGGACACTTACATACCAGAAGTAATAAGAAAATTTGCGATCGACAAGCATTCTTTTTTATCGGCAAAATTGCGGCAAAGTATTAATCGCAAGAGGACATGCGTTCTGAAGGCGTGGCCTACAGCAACTGGTTTGCACCGACTAGCAATAAGATGGATGCGATGGTTGGAGCGAAGTTCAACGAGGAAGAGGAAGAACTCCTGGTGACCGTAAGTAATCTTACATTAAAGTAGTGTATTTGATTACATTTCACCTGCATGTCTGAACAATCGCTTTATATGCATAAAGAGTGTTAGAAAAAAATAAAAATAAATTGCCAGTGCGACGTTCTGCGATTCTAATTTTTCTTAAGTGCACAAAACATTTTATAAGGTTTCACTAGATATTATTGATTTTTGCACTAAGTATTCCTGTGACATCACACCCACTATGTTAGTAGCACATTTGTATGGACAGCAGAGAAATAGATTTAACATGCACATCCATTGTCATGCAGCACACTATATTCCGCACACAAACACAAACTATATACCGCACACACACAGAGTCTATAGATTATAGTTTGTATCCTGTTGGTCAGCACTCAGGAGAAGCTTTCTTTGTCAGACCGCCAGTATTTTCTGGTTCATTTAGAGCAGTGATGGCAAACCTTTTAGAGACCGAGTGCCCAAACTGCACCCCAAAACCCACATATTTATCACAAAGTGCCAACATGGGAATTTCCCCTGAATGCTACAGTCCAGTATAGTATATCTTCCATGTACTTTTCGCTATAAAAGCCTGTTTACACTCAGTGCGCTGCCTGTGGTGTTCATAGTACGCCTGCGCTGATGAATGGCAGGAAAAGTCTAAGGCCTCCTGCACATGACTGTAGGTGTCCCGTTGCCATATTGAGGACCGCATTTGCGGATCCGCAATACATGGGCACCGTTCCATGTGCATTCCGCATCACGGATGCGGACGCTTTCACTTTAATGGGTCCACCAAATCCGGAGATGCGGAATGGTGCGGAACGGAAGCACAGAACGGAACCCTACGGAGAGGTTCCATGGGGTTTCATCCCGTACTTCCGTTCCGAAAAAAGATAGAACATGTCCTATCTTTTTGCAGATCGTGGACCCATTAAAGTGAATGGGTCCGTGATCCACTGCGGCTGCCCCATGGTCAGTGTTCTTGCATTGCGGCCCGCAGCACGGCCACAGGGTTCGTGTGCAGGAGGCCTAAGGCATATTGGTACACCATAGACTTTTCCAGGGTGCAAGTGCCCACAGAGAGGGCTCTGAGTGCCGCCTCTGGCACCCGTGCCATAGGTTCGCCATCACTGATTTAAAGTTACCCAGGGTGCATCCCGGGGAGACAAACCAGCTGTTCACCCCATGCCATACCGTCACTTCACTAGCTCTGCTTAGCTGAACAGTATCTGATAGCTCAGACACCACCCACATACAGTAGTAATAGAATCCCATCTTCTAACCATAACAGTAAGGCCGCATGCACACGGTTGTGTTTTTTCAGAACTACGGACTGTACAAACCCGGCCTGCCATCCTGCAGAGTGGACGAGCGCACGGTGTCATTGGTTGCTAACTCGCTAGGACGCAGTACGCTTCTTGCCGCCACGACTGTACAGTAATACATACAAGTGTATCACAGTACCGCGGTGGTGGCCGGAAGCGCACGTCATCATAGCAACCAATGATGCCGTGCACTTTTCAACTCTGCAGGACGGGTTTGTACGGTCTTTAGTTTTGAAAAAACATGCCCGTGTACAGGCGGCCTAAATCTATTTCCACCTCAAAGCATTAAATACTTTTTGCAGTTTACTTGAGAAAATTATTTTCAATACTATTATTGTTAAAAATTGGGATTATATGCTTGAATTTTTCTCTTGCAGCGGATGTTGGGTCGGGGATACGACCGCACCCGGTCCCTCGCCGAGAAACAGAGGATAGTTCGGGAGTTGGCCTATAAAATGTGGTGCCAAATGGGTCGCAAACACCGCCATCTAGCCATTATAAAAAAATGGAATCAGGGACAAAAAATCCCCAGGTACATACTGTACGTAAATAACTTTTGTATGTTTTGCCAACACTTTGTAATGTATACAGTGCTAATCAACAGTATTCACCCCCTTTGACTTTGTTCTTTTTTTTTGTTGCCTCACCCCCTGGAATCAACATAAATTGTTTGAGGATTTGCCTCATTTAATTTGTAGAACATGCCCACAACTTAGACCTTCTTTTAATTTGGCTAATTTTAAAGCATACAACTAATAGGACAAATTAACAGAAAAGGTCAATGTGCATAACTATTCACCCCCCCCCCCCCCCCCAAAGTCAATACCTAGTAGAGCCACCTTTTGCAGCAATTACAGCTCCAAGCCGCTTTGGATAAGTCTCTATGAGCAGTTGCCACATCTTACTTACAGGCGTTTTTGCCCATTCCTCCTTGCAATACTGATTCTGCTCCCTCCAATTTGATGGTTTGTGCTTGTGAACAGCAATCTTTAAGTCTGACCACAGATTTTCTATTGGATTGAGATCTGGGCTTTGACTAGGCCATTCCAACACATTTATATGTTTACCCTTAAACGTGTTGCTGTAGCAGTGTGTTTAGGGTCATTGCCCTGCTGGAAGGTGAAACTCCGTCTTACCCTCAAATCACGCACAAAGTGGTACAGGTTTTGCTCAAGAATACCCCTGTCCATGTTTCCCTCCCCTCTGACCAGATTCCCAGTCCGGCAGCTAAAAAACAGTGTTTTTTGGGTGATGTGATGTGTTGGGTTTGTGCTAGACAAGTGACGGACTGAACCATCACTGTGTCTGCAGTAGAAGCCTGAGGGCTAGCCTCCTTCCTACGGGCTATGGACCCCGGACTATGGAGACCCCCACTCTGACCTATTTGGTTTAGAGGGAACTATAAACCATGAATTTCTGGTTGAGTTTATAGGCCACATCTTTCGTATTCCCCATTAAAGTTGCATGGTGTGAATCCATAAACGCAATAAGGGTTAACTCTGCTCTGAGACTCCCAATGAATGTGTTGGTTTATTTGTCCCTTTGTTCTATTGGGATCACAGAAGTTCCTATTCCCTCTATTCAGAGAAGGCGATCGGCGGAGGTTGTTGAGGTAGAGGAGGAATAGGAGGAGGAGGCCGGACCCTCCCAGCCTATTGAGCCACCCCCACCAGATGTGGGAGAAGTGAAGGAGGTGGAAAGTGCTGTACCCTCCAGCACCACCCCATCTCAGGACTCGGAGGAAGAGGGGGTGATCACCAGCCCCCGCCAGGAGGGTAATTATGTGCACATAGCAATATGATTATGTATCCATAACATGTACATAATCATTAAAAGGGCCAACAATGAGGCGACAACATACACTATAGTAATACAAAAAAACAACACTGGACAATAACTCTTTAATCTACACTAAACCCATTAATTTAGCAAATAAATAATATTAAACTCAATAGAACTATCACTAACTAACAAACAAAATAAAATTATAATGTACTGAAATATCACTAACTAATAAACTATATAATGATCATAAATATGACTAATGTATTAAGATTTGAATTGTAAAAGTGCAACACCAAGCTATCAAAAAAGGCATATGCCCCCCAAAATAGTAACAGTCAGTTTGTTCATTCATATATACTCTCTCTCTCACTCTCGTCATGGATCAAAGTTCTTCACAATGTAAAAGAATATGGCGCCGGCGGATATCGCTATATGTTTGCATGTTCGGCGAACGGCAAATGAGTAAAGTTCGCCATGAACCGACCGCCGGGCAAACCACAAGGCCATCTCTACTGCTAAGATACCGCAGCTAGATAGAGGGAGAAACGCTATTGGAATAACTAATTGCAACTGAATAACTCCAATAGAAAAACGTAAGGACGGGCTGCACCTCAATGGGGAAGGAGCTGTGCTGGGGAGAAAGATGGCTAGAAGGTTGGAGGAGTGTTAAAACTAGGGACTGGGGGGGAGGGAAATTACATTATAGGAGGGGAAGATAGGACAGATAGAGACCAGGGGCAATGTAGTGGGACTGGGGGAGGAATGGAAGGAGGGACTAGAACAGTTCAGAAGGAAAGGTGTAGGGTAAAAAATATACATAAACCTCTCAAATGTATGTATACTCATGCCAGAAGCCTGACTAATAAAACTGGGGAGCTGGAATTAGTGATGTGTGAGGAGTATTATGACATAGTGGGAATAACTGAGACATGGTTGGATGATAGCTATGACTGGGCAGTTAATGTACAAGGTTACAGTCAGTTTAGAAAGGATTGTCAAAACCTGAGAGGGGGAGGGGTTTTCCTTTATGTAAAGTCCTGTCTAAAGCCCACACTCCGTGAAGATATAACTGAGGGACATGAACATGTGGAGTCACTGTGGGTAGAGATACATGGAGCTAAAAACAAAAAATTACTAATAGGAGTTTACTATAAACCACCTAATATACCAGAGTCCACAGAAAATCTACTACTAAATGAGATAGACGAGGCGGAAAATCATAATGAGGTGGTTATTATAGGGGACTTCAACTACCCAGATATAGACTGGGAAACTGAAACTTGTATATCTCATAAGGGAAACAGGTTCTTGGCAATAACCAAAGACAATTACCTCTCCTAACTGGTTCAGGACCCGACTAGAGGGACGGCGATACTGGACTTAATATTAACCAACAGACGTGCAGGTTGGGGGACACCTGGGAAATAGTGACCATAAAGTAATAACCTTCCAATAATCATTCAAAAGAGTGTTTCTACAGGGAGGAACAAAAATACCAAACTTCAAAAAAGCTAAATTTAGCCAACTAAGAGAGGCCATAGGCCTAACTAACTGGGACAAAGTCCTCAAAAATAAAAATACAGCCACAAAATGGGATATATAAAAACATCCTAAAGTCTCATTGTACCGTATGGAAATAAAAGGTTAAGGAACAAAAAGAAACCAATGTGGATAAAAAGAACTGTAAAGAAAGCAATAAATGACACAAAGAAAGCATATGAATCACTAAAACAGGAGGGTAGCACGGAAGCACTGAAAAAATAGAACATGTAAAAACTTATAAAAACGGCCAAACTAGAGACCGAGAGATTAATTGCCAAAGAGAGTAAAACTAACCCTAAAATGTTCTTCAATTATAAAATGTTAAAAAGTATAAATCTGAAGGTGTCGGCCCTTTAAAGAGTAATGAGGAGGGAGTCGCAGAGAGTGACGAGGAGAAAGCAAAGCTGTTAAATATTTTTTTCTCCAATGTATTCACTGAGGAAAATAAACTGTTAGATGACATGCAGAATGTAAAAAATTTCCCCATTAAAAGTGTCCTGTCTGACCCAGTAAGAAGTACATCAGCAACTTAAAAAGATTAAAATAGACAAATTGCCAGGACCAGATGGCATACACCCCGTATCCTAAGGGAATTTAGTAATGTCATAGCCAGACCCTTATTTCTGATATTTGCGGACTCTATACTGACAGGGAATGTCCCACAGGATTGGTGCATGGCAAATGTGGTGCCAATATTCAAAAAGGGTCCGAAAACAGAGCATGAAAATTATAGGCCGAAAAGTTTAACATCTGTTATGGGTAAACTGTTTGAAGGTTTTCTGAGAGATGCAATCTTAGAGCATCTCAACGGAAATAAGCAAATAACGCCATATCAGCATGACTTCGTGAGGGATCGGTCATGCCAAAATAATTTAATCAGTTTCTATGAGAAGGTAAGTTCTAGATTTGACAGTGGCAAATCAATGGATGTCGTATATCTGGACTTCTCCAAAGCATTTGACACTGTACCACATAAAAGGTTAGTATATAAAATGAGAATGCTCGGACTGGGAGAAAACGTCTGTATGTGGGTAAGTAACTGGCTCAATGATAGAAAACAGAGGGTGGCTATTAACGGTACACACTCAGATTGGGTCACTGTCACTGCCAGGGGTCAGTATTGGGCCCTATTCCCTTCAATATATTTATTAATGATCTTGTAGAAGGCTTGTATAGTAAAGTATCAATTTTTGCAGATGACACTAAACTGTGTAAAATAATTTACACTGAAGAGGACAGTATACTACTACAGAGGGATCTGGATAGATTGGAGGCTTGGGCAGATAAGTGGCAGATGAGGTTTAACACTGACAAATGTAAAGTTATGCACATGGGAAGGATTAATGCAAGTCACCCATACATACTAAATGGTAAAACACTCGGTAACACTGACATGGAACAGGATCTAGGAATTTTTATAAACAGCAAACTAAGCTGCAAAAACCAGTGTCAGGCAGCTGCTGCCAAGGCTAATAAGATAATGGTTTGCATCAGAAGGGGCATAGATGCCCGTGATAAGAACATAATCCTACCACTTTACAAATCGCTAGTCAGACCACACATGGAGTACTGTGTACAGTTCAAGGCTCCTGTAAACAAGGCAGACATAGCAGAGCTGGATAAGGTCCAGAGGAGGGCAACTAAAGTAATAACTGGAATGGGGAAACTACAGTACCCTGAAAGATTATCAAAATTAGGGTTATTCACCTTAGAAAAAAGACGACTGAGGGGAGATCTCAATCAATATGTATAAATATATCAGGGGTCAGTACAGAGATCTATCCCATCATCTATTTATCCCCAGGACTGTGACGAGGGGACATCCTCTGCGTCTGGAGGAAAGAAGGTTTGTACACAAACATAGAAAAGGATTCTTTACGGTAAGAGCAGTGAGACTATGAAACTCTCTGCCTGAAAAGGTGGTGATGGTGAGTACAATAAAGGAATTCAAGAGGGGCCTGGATATATTTCTGGAGTGTAATAATATTACAGGCTATAGCTACTAGAGAGGAGTCGTTGATCCAGGGAGTTATTCTGATTGCCTGATTCTGGATCAACTTGCAGTATAACAGGCCGAACTGGATGGACAAATGTCTTTTTTCGGCCTTATGTACTATGTTAATATGTAACTGCGATACACCGGCTTCAACCAAATATTGATTAAGGGGTTTGATATACCAGCTGCCAGAAAATACTCATAAAGGGGTTCTTTATACCTGTTTCCACAAAATACTGATAGAGGGGATTGATATTCCAGCTTCCACCAAATGAAGATTGAGGCCTGCGATACACCAGCTTCCACTAAATATTAATTAAAGGGTTTTATATACCGGCTTCCACAAAATACTGATATAGGGGATCGATATACCAGCTTCCACCAAATATTGATTGATGCCTGCGATCTACCTGCTTCCACAAATACTGCTCTTCTATAGGAACTTTGTCACAGGGTCATTTTCAAAATGACAGGTAGAGGAAGGGGCAGGCTATTTTGCAGGCATGGTAGGGTTTCGGGCAGGTGCTCACTCTCTGCTGTGTGTACCCCCAAAGACACCACCACCACCATGGAGCCTCCTTTCCCAGACCTTACTGATGAGCAGCCATTCTTGGCATTGGATGAGGAAGAGGAGGTAGCAACGGCCATCACCCAGCGGTCTGACGACAATACTCATATAAGCCCAAGCATGGAGGTCCCCGCTGTTGCTGCCTACTCCTAGATCTGAAACGTCAGTGGTGGTGAAGATGACAATGATGACGTGTCGATGGACGTCACGTGGGTGCCCACTAAAGAGGAAAATTAGGGGAGTTCAGAGGGAGAGACGGAGCAGCAGAGAGGGAGGAGAAGGAGGAGAAGCAGGCAGAGCTTGCAGGGCACAGGAGTCAAAAAGCAGTCTGCAAATGTATCTGGAGCGAGCCATCCACCCTGCACGGTCACTTCTGGCACTCCCAGGATGCCAGTATATGGCTTCGTAGTGTGGGCTTTATTTAATGTGTCAGCTGCTGACTAATAGTGTTGCCATCTGCAGCATGTGATGTCAACACATAAGTCGCGGTAAACCTAACACTCACCTACTGCTAGTCCGCCAATTACTGCCATATAAGCTGGTGGACTTTAGAAAATGTGTTGCTATTGGCAATGGAAGGTCCCCGGAAGGAAATATTTCTCCCAGAAGGTCATCCCAGAGCTATATGGCCATGTTCAGTGGCAAGTGAATGTATCTCTGGCACACAGTGCTCAAGCAGCAACGTGCTTAACAATTATTTGTACAAACTCTGTAGCAGGACAGGTTCTAGGGAGCTTGGTTTCATTTTACCACACCAGTGGCTGCTCATGCGCAACACATGCAGACTTCTGCGGCCATTTGATGAGATCACCAAACTGGTCAGTCGTAACCAGGGCATCATCAGTAACATTGTACCTTACGCCTTCTTTATGGAGCATGCATTGCGTCTTGCCATTGATCAAGCCATCGAGGAGCAGGAGCTAGAAGATGATGATGCCACAATTCTGAATAAATTCCCAAGGGGGCTACTCCATCTGAGACAAGTCAGCAGGAGTCTGAAGAGGAGTCAGAGGAGGATGGTGGCTGGGGGGGGGGGGGAGGAGGAGCAGCAAGAAGAGCAGTCTTTGAGGGGGACTTTAAACTTTTAGGGGATCCCTGGTTTTGTCCGTGGCTGGGGGGGGGGGGGGACCGAGGACGATATTCTCCTGGGTAATAAGCAGGAGCCAGGTCACTCTACCGCTTCCAATTTAGTGCAAATGGGGGCCTTCATGCTCCAGTGTTTGAAGAGGGACCTGCATATAAAAAGCATAAAGTGCAAGGACCAGTACTGGGTGGCAACGCACTTAGATCCCCGGTACAAACACAAAATGGCGGACATGTTACCAGCATCACAGAGGGCTGCCAGAATGCAACATTCCCAGGCCTTGCTGAGAGAGATGCCGCATTCTACTGTTGTGGGCACTGGCAGAGGAATTTCCACCTACAGCGAAATAGGTGCTTGTAACAATCCTACTGCGCCTGTAAGAAGAGGGCAGTTTGAAGATGTGTTGGTCACTTCGGATATGAGATAATTCTTGCAGCCAACCCATCGACAGCCGCCCTCTGGATCTAGCCCCAGGAAACGCCTAGACCGTCAGGTATCCGACTACAATTGATTAACGTCCGATGTGGACGCTCTGAGAAGCGAGAAACCCCTGGACTACTGGGTGTGCGGGCTTGACCTGTGGCCAGAGCTAGCACAATTTGCCATGAAACTCTTGGCTTGCCCCTCGTCGAGTGTCCTGTCTGAAAGGACTTTCAGCGCAGCAGTGGGGATCGTGACCGATAAGCGTACCCGCCTAGCTCACCACAGTGTGGACTACTTCACATTTCAAAAAATTTATGAGGCATGGATCTCGGAGGAATTCAACAACTGTGATGACCACATTTACTTAAATTTCACCTATTACCATTGGGCGGGTTTTCAAGAGGGAGGATTTTGTTTGTCATGTTTTTAATCCAATTTTATATTCTTAGTTATTTTAAACATATTTACTTCACACGCATTTATACTGGCCTGCAGTAAAATTAATATACAATGACCATCTAATATACCTCCAGCCACATAATCACTTTATATTTTCTGTACGGTGAATGCCTAATGTTTGGGCCTTTACTCCACTGGCCTGCGGTAAAATTTATATACGGTGACCGCCTAATGTACCTCCAGCCACATAATGACTTGATCTTTTATGTATGTTGAATGCATAATTTATGGGGCCTTTAAAGTAACTGGCCAACAGTAAAATTGATACAGTAACGGCCATGTTTTTAATCCAATTTTATATTTTTAGTTCTTTTAAACATATGTATTTGACATATATTTGTACTGGCCTGCAGTAAAATTGATATCCAAAGACCGTCTAATATACTTCCAGTCATATAATCACTTGATGCTTTCTGACAGGTGAATTAGTCATTTTGGGGGCCTGTAGTACACTGACCAGCAGTAAAATTGATATCCATTGACCGTCTAATATACCCCCAGCTACATAATCACTTGTTCTTTTATGTACGGTGAATGCATAATTTTTGGGGCCTGTAATCTAACTTGCCAACAGTAAAATTGTTATACCGTGACCGCCTAATGTACCTCCAGCCACATTATCAATTATTCTTTTCTGTAGGGTGAATTAATTATTTTTGGGGCCTGTAGTCCACTGGCCTCTAGTAAAATTGATATCCAATGACCGTCTAATATACCTCCAGCCACATAATCACTTGATGTTTTCTGTCTGGTGAATGCTTAATGTTTGGCGCTTGTACTCCCTTGGCCTAAAATAAAAATTGTCTAGGCGCCAGCAGAGCGCATTTTTGAGAGTTTCCCTTTAAGATGCATAAAAATGGCCCCTGATTAAACTACATATTTTTTGTTAGAATTTTTCCATTGAGCCCCCTATGGTATGTCACTGTCCATGGTGTAACGGTCACATACACACAGGGGGGGAGGATAAAATTAATAATAAATTTACGATAGTAATTGGTGAAACCTAAGAACCATTGTAAGGCCTTTTTACATGCCCTAGAAACAGAATCTCCTGTACACCAAAGACACATTTCTCTTGCTTAGCAGATAGCTGATCCTCCCTCAACACCTCTAATACTTGTTTAACATGAGACACATGGGATTCGAAGTCAGGAGAAAATATCAAAATGTCCTCAAGATAGACAATAACAAATTTACTTAAGAACTCCCTAAGAATGTCATTCATAAAGTTTTGGAACATAGGTGGGGCATTGCTGAGTCCAAAAGGCATCACCTGATATTCAAAGTGTCCTGCCGGAGTATTGAACGCTGTCTTCCATTCGTCTCCCTCCTTGATTCGGATTAGATTGTATGCCCCTTTCAGGTCAATCTTAGAAAACCAGGTTTCCCCCAGAACCTGTTTAAATAAATCCGGAATCAATGGGAGGGTGTATCTATTCTGGACAGTGAATTTATTTAATCTCTGGTAATCGATACATGGCCTAAGACCACCATCTTTTTTCTTAACAAAGAAAAACCCCGCCCCCATAGGAGAGACAGAAGGTCTAATATGCCCTTTACCAAGGCTCTCCTTAATATAATCTTCCATGGCCTTGTGTTCGGGCTTAGAAAGATTATAAATTCGCCCCTTAGGAAACTTGGCCCCCTCTACTAGCTCTATAGTACAATCATAAGGTCCATGGGGGGGTAGAACCTCCGGGGTTGGTGATGAGAATACATCAGAATATTTCCTAACAACAGTGGGTAAAGTATCAGACTTTACTGAGACCCCAGCCTGTACCACGGACAAGCACGAGTCACACTTAGGCCCCCATCTCACCAACTCCCCCTTGGACCAATCTATAGTGGGGTTATGTAGTCGGAGCCAAGGCAACCCTAGTACCACCTCAACCGGTAGGTTCTCCAGGACTAAAAGGGAACATCTCTCTGAGAGGCACACACCCACGGTTAGAGAAATCTCTGAGGTACATGAGCTCATCGTACCACCAATAAGAGGAGTAGTATCAATAGCCATGACATGGATAGGAGTTGGTAAAGCAAACATTGGAATACCCAATCTTACAGTGTACTCAGAGTCAATAAAGCTGTCCGCTGAGCCAGAATCAATAAAGGCCTTACCCGACCATTTATCTACCCCCAGAGAAATCGTAATGGGTACCAAAAGCTTACATTTAGAAAAATCAGGGAGTACCTGGTCTTTAGGTTGCCTTGCCTTAGGAGACTTGACACAGAGGACCTTCTTAGGACACTGGTTGATCCAATGGTCAGGATCTCCACAGTAAAAACATTCTCCACATCTGCGGTGAATATTCCCTCGGGTCATGCCAACCTGCATGGGTTCCTCAATGGAGACCTCAGCATTGTCTCTGGGATAGGCCTCTGGCTTGACCACGATCTGCGAAGAGAACTGTCGTTCCTGTCGTCTCTCTCTAACCCGTCGGTCAAGTTGGACAACAAGGGTCATCGTCTCCTCTAAGGCCTCTGGAAGTTGATAACTGACCAGAAGATCCTTTAGATTATCAGACAGGCCTGACCTGAAATGACTCTTCAGGGCTGGTTTGTTCCATCCTAAGGGGACACACCACCTTCTGAATTGGGTGCAATAATCCTCCGCAGGTAGATTGCCCTAAACCAGTGCCTTTAGAGCCGTCTCGGCTACCAGAGCCCTGTCTGGTTCATCATAGAGGGTACCCAGGGCCTGAAAGAACCCCTCCACAGAAGTTTAACAACTGGCACCAGCAGGTAAAGAGAATGCCCAGTCCTGGGGATGACCCTGTAGTCGGAAAATGATAATGCCCACACGTTGACTCTCAGGGCCAGAGGACACAGGGCACAAACGGAAGTAAAGTCTGCAACTCTCCTTAACCCCTTAAGGACACAGCCCTATTTCACCTTAAGGACCAGGCCATTTTTTGCAAATCTGACCACTGTCACTTTAAGTGCTGATAACTTTAAAACGCTTTGACTTACCCAGGCCGTTCTGAGATTGTTTTTTCGTCGCATATTGTACTTCATGACACTGCTAAAATTGGGTCAAAAAAGTTAATTTTTTTGCATAAAAAAATACCATATTTACCAAAAATTTTAAAAAATTTGCAAATTTCAAAGTTTCAGTTTCTCTACTTCTGTAATACATAGTAATACCCCCAAAAATTGTGATGACTTTACATTCCCCATATGTCTACTTCATGTTTGTAGCATTTTGGGAATGATATTTTATTTTTTGGGGATGTTACAAGGCTTAGAAGTTTAGAAGCAAATTTTGAAATTTTCGGAAATCTTCAAAATCCCACTTTTTATGGACCAGTTCAGGTTTGAAGTCACTTTGTGAGGCTTACATAATAGAAACCACCCAAAAATGACCCCATTCTAGAAACTACACCCCTCAAGGTATTCAAAACTGTTTTTACAAACTTTGTTAACCCTTTAGGTCTTCCACAACACTTCATGGCAAATGGACATACATTTTTAGAATTTAGATTTTTTGGAAAATTTTCCAATATAATCAATTTTTTCCTGGAAAAAAACAAGGGTTAACTGCCAAACAAAACTCAAAATGGGTTGCCCTGATTCTGTAGTTTGCAGAAACACCCCATATGTGGTCGTAAACTACTGTTTGGCCGAACGGGAGGACATAGAAGGAGGGGAACACCATATGGGTTTTGGAAGGCAGATTTGGCAGGACTGGTTTTGTTTATACCATGTCCCATTTGAAGCCCCCTGTTGCACCCCTAGAATAGAAATTTAAAAAAAGTGACTCCATCTAAGAAAGTACACCCCTCAAGGTATTCAAAACTGGGTTTACAAACTTTGTTAACCCTTTAGGTGTTCCACAAGAGTTATTGGCAGATGGAGAAACAATTTAGAAATTTCTATTTTTTGGAAAATTTTCCAATATAATCAATTTTTTCCAGGAGTAAAACAAGGGTTAACTGCCAAACAAAACTCAAAATGGGTTGCCCTGATTCTGTAGTTTGCAAAAACACCCCATATGTGGTCGTAAACTACTGTTTGGCCGAACGGGAGGACATAGAAGGAGGGGAACACCATATGGGTTTTGGAAGGCAGATTTGGCAGGACTGGTTTTGTTTATACCATGTCCCATTTGAAGCCCCCTGTTGCACCCCTAGAATAGAAATTTCAAAAAAGTGACTCCATCTAAGAAAGTACACCCCTCAAGGTATTCAAAACTGGGTTTACAAACTTTGTTAACCCTTTAGGTGTTCCACAAGAGTTAATGGCAGATGGAGAAACAATTTAGAAATTTCTATTTTTTGGAAAATTTTCCATTTTAACCCATTTTTTCCAGCAATAAAGTAAGGGTTAACAGCCAAACAAAACTCAATATGGGTTGCCCTGATTCTGTAGTTTGCAAAAACACCCCATATGTGGTCGTAAACTACTGTTTGGCCAAACGGGAGCACGTAGAAAGAGGGGAACGCCATATGGGTTTTGGAAGGCAGATTTTGCAGGACTGGTTTTGTTTATACCATGTCCCATTTGAAGCCCCCTGTTGCACCCCTAGAATAGAAATTTCAAAAAAGTGACTCCATCTAAGAAAGTACACCCCTCAAGGTATTCAAAACTGGGTTTACAAACTTTGTTAACCTCTTAGGTGTTCCACAAGAGTTAATGGCAGATGGAGAAACAATTTAGAAATTTCTATTTTTTGGAAAATTTTCCATTTTAACCCTTACTTTATTACTGAAAAAAATGGGTTAACAGCCAAACAAAACTCAAAATGGGTTGCCCTGATTCTGTAGTTTGCAGAAACACCCCAAATGTGGTCGTAAACTACTATTTGGCTAAACGGCAGGACATAGAAGAAGGGGAACGCCATACGGTTTTTGGAAGGCAGATTTTGCTGGACTGGTTTATTTACACCATGTACCCTTTCAAGCCCCCTGATGCACCCCTAGAGTAGAAACTCCATAAAAGTGACCCCATCTAGGAAACTACGGGATAAGGTGGTTGTTGATTTGGTACTATTTTAGGGGTAAATATGATTTTTGGTTGCTCTATATTACACTTTTTTGAGGCAAGGTAACAAAAAAATTAAATTCTAAAATTTTTCTACATTTGCTATTTAGTTTTGTGGAACACCTAAAGGGTTAACAAAGTTTATAAAGTAACTTTTGAATACCTTGAGGGGTGTAGTTTCTTAGATGGGGTCACTTTTTTGGAGTTTCTAGTCTAGGCTACATCAGGGGGGGCTTCTAATGGGACATGGTGTCAAAAAAAAAAACTGTCCATCAAAATCTGCCTTCCAGAAACCATATGGAGTTCCCTTCGTTCTATGCCCTGCCGTGCGGCTATATAGCCATTTACGACCACATATGGGGTGTTTCTGCAAACTACAGAATCAGGGCCATAAATATTGAGTTTTTTTTGGCTGTTAACCCTTGCTTTATTACTGGAAAAAAAGGATTCAAATGGAAATTTTGCCCAAAAATGGGTGTTTTGGCACCGTTTTTATTTTATATTTTTAACACCGTTCATCCGAGGGGTTTGGTCAAATGTTATTTTTATAGCGACGACTTTTACGCACGCGACGATGCCCAATATGTATGGCTCTCAGACTTTGGAGACACTAAGCAGGCATCCTAAAACTGCGGCCCTCCAGATGTTGTAAAACTACAATTCCCACCATGCCCTGCTGATGGCTGTAGGTTGTCTGGGCATGCTGGGAGTTATAGTTTTACAACATCTGGAGGGCCGCAGTTTGAGGATGCCTGCACTAAAACTAATATTTTTTTGGGGAAAAAAAATTGTTTCTGTGTCTCCAAAGTCTGAGAGCCATAGTGTTTTATGTTCTCTAGGGGACTGTTGGAGATTATAAAAATTTAGTACTCCATGGAAGTGTGATACTCCCTGAAGCAATCGATAATGCAGAGGCCCGGATGATCGGGGCAAGTGTCACACTGAGTAGTGGTGTCCTTCCGTATCCCCCTCTTGTGACACACTCTGCATCTTTTTTGGGTTCGTCCCTTCTTTCCAGTATGGGGGACCACACCTGGAAAGTGTTGGCCAGGGACGATCCGGGCGCCTCCAGTTCCCGAGGTACTCCGGCCTGCTCTTTCCCGGTCCGAAAAGATCAGGTCTTTGAGGACTGCCTCATAGAATTGGAGGAATGTCCCTGTGCTGCCAGCGCTTCGGGATAGTACAAAAGAGTTGTACATGGCAACCTGCACCATGTAGACCGCAACTTTTTTGTACCATGCCCGGGTTTTGCGCATGGCATTATATGGCTTGAGGACTTGATCAGAGAGATCAACTCCTCCCATATACCGATTGTAGGCGACGATACAATCGGGCTTGAGGACCGTTGCCGTGGTACCTCGCACAGAGACTGGGGTGGTGCTGTTACCGTGGATTGTGGACAGCATAAGGACATCCCTCTTGTCCTTATACCTGACCAGCAACAGGTTTCCACTGGTAAGTGCACGGGTCTCACCCCTGGGGATAGGTACCTGGAGGGGGTGGGCAGGGAGGCCGCGTTGATTTTTCCGCACGGTCCCACAAGCGAACGTGGATCTGGCGGCAAGGGACCTGAACAAGGGAATGCTGGTATAAAAGTTGTCCACGTACAAGTGGTAACCCTTATCCAGCAGTGGGTACATAAGGTCCCACACGAGTTTCCCGGTAACACCCAGAGTGGGGGGACATTCTGGTGGTTGAATCCGGGAATCTCGCCCCTCGTACACACGAAATTTGTAAGTGTACCCTGAGGTACTCTCACAAATTTTGTATAGCTTCACGCCATACCTCGCCCGCTTTGTGGGAATGTATTGGCGGAAACTGAGTCTCCCCTTGAACGCAACGAGAGACTCATCAACCGCGACCTCCCTTCCAGGTACGTAGGCCTGCTGAAATGTGGCCCCAAAGTGATCGATGACCGGCCGTATCTTGTACAGCCGGTCATAGGCAGGATCACTTCGGGGGGGACATGCTGCATTATCGGAATAATGCAGACATTTCCGGATGGCCTCAAACCGGGAGCGTGTCATGGCCGTACTGTACAGTGGGGTCTGGTATAGGACGTCCCCACTCCAGTACAGCCTGACACTGGGTTTTTGCACTAGACCCATATGCAGCACGAGGCCCCAAAATGTCCTCATCTCGGCTGCACTGACCGGCGTCCAGCCACCGGGTCTAGCCAAAAATGAGCCCGGGTTTTGAGCGACGAACTGTTGGGCGTACAGATTCGTCTGCTCCACCATCAGATTCACCAGTGGGTTACTGAAAAAAAAACTAAAAAAGTCTATTTCAGTAAACCCCACTGTGGGAATCTGGATTCCAGGATTGCCAGCGAAATCCGGAATCTCAGGCTCAAAGTCCACTGGGGGACACCAGCTAAGTTCATCGGCAGGGGGCTCCGGTGAACTTATTTGGTGGGCCGGGAAACCAGTACGAACCCCAGGGCGGCTCGTACTAGGGTGGGCCACAGGATCCCTAGCATGTGTGGCCCCTGGCTCCGCCTGGCGGCGTCTCCGCTGCCTTGGTGGCTCATCGTCATCCGATGATGATGAGGAGGATGCGGATGACAAAAGGAACGTGGGGTCATCCTCATCCTCACTGGGGCTCTCAGAGTCGGAGGCAATCTGGGCATATGCCTCCTCGGCCGAGAACACCCGGCGGGCCATGGGTGTGTGTGTGTGCGTGTGTATGTGCGTGCGTGTAAACCTTTATTCTATGTGCGTGTGTGTGGGGGCACGGGTGTTCACGTACTAAAAGTCCAGGCAAAAAAAATGGGCAAGTGTTAGAAAAAAAAAAAAAAAAAAGTTCAAACTTGCTGATCAGCGGTTCAACGCTGATCAGCGGTCGGTGGGGTGGTGGGGCGGTGGGGCGGGCGATGCGCTAACAGTGGACGGACGCTAAAAAGTGCCGGCCAGTCAGCGCACGCAGAAAAAAAAAAGTGGTGGTGGGGGGGTCTGGTGGGGGGGGGGGGGGCTGGTGGTGAGGGGGGGGCTGGTGGTGGGGGGGGGGGCAAGTGGCAGGGGGGTCTGGGGTCTGGTAGCTGAAAAAAAAAAGTTTGGAATAAATGTGATTTTTTTTTTTTTTTTCTAACTTTTCCCTTCTATCCCTGCCTAAAGGTGCCTCTCCCTCACTGACCCTAACCTACCTGGGTGGCGATGGGTGCAGGAGGGTGATGGATGGCGATTAGGGGGACACAGGAGCTGGTGCTGGACGATGCTGCCGGGTGCTCGTGCAGAACAGAAAGAGGAGGGGAGAGAGGAGCGCAGGAAGTTTGAATCTCGCGCCTCTCTCCCCTGCACCAATCAGCACCCTGGACAGCGGCGTTCAGCACCAGGGCCAGCTCCGCCTCTGCAAATCCTCGGACTGCGATTGGTGGTGTAAAATTACGCCACCGATCGCAGTCTTTTTCCGGTTCATCGGGTCACAGGACACCCGAATGGACCGGAAACGCAGAAAACCGCAGGTCTGAATTGACCTGCGGTTTTCTGCGATCGTCGATGCGGGGGGATCAAATGACCCCCCCCTGCATTGTTACAGGATGCCGGCTGAATGATTTCAGCCGGCATCCAGTTCCGATTAACCCCCGCGGCGCCGGCATCGCTATTTAAAGCCATGACGTACCGGTACGTCATGTGTCCTTAAGGACTCGGGAAACATGCCGTATCGGTACGTCATGTGTCCTTAAGGGGTTAAAAGAGAGAAACTTCTTCCGGTCTCCAGAAAAGGGTTCTGGGAGCTTAATCTGAGGCTCAAAATGCAGACTGGAGGCCTGAGGAGTGAAAGAACCTTGACCTAACTCAAAAGAATGGAGTTTTTCCACTAGCTCCTGCACCATCTGCTTCAGATTAGATATATGGTCAGTCAGGGTCACCAGAGGATTCATTATACAGTGGTTATTGGGCCTGTTATTCTGTAACGGTCACATACACACACACACACTGCGCTCCACCCTCACCCCTGGCCCTGCCTACTTGCCTCAAGAGTCCTGATGACAGGGGACTACTGGACGGCAGTCCCTAACTTAGGATATGTGCGGGAAGGACAAACAAGTCAAATAACTGATAGTGAACGGACCGGGTCAAAACCAAGAGGACAACGCATTACAGAGTGATAAGCAAAGAATGGTCAGGAGAAGCCGGAGTCTTAAATACCAGGAAAGTCGAGAAGGACCAAAGGAGTCCGCAAAGAATAGTCAGGTGGAAGCCAGGGTCAAAATACCAGGAGAATGTGCAGTACAGGAGGAGCAGGCAAAGGATCGTCAGGGAACAGGATCAGATAAGTATACAGGTATCCAACAAACGCCAGGAACCTAAATTAACAGGCAACCTGTGGCCAGCAGGCTGCCTGTATTTATAGTGGGGAGTGAGGGTCATGTGACGTGGCTAGCGTCACATGAACAACAGACCGACCAGTCGAGCACCGAGTGATCAGCTTGGCGCTCAAGGCAGGCCTAGGAGCAGGGAGTCTCCCAGCTAGCAAATCCGCCCTGGGAATGAGGTCAAACACAGATCCTCGCTCCCGAAGCTAAGCAGCAGGTCTGCGGCTAATGGGAGTCCGAGTGTGCCTTTGGCACCCTGTTACACATGGGTTGTGGGATGATTTGTGCACTTTTAGTAAGTATTTGGTGGCTGCAAATATGACCTGAAGGTTCTTCAGGTTCGTCTGCCATTCTGCCATTAAAGTGAATGGGGCCTACCACAACCTTGCGGTTCGCAAACATTTGATTGCGTTCATGTTCGCGAATCGTCCCGGCTGATGTTCGTCCATCACTACTGCTTCTATGGAAAGCAGTATTCTTTCAAGAGCATGATCTACCTGCTTTACAGAAATGTTGCCTCATCCAGAATATGCAATTCAGTTCCATTTCATAAAAAGCAGTATAATGCTACTTTCACACTACTGGCAGGACGAATCCGACAGGCAGTCCTGCCACTATTTCGCCCTGCTGCCGGACCGCCGCTCTGTCCCTATTGACTATAATGGGGACGGGGCGGAGCTCCGGTGCAGCACGGCAGTGCACGGCGAAAGGCTGCCGGACTAAAAGTACTGCATGTCCAACTTTTTAGTCCTGCGGCCTCTCACCTCGAACTGCCATGCTGCACCCCTGTCCCCATTTTAATCAATGGGGACGGAGCTGCAGTCCGGCGGCACGGCGAAATAGCGGCAGGACGGATCCGACAATGTTAACAGCCTGTCGGATCCGTCCTGCCGCTAGTGTGAAAGTACCCTAAAACAGGGAAGTTTAAAAGCAAAAAAAGGAAGGTATGCAATAAATGTAGGAATATCACACATCTACTTCACATAGGCTATGTTCACATGACTTTATAGTCGCATTCATAAAAAAAAATAAGGCCCCTTTCACACGTGCGAGTTTTCCGCGTTCACTTCACGCATTGCACCTGCACTGAATCGGGACCCATTCATTTCTATGGGGCTGTGCACATGAGCGTTGTTTTTCACGCATCACTTATGCGTTGTGTGAAAATCACAGCAGGGTCTATATTCTGCGTTTTTCACGCAACGCAGGCCCCATAGAAGTGAATAGGGCTGCGTGAAAAACACATTGCATCCGGATGCACTGAGTTGAGTTGAATTTTTCACGCAAGTAACTTAGCAACACTCATGGGATTTAAGACAGGAAGTAGGTGTTTATCTGCGTCTGGCTGTGTCTGTTTTGAGCCTGAACAAGAGGGAGAAGTTGGCAGCATCAACTTTTCAGCCCTTGCGGAGCCCAAACAGAGCAAAATGGCCAAAACACCACACGTCATTGTCCTGGTGCAGGACAGGCCCTGCATCTGGGATCTTCAGTCTGGGAAGTACCAGGACCGTTATAAAAAGGACGCCGCCTGGGTGGAGGTTACCCAGGATCTGTTTGCCCCAATCTGGGAAAAAAACTAAGGCCAAAGTCGAAAGAATTTAAGTACACAATGTATACATTTTTGAGCCATTCGGTACTCCCTAGTATATAGTCCTAGTTAAACGTTAGTGTTCCTAGTATATAGTCCTAGTTATACGTTAGTGTTCCTAGTATATAGTCCTAGTTATGCATTAGTGTTCCTAGTATATAGTCCTAGTTATACGTTAGTGTTCCTAGTATATAGTCCTAGTTATACGTTAGTGTTCCTAGTATATAGGCCTTGTTATACATTCTTTTCTGTCTACATTTTGAAATTTATACATGTTCCTTTCATGTCTTTTTATTTCCAGTTGAAGAGGTCAAAAATCGTTGGCGGAGCTGCCGTGACCAGTCCCGCAAAGAGATGAAACAGCGTGGGCTGAGCAGGGCTGGTCCCCCCAAGAAAAGACCCTATCTTTTCCGGGAGCAGCTGATGTTCCTGAGCGATGTCATGAATCTGTGTCCGTTCATTTTACTGAGACTGAAATGGTCATTGGAGTTATATTTATGGTATGGACATCTAGGTTACAGATGTAGCAGGGTAAACACACATGCTTTATGAGACATGTGATGTTAGCTAAATGCTAATAAATGCATTATGCAATAGCTTTTCTAGGTATTTTGCTTAAAGATAACATGATGATTATATATTTATAGACATATATATTATAGACATTCAAGTTAAAGTGTGTGTGTTATTCCTGCTACATCTGTACTTATAATGTAAATAAAGTAGTGAAATTACAACATATGTTTTTTTCTTATTATTAATATTGTAGAACTGAGGACAACCTAGAGGAGGAAGGTGAGGAGTCGGCCCCGCACCATTCAAGTGCATGTGAGGAGGACACAACATCAGCACAGCAGGATAGTGGACCAGGACCTAGCACAGCACCATCAAGGCCTCCTGCAGCATCTGGCGCCGATTCCCCATCCCCCCCCTGTGGCTCTACCCCGCAGGGCCAGACGACGGCCTCCTGCTGACTCCAACATTATTGTGCAAGCTCTAGATTATTTATCTAGAGCACGGCAGGAGATTCATCATGACATGACATGTTTGGCCCATTTTATGCGTCAGCTACATCCAGATCGAGTTTTGAGAATGCAAACTGCTCTTGAAATCGTTCTGGAGGTAGCAAATCGCCCACAAGAGCCAACACAAATGTATTAGGGGCTTGAAAGCCTGCACTGCCATGGGCACATGTTTATCCCCCACCACCCCCCAGTTAGTCGGCCCTCAGAGGGCCCCCAACAATTTCCTCCCCAAAGGGATCGGTATGGGCCACCAATTGCACCATATGTGCCCAAGTAACAGGCGGAACCCAGCTATGGTCTGCAGGGCCCATCGTCCAGTCAACCTAGGCTAAGCCAATACTCTGGGCCCCCTTCCCAGCAACAATGCTCTGGACCGCCTTATCAGGGACCCTCCTCGCCATCAAGGTGTTATGTTAATTTATATATTTTTTTGAGTATTTCATTTTTACAACCCAGACTATATTTGAATATAGTGTGCAATAAAACACTTTTATTTTTCAAGTTTATACTTGTTCACATTTGTGTTTATGTTGCAGCAACACACACAATACAATATAGATTTATGATTTGTGTAAAACATCATTAGCCACAAAAGACCCATAAATGTAAACTTTTTTATTCACAATCAGTAAACACACATTAATGTATCAGATTTTCAGGTCATAGATTCAAATGTTTAGAAAACAGATTTATGGACATCATACTTTATTACACATGTATACATAACATGTTAGACATACCAAAATTTACTCAAAGTACACAATATAAACAACTTTTCACATGGATTTTATTCGCTATTACACATATACTCATATTTTGTTATTAATAAGAATGAGACCCACTTATTATACTTATTATTAACACATTTCCTAAATATATAAATGATGTATTAGTACATATTTTACATAGTGTGTTGAATAAACTATGTGTACACAAAATATGTAAGCTCGCAACCCACGCCAAGGGTCCTCATTATCTTGCGAGTCCCTAACTAAAAAATGAAAAAAGTAACTAAACTCAAACCATCCAGGTTAGGAAAATATACTGGCAAACACAAAAGTCTATGAATAGAGGACTACTGCTGAAAAGGAAAAGAACCGATAGGGGACATAAAATAATCTGAAAATAATTCCCGCACTCTCAGTCCAGCATATCCAGATCGTCCAAGTAGTAAAGTGTCTCTTGCTGATGGTGTACTGTAGACTTGGGCGTCTTCAGCAGGTGTGGCCTCATAGGTGCGTATGTAGTTATGCAGCACTACACAAGCATTGATGACCACATTGACATTCTGTGGAGCCAGCTGTATTGCCGACTGGAAAACCCACCATTTATTAGTAAAAATACTGAATGTGCACGCCACAAACCTTCTGGCTCTACTGCGCCTCTTGGGATCCAAACCTCGTCGAGGAAAAGGACACATCAGGTGGCTAGAAAGGGCAAATCCCTCGTCCCCTACAACCACATAAGGCGCTGGTGGCCCAGTGGAGCCAGGAAGGTTTTCTGGCTGTGGTACGTCCAGTTGGTTGGACTGAAGCCAGCGACCCATTCTGTAAGCCCTGAAGATGCGAGCATCTGCAGAACTTCCATAGGACCCAATATCTACAATAATTAAACCTGTAGTTTGTGTCAGCCAAGGCCAACAAAAACTACAGAGAAAAACTGTCTGTGAAGGTTCTCATTTATCCAGCTCATGGTATATCTGTAAAGAATACATCAGTACGTCCAGTTGCCTTGATTTATTGTTTACAGATACAGAGAAAAACTGCTATAATGATAGTATTGGGACCCTAAGTTCGGTGGCTTCTTAACCCGTATGTGCTTCCCGTCAAGGGCACCAATACAATTTGGGAATTGAGCCCTCTCCTGGAAACCATGGGCTATATCAAGCCACTGCTGCCTGGTTTGTTGTGGCAGCACTGAAGCCTTCAGTGTCAACCAAATGGCGGCCATGTAGCCCGTACCACGCCAGCAATTGTGGAGGTGCCCATTCAAAAATCAAAATGTAAAGACGAAAAAGAAATTCCAGTCGCCAGATATCTGAAAAGAAAAATAAATTATAATTATACACTTTCATAACATATGTTTATAAATCAAGCACATTACTTGACATTATTTAATGGCAAAAAGGCTGGTAAGTATAAATGAAACAAGCACATAGTGGCATATTTTAAAGCTATGTTTTATATTCTTAGATAAAACTAAATAAGGAATAGCATTTACCTTCATAAAGGTCTATACAATTAACATATACACACAGGTGAAGTGTCCTCATCATTACAGGCTGCATTTGAAAATAAATGAGTTTAAATACAGGCCTACAAAATTTACGTATATAGGCATAGAAGATGAAAAGTTGAGAAGACATAGGCCATTGACCAAACAACTATGTATTTGAAAACAGGGTGTCATTCAAGTATTAATTAGAGAATATATAGTCTTACATTAAAGTAATAATAAGACGTTCTGCAGGTGACACACTCTGCCGCATATTGGTGTCCTGGAAACTTAAGGAAGGCCTCAACTCCTCCAACAGCAGATCAAACGTAGACACCGACATTCGGCAATAATTGAAGAACTTTGCAGGGTGCGCACGGAGCTCAGCGTACAAGCCAACAAAGAGACCTTTGCTGGCCAGCTGCGAAAAAATAGGATGCACCCACATATGCTTCCTCCGCGGCTCCTCCTCAATCATTTCTGGCTGCTCTCCAAAACAACGGGACACCAGCCATTGCAAAAAGACATGGTCAGTTGATGACAGGGTGAAAGTGCACATCCTGCAAAGGATAATCCAATAACAAACACACACACCAACCACACAAAAAACACTCCACAAAAAAATGGAGCTGTCCAATAAAACGCTGCATGCTGGGGGTATTTATATGTGTTTGCAGTGACAGGTGAATGTAGTGGATGGATCAGTTTTTTTTCACGCGTGTGAAAAACGCATACCATCCGCATGTCACACGCGTGGAAAAAAAAAAAAACAGCACTCGCTGCCGGGCCCAGGCATGCGCAGTGTTCTGCTCACAGTGGGAGGAGGCACAGAGATATGCAATTCACATGCGCCAGTTACTGGCGTAAAATCGGCACATGCGCATTGCATATCTCTGTGCCTCTGCGATGCACGAACGGCCTATAGGGAAATATGATGTCACAGAGCCACAGGGCTGGCCTGAGCTTACTGAGGGGCGGAGTTAGGCGCAAGTGAAGCGGGGGTACTTGGGCACTTTCAGCAAACTCTCCGCCCCTGGGCACTTGCAATGACTCATTAGCATATCATTAAAACGACTTTTTGGGTGATTTGGATGATCTGAAAAACGAAACAAAGGTAACATCTATGTAATGTCTTTGAGTTCCACTGAACTATGCGATTGGTTTAAAACCGGTCAGGTTGGTGACAGACTCCCTTTAAAAATGTTACCATTAACATAGCTATACAAGGGCTTGGTTTTTGCAGGACAAGTTGAACTTTGTAAAGGTGCCTTTAAATATTGCATACGATGTAGGAAGAAAGCTAAAAAAAAAAAATCCAAATAGGGAAAGAAAACTATTCTATCACAGTTTTATGGGTTTGGTTTTTATTGTGTCCCCTTATGCAGTAAAATCAACATGTCAGCATCATTCTACAGGTCTATATGATTACAGTGATACAACAGTTATAACGTTTTTCTTGTGTTTAACCACTTTAACCCTGCTAGCTGAAACCCCCTTAATGACCAGGCCACTTTTTACACTTCTGCACTACACTACTTTCACAGTTTATTGCTCGGTCATGCAACTTACCACCCAAATGAATTTTACCTCATTTTCTTCTCACTAATAGAGCTTTCAATTGGTGGTATTTCATTGCTGCTGACATTTTTACTTTTTTTGTTATTAATCGAAATTTAACGATTTTTTTGCAAAAAAAATGTCATTTTTCACTTTCAGCTGTAACATTTTTCAAAAAAAAAAACACATCCATATATACATTTTTCACTAAATTTATAGCTCTACATGTCTTTGATAAAAAAAAAATGTTTGGGCAAAAAAAAAATGGTTTGGGTAAAAGTGATAGCGTTTACAAACTATGGTACAAAAATGTGAATTTCCGCTTTTTGAAGCAGCTCTGACTTTCTGAGCACCTGTCATGTTTCCTGAGGTTCTACAATGCCCAGATAGTAGAAAACCCCCATAAATGACCCCATTTCGGAAAGTAGACACCCTAAGGTATTCGCTGATGGGCATAGTGAGTTCATAGAACTTTTTATTTTTTGTCACAAGTTAGCGGAACATGATGATTTTTTCTTTTTTTTTCTTACAAAGTCTCATATTCCACTAACTTGCGACAAAAAATAAAAAATTCTAGGGACTCGCCATGCCCCTCACGGAATACCTTGGGGTGTCTTCTTTCCAAAATGGGGTCACTTGTGGCGTAGTTATACTGCCCTGGCAATTTAGGGGCCCATATGTGTGAGAAGTAGTTTGCATTCAAAATCTGTAAAAAATGACCGGTGAAATCCGAAAGGTGCACTTTGGAATGTGGGTCCCTTTGCCCACCTAGGCTGCAAAAAAGTGTCACACATCTGGTATCGCCGTACTCAGGAGAAGTGGGGGAATGTGTTTTGGGGTGCCATTTTACATATAACCATGCTGGGTGAGAGAAATATCTTGGCAAAAGACAACATTTTTTTCACTTTTTTTATACAATGTTGGCATTTGACCAAGATATTTCTCTCACCCAGCATGGGTATATGTAAAATGACACTCCAAAACACATTCCCCAACTTCTCCTGAGTACGGCGATACCAGATGTGTGACACTTTTTTGCCGCCAAGGTGGGCAAAGGGGCACATATTCCAAAGTGCACATTTCAGATTTTGCAGGCCATTTTTTACACATTTTGATTGAAAAGTACTTCTCACACATTTGGGCCCCTAAATTGCCAGGGCAGTATAACTACGCCACAAGTGACCACATTTTGGAAAGAAGACACCTCAAGGTATTCCGTGAGGGGCATGGCGAGTTCCTAGAATTTTTTATTTTTTGTCGCAAGTTAGTGGAATATGAGACTTTGTAAGCAAAAAAAAAAATCATCATTTTCCGCTAACTTGTGACAAAAAAATAAAAAATTCTAGGAACTCGCCGTGCCCCTCACAGAATACCTTGGGGTGTCTTCTTTCCAAAATGGGGTCACTTGTGGCGTAGTTATACTGCCCTGGCAATTTAGGGGCCCAAATGTGTGAGAAGTACTTTGCAATCAAAATGTGTAAAAAATGGCCTGCGAAATCCGAAAGGTGCACTTTGGAATGTGTGCCCCTTTGCCCACCTAGGCTGCAATAAAGTGTCACACATCTGGTATAGCCGTACTCAGGAGAAGTTGGGGAATGTGTTTTGGGGTGTCATTTTACATATACCCATGCTGGGTGAGAGAAATATCTTGGCAAAAGACAACTTTTCCAATTTTTTTATACAAAGTTGGCATTTGACCAAGATATTTCTCTCACCCAGCATGGGTATATGTAAAATTACACCCAAAAACACATTCCCCAACATCTCCTGAGTACGGCGATACCACATGTGTGACACTTTCTTGCAGTCTAGATGCGCAAAGGTGCCCAGATTCCTTTTAGGAGGGCATTTTTAGACATTTGGATCCCAGACTTCTTCTCACGCTTTAGGGCCCCTAAAAATCCAGGGCAGTATAAATACCCCACATGTGACCCCAATTTGGAAAGAAGACACCCCAAGGTATTCAATGAGGGGCCTGGCGAGTTCATAGAATTTTTTTTTTTTGGCATAAGTTAGCGGAAATTGATTTATTTATTTTTTTTCTCACAAAGTCTCACTTTCCGCTAACTTGGGACAAAAATTTAAATCTTTCATGGACTCAATATGCTCCTCAGCGAATACCTTGGGGTGTCTTCTTTCCAAAATGGGGTCAGTTGTGGGGTGTTTCTACTGCCATGGCATTTGAGGGTCTCCGCAATCATTACATGTATGGCCAGCATTAGGAGTTTCTGCTATTCTCCTTATATTGAGCATACAAGTAATGAGATTTTTTTTTTCGTTCAGCCTCTGGGCTGAAAGAAAAAAAGTGAACGGCACAGATTTCTTAATTCGCATCGATCAATATGGATGAAAAAATCTCTGCCCCAAAAAAAAAAAGGAGGGGAAAGGCGTCTGCCAGGACATAGGAGCTCCGCCCAACATCCATACCTACTTAGCTCGTATGCCCTGGCAAACCAGATTTCTCCATTCACATCAATCGATGTGGATGAATAAATCATTGCCAGGAATTTTTTATTTATTTTTTATATACAAAGTGTTTGCCAAAGCATAGGAACGCCGCCTCCTCCTCAGCTTGTATGCCTTGGCAAACGTATCTTTTACTGGAGAGTAGAAATCTCGTCTTGCAGCGCCGCATACACCGACTTGCGTGTAATCTGACAGCAGCGCAATGCTTCTGTCAGAATGCACATCAGTGCTGCAGCTAGTCGATCGGTTGGTCCACCTGGAAGTTAAAAAAAAAAAGAAAAAACCAGGCCGCAACGCAATAATAATTTTATTAACTTTGGAACAGAACATATAAACTAGTGATTGACAGGGGCGATCAAAGGGGTGATCAAAGGGTTAATTGGGGTGCAGGGGGGTGATCTGTGGCTAGTATGTGATGTTTGGTGTACTCACTGTGAAGCCTGCTCCTCTGCTGGATCTAACCGACGAAAAGGACCAGCAGAGGAGCAGGGCAGCCATATAAAAGATCATATTTACTAATATGATCTGCTATGTGGCTTCTGATTGGATTTTTTAAAAATCAGCAACCTGCCAGCCACGATCATTGGCTGGCAGGTTGCTGACAAAATGCTCCTTTAACTTTTGCCGGCCCGCGATGCGCATGCGTGGGCCGGCTGTGACCGAAATCTCGCGTTTCGCGAGATGACGCACGGATGCGTCCAGGAAGAGTAAATCAACCACCTTCCGGACGCATCCGTGCGTTAGGTGGTCGGGAGGTGGTTAAATGCTGAAAAAAAATACTTTGAAGAAAAATATTTTTTTTATTGCATAGCCAAAATCGGACCACATCACTTTTTAACCTGTTTAGGACATAGGACGTACAGGTACTCCCTGATGTCATGGTACTTAAGGACATAGGGCATACCTGTACGTCCTATGTATTTCCAATCACCGCCGCGCGGAGGGCAGGGATCGGAACTGGGTGCCTGCTCAAATCATTGAGCAGGCACCCGTGGACAATGCGCGGGGGGTCCCGTGACCACCCTATGTCGGCGATCGCGGGCGGCAGCTTTTACTTGTTGAGGCGGGTGGCGGTGCCATCGGGTCCCCATGCGGCTGTAGGGGGGACCCGATAGCATGGAAGGCAGCGTGATGCCTTGCTGAGGCATCGGCGCTGCCTTCCTGTGACGAGCCTGTGAAATCCAGTCCCCTGGATCTCACAGGCTGGAAGCTGTATGAATAGTACACAATACAGAAGTATTGGGATGCATTTTAAAAGGGATTAGACTCCCAAAAATTAGAGTCCCAAAGTTGGACAACAAATAAAGTGAAAAAAAAGTTGAAAAAATAAAGTCCCCCCCCAAATAATTTAAAAAAACGTAATTTCCCCCCAAATAAAGTAAAAAATAAATTGGCAGAAAAAATATTAGGTATTGCCGCGTACGTATCGACCTCAGATGAACATCGTAAAAAATAAAAAATAAAAACTGTGCTAAATAAACCATTTTTTTGTCATCTTACATCACAAAAAGTACAACCGTAAGCGATCAAAAAGGCGTATGCCCATCAGAATAGGACCAATCTAACCGTCACCTCATCCCGCAAAAAATGAGCCCCTACCTAGGACAATCGCCCAAAAAAAAAAAAAACTATGGCTCAGAATACGGAGACACAAACATAATTTTTTTTTGTTTTAAAAAGCTGTTATTGTGTAAAACTTAAGTAAATAAAAAAAGTATACATATTAGGTATCGCCGCGTCTGTAATAACCTGCTTTATAAAAATATCACATGACCTAACCACTCAGATGAACACCGTAAAAAAAAGGTGTAAAAAAAGCAATTTTTTGTCACCTTACATAAAAAAAAGGGTGATAGCAAGCGATCAAAAAGTCATACGCACCCCAAAATAGTGCCAATCAAACCGTTGTCTGCAAAAATCATACCCTACCCAAGATAATCGCCCAAAAAAAATATGGCTCTCAGACTATGCAAACACTAAAACATGATATTTTTTTTGTTTGAAAAATAAAATCATTGTGTTTAACTTACATAAATAAAAAAAAAAAGTATACATATTAGGTATTTTCGTGTCCGTAATAACATGCTCTATAAAAACATCACATTACCAAACCCTTCAGGTCAATACCGTAAAAAAAAAATCTGTGTAAAAAAGCCATTTTTTGTCACCTTACATCACAAAAAGTGTAATAGCAAGCAATCAAAAAGTCATACGCACCCCAAAATAGTGCCAATAAAACCGTCATCTATCCCGCAAAAATCATATCATACCCAAGATGATTGTTCAAAAACTGAAAAAACTATGGCTCTCAGACTATGAAGACAATAAAACATGATTTTTTTTTTCAAAAATGAAATCATTGTGTCAAACTTACATATATAGAAAAAGTATACATATTAAGTATTGCCGTGTCCGTAATAAAATGCTCTATAAAAACATCACATTACCTAACCCCTCAGGTCAATACCGTAAAAAAAAAAAAAAAAAGTGTAAAAAAGCCATTTTTTGTCACCTTACATCACAAAACGTGTAATAGCAAGCGATCAAAAATTCATACGCACACCAAAATAGTGCCAATCAAACCGTCATCTCATCCCTCAAAAATCATACCCTACCCAAGATAATCTGAAAAACTGAAAAAACTATGGCTCTCAGACTATGGAAACATTAAAACATGATTTATTTTTTTATTTTTATGAAATCATTGTGTAAAACTTAAACAAAAAAATAGAATACATATTAGGTATTGCCACGTCCGTGACAACCTGCTATATAAAAATACCACAGGATCTAACCTGTCAGATGAATGTTGTAAATAACACCCCAAAAAAGTGCCAAAACAGATATTTCTTGTTACCTTGCCTCACAAAAAGTGTAATATAGAACAAACAAAAATCATTTGTACCCTAAACTAGTGCCAACAAAACTGCTTTCCTATCCCGTAGTTTCTAAAAAGGAGTCACTTTTTTGGAGTTTCTACTCTAGGGGTGCATCAGGGGGGCTTCAAATGGGACATGGTGTCAAAAAAACTGTCCAGCAAAAGCTGCCTTCCAAAAACCGTATGGCATTCCTTTCCTTCTGTGCCCTGCCATGTGCACGTACAGCAGTTTACGACCACACATGGGGTGTTTCTGTTAACTACAGAATCAGGGCAATAAATATTGAGTTTTGTTTGGCTGTTAACCCTTGCTTTGTAACTGGAAAAAAATATTAAAATGGGAAATCTGCCCAAAAAGTTAAATTTTGAAATTGTAGCTCTATTTTCCATTAATTCTTGTGAAACACCTAAAGGGTTAACAAAGTTTGTAAAATCAGTTTTGAATACCTTGAGGGGTGTAGTTTCTAAAATGGGATCACTTTTTTGAAATTTCAACTCTAGGGGTGCATCAGGGGGGCTTTAAATGGGACATGGTATATAAAAAACAGTCCAGCAAAATCTGCCTTCCAAAAACCGTATGGCATTCCTTTCCTTCTGCGCCTGGCCGTGTGCCCGTACAGCAGTTTACGACCACACATGGGGTGTTTCTGTAAACTACAGATTCGGGGAAATAAATATTGAGTTTTGTTTGGCTGGTAAACCTTGCTTTGTACCTCAAAAAAAAAAAAAAAGTAAAATATGCCAAGAAAGTGAAATTTTGAAATTGTAGCTCTATTTTCCATTAATTCTTGTGGAATACCTAAAGGGTTCACAACGTTTGTAAAATCAGTTTTGAATACCTTGAGGGGTGTAGTTTCTAAAATGGGGTCACTTTTTTGGAGTTTCTACTCTAGGGGTGCATCAGGGGGGCTTCAAATGGGACATGGTATATAAAAAAAAAACTGTCCAGCAAAATCTGCCTTCCAAAAACCGTATGGCATTCCTTTCTTTCTGCGCCCTGCCGTGTGCCCGTACAGCAGTTTATGACCACACATGGGGTGTTTCTGTAAACTACAGAATCCGGGCAATAAATATTGAGTTTTGTTTGGCTGTTAACCCTTGCTTTGTAACTGGAAAAAAAATATTAAAATGGAAAATCTGCCAAAAAAGTGAAATTTTTAAATTGTATCTATGTTCCATTAATTCTTGTGGAACACCTAAAGGGTTAACAACGTTTGTAAAATCAGTTTTAAATACCTTGAGGGTATAGTTTCTAGAATGGGGTAATTTTTGGGTGTTTTCTAATATGTAAGCCTCACAAAGTGACTTCAGACCTGAACTGGTCCTTAAAAAGTGTTTTTTTTTTTTTTTTTTGAAAATTTCAAGATTTGCTTCTAAACTTGCCTTGTAACATCCCCCAAAAATAAAATGTTATTCCCAAAATGTTCCAAACATGAAGTAGCCATATGGGGAATGTAAAGTAATAACTATTTTTGGAGGTATTATTATGTATTATAGAAGTAGTGAAATTGAAACTTAAAAATTTGCTAATTTATCCAATTTTTTAAATACATTTTGTATTTTTTTATAAATAAAAATGATTTTTTCTTTACTCCATTTTACCAGTGTCATGAAGTACAATATGTGACGAAAAAACGATCTCAGAATGGCTTGGATAAGTCAAAGTGTTCAAAGTGTTAAAGTTATCACCACATAAAATGACACTGGTCAGATTTGCAAAAAATGGTCTGGCCTGGTTCTTAAGGTGAAAATGAGCTCAGTCCCTAACTGGTCAATATTTCTGTCTATGGAGCTGTGTCAGAGCTTTTTTTTATTCTATTTTTTTTTGCTTTGCAATCTGTAGTTTTTATTGATACCAATGGGACACAAAAACATGACACACATCTGTGTCGCGTCTTTGTGGCCAACTGAACTATGCAATCGGTTTAAAACAGACAGGTTGGTGACAGACTCCTCTTAAGGCCTCTTGCACATGACCGTATGCCCTCCGAGACATACCGTCCGTGAGCTGCAATGCCCCAGAGCAGCATTGATCGTGCGGACGGGAGTACACTGCATCATAGATTACAATAGATCGTAAGATCATATGAGTGCGGGACAATAGCCCCGCAGGTGGCCTGACGTGCACAGCATCATTGTAATCTATGATGCTGTGTACTCCCGTTCACACGATCAATGCCACTCTAGGGCATATGGCCCGCTCGCAGACCGAATGTCTCGGAGGGCATACGGTCGTGTGCAAGAGGCCTAAGACAGAAAGCAATACCTCATAAATAGTAATTTATTAGAATTCACAGTATGTCTACTTTATGTTGGCATCATTTTGTACATTTCATTTTAGGATTTTAGGATGTTATAAGACTTAGAATTTTAGAAGCAATTTTTTAAGAAAATTTCCAAAACAGATATTTTAAGGATAAATTCAGTTATAAAATGACTTTGAGGGGCATACATAATATAAACCACCCATAAATAACCCCAAATTAGAGACTTCTCAGATTATTCAAAACTTATTTTACAAACTTTTTTTTAACCCTTTAGGTGTGCCACAAGAATTAAAGGAAAATGGTGGTGACATTTCAAAACAGCAAGGGTTAACAGCAAAACAAACCTTAATATTTATTACCCTGATTATAAAGTTTACTGAATCACCTCATATGTGGTCATAAATGGCTCTATGGGCACACAACAGGGCTCAAAAGAGCAGGAGCTCCACAGTTTTTGGAGGGCAGATTTTGCTGGAATGGTTTTTGGGTTTCATGTTATATTTGAAGAGACCCTGAATTAACCCTGCAGTGTAAACACCCAAAAGTGCCCCTTTTTTTGGAAACAAAACCACTCAAGGAATTTACCAAGGGTTGTACAGAGCACTTTGACCCCATAGAAGTTTCTTTGAATTTCAAAACCTTTGGCTGTGAAAACATTAAAATGTTCCATAAGCCTGATTTCTTTCATTATGACAGGTGGTAAAAAGAGGAAACCACCTCATAGTTTGTTACCAATTTTCATCTGAACATAGCAACAACTAATATGTGGTCATAAACTACTGTATTGGCACACCATAAGGGCTCAAAAGTGAAAAAGCCCCTTTTGGCTTTTAGATGGCAGACTTTGCTGGAATAGTTTTAGGGAGCTATGTCACATTTGAAGAGAGCCTGACGTATCCCTACAATAGGACCCCCCCAAAAGTGACCATATTTTGAAAACTACACGCCTCAAGGAATTTATTGAGGCCTCTATTGAGTGCTTTGACCTCACAGTTGTTTCATGGAATGTACAAACACTTGGATATGAAAATGAAAAAAAATAAAAATAAAATTGGTTCCAATAAAATGTTGTTTTAGCCCCAGATTTTCCATTTTCACAAGGGTAACAGGAAAAACAGGACCCCACAATTTGTTACACATTTTCTCCTGGAATGTGGTTGTAAACTGGTTCAGAAAAGAAAGTGCACCATATGCATTTTAGGTCTAGATTGTATAGCATTAGACAACAACTGCAGAGGGCCTGAGGTAAAATTTAGGGCTCATGCACTCAACCGTGTGCTGGCCAGGCCCGTGCTGCGGTCCGCAATACATTGGCACCGACTGTGGGGTCGCCCCATAGAAACATAGAATGTGTCAGCAGATAAGAACCATTTGGCCTATCTAGTCTGCCCAATATACTGAATGCTATGAATAGCCCTTGGCCTATCTTATATGAAGGATTGCCTTCTGCCTATCCCATGCATGCTTAAACTCCTTCACTGTATTTGTAGCTACCACTTTTCCAGGAAGACTAGTCCATGCATCCACTACTCTCTCAGTAAAGTAATACTTCCTGATATTACTTTTAAACCTTTGCCCCTCTAATTTAAAACGATGTCCTCTTGTAGCAGTTTTTCTTATTTTAAATATTCTCCCCTCTTTTACCTTATTGATTCCCTTTATGTATTTAAAAGTTTCTATCATATCCCCTCTGTCTCGTCTTTCTTCCAAGCTATACATGTTAAGGTCCTTTAATCTTTCCTGGTAAGTTTTATCCTGCAATCTATGTACCAGTTTAGTAGCTTTTCTCTTAATTCTCTCCAAAGTATCAATATCCTTCTGGAGATATGGTCTCCAGTACTGAGCACAATACTCCAAATGAGGTCTCACTAGTGCTCTGTAGAGCGGCATGAGCACCTCCCTCTTTCTACTGGTAATTCCTCTCCCTATACACCCAAGCATTCTGCTAGCACTTCCTGCTGCTCTATGACATATTGTCTGCCTACCTTTAAGTCTTCTGAAATAATAACCCCTAAATCCCTTTCCTCAGATACTGAGGTTAGGACTGTATCACTGATTTTATATTCTGCTCTTGGGTTTTTACGCCCCAGGTGTATTATCTTGCACTTATCAACATTAAATTTTAGTTGCCAGATTTTTGACCATTCCTCTAGTTTTCCTAAATCCTTTTCCATTTGATGTATCCCTCCAGGAACATCAACCCTGTTACAAATCTTTGTGTCATCAGCAAAAAGACACACCTTACCATCGAGTCCTTCTGCAATTTCGCTGATAAAGATATTAAACAATATGGGTCCCAGAACAGATCCCTGAGGTACCCCACTGGTAACAAGACCTTGGTCTGAATATACTCCATTGACTACAACCCTCTGTTGTCTGTCCCTCAGCCACTGCCTAATCCATTCAACAATAAGGGAGTCCACGCACAAGGGAGTCCACGCATGCGGATCGCTGGCCCATTCATTTGAATGGGGTCTTTGATCTGCATTCAATACTTTTTTGTGGTGCGAGGTAAGGACAGAAAATCCACGGAAGCTCTCCGTGGGCTTCCGTGGGCTTCTGATCCGTGCCTCCGTTCCGCACCGCATCTCCCGGATTGTGGACCCATTCAAGTGAATGGGTCTGCATCCGTGATGCGGGTGCACATGGCAAGTGCCCGTGTATTGCAGACCCGCTCTATACGGCCACCATCGGGCAACGGCCTTGTGCATGACCCCTAAAAAAGAAACTCCCATGAAGTGATTATTTTAGTAACCATACTGCTCAAAGAATTCATCAAGCAAGGGGTGTAGTAAACATTTTGACCCCTAAGGTGTTTTAAAAAAATATATTCATAGCAGATGGTGCAGCTTATGTCAGTTAAAAAACCAAAACCTCTTATTATTATGCTGTGCTTCATGGTTTTAACACCCTACATGTGGCATTAATCTTTTATATTTGGGGTCCAATGTGGAGATTTTCTCATTCGGTGTACTTTATTTTATTTATTTTTCTAACCAATTATAAATGAGTAGATATGAGAAAAAAACTATAAATTTGTATTGAATTTTTGAAACATTTTAATTTACTCTTTATTTATTTTTTCTTTCTAACCAAGTCCCACTTGAAGATCTAGTGGTTTGATGGCTGTACAATACACTGCAATAGTTATCTATTGCAGTGTATTGTAATATCAGTAATGTCAGGGGGCCTCACAGGCCTCGGTACATGGCAAGTCTGGAGGGTTTTGTAAGGCCTATGGTTGCCATGGCAAGCATCGAGACCCTGCGATTGCTTAGGGGACTTTAACAAGAAATTGATAGACGAATTGTAGGGATGAGCGAACCCGTGGTTTGCCGGGTTCGGACAAACTTCAGGTCAAAGTTTGGGTTAGGGACCCGAACTTGACACAAAATCGAACCCGAACCCGAACTCCATTGAAGTCAATGGGAACCCAAACTTCACTTTATTATTTTCCATTATTACATGGTTATATCAGAAAATAACATAATACTTAAGACGGAATGCAAAAGTGACACCTTTAGAGGCATTTCATTTTGCATTCTTTCATAATAGAAGTCTATGGGCGCACAACAGACTCCTGCATAACAGAAACTAGGAAGGATCTGTTTTGCTGCCAATAGACTTTATGATGCAAAATGGAATGCCTCTATAAGTTTTACTTTAGCATTCCATCTTAAGAATTACATTATATTCCGATATAACCATGTTATAACGGAAAATAATAAAGTAATTCATAAATAATCCGAACCCGGACTTCAGTAAAAAAAGTCTGGGTTCGGGTCCGGGTACCTGAACTTCGCTCATCTCTAAAGACTTTTGCAGCCTATGGGAGTTGCATTGTGTTCCTATGGAGCCCTATCATCAGCAGGCTTCCATAGGAACTATTGCTGCAATAGCCGTGGATCCTTTAACGAGACCAAAGCTATTACAAGGAATGAATTGCTTGTCTTGTGGAGTGCAAGAAAGTTGCCTCATATGCCATGGTTACAACTGACCACTGCATCTAAGGCGTTAGTGTCTGTTATCAGCATTATCAGTGAACACAGATATTAGTTCTGGGTGTCTGTTGTGTGAAACAGCAGGCACTCGGAGGCTATTGTGTCATCTCCCCTCCAGAGCTGGCATCATCATTAAAGAGGATTAAATCAAGTAGTTGAATTTTATTAATATTTTTAGTTTTCAACTTATTAAATGTCCACATAAAACAACCCTTGTCTATGTGCCCTATCAGTCATATACAACCTCTGTATGAGTCAGACAAGAGAGAGTCACTCAGTTTAAGCTGTCTGAGTATTGCAAGAGCTATTATTCATGTATTATATGGATATCCATTCATCTACTGCTGCAGGGGAAATGTTCCGTTGGCTGTGACTTCCATCTGCAAAATCAGTTGTATCAGGTGGTTACTAATGGGGGTTGTCTCACATAATTGAAATTTTAAACAACCCAAGGTATGACCACTAAATAAAAACAAATATTAATGTCATATATCAAACAACCCCTTTAAATATATACACACAGTTGGGTTGAGCCTTCAAAAAAGGTTGTGGGGGTTTGTTGATCTGCATTTTAATTTTGTTGTGGGTCACTGTCTGTACAGTGTATGCAAAGACATAACTTGAAGCTTCTGGGCTTAAATGCAACATCTGTAACTGGGCCCCATAGCTACCTTGTTGCATTTATAATACTGGTGTTTTCTTATTCAGCAAAGGGGTCTTTGGGCCTATTCGGATACCATGTCCGAAGTGCTGCCACACTTTTGTTTTTTTTATGCTATTTTTGAAGCCAAAACCAGAAATAGATTTAAAAAAGTAACATGTGTCCTTGAAACTTTTTCTCTTTTTATGACTCCCACTTACTAAAGCGAGATGAGACACAGTCCCGGCTATCTCCCAGCCGGGAAACAGCAAAGCTGCCGTGCATGAGAGCTACTGAAATAGCGTACCACAACAAGCTATGTTGTTTCTGAGTTAGGGAAACAGCATAGCTTGTTGTGCTATGCTGATTTTGTAGCTCTTATGCACTGAAATGAGAGTTGCTGAAACAGCAGAGCACTCATTGTTTCCTGGCCGGGAGGTGGTTGGGACTGTGTCTCATCTCGCCTTAGTAAAGATGAGATGAGACAACCCCTTTAATTATGGCTTCAAAAACTGCATAAAAAATAAACATGTGGCAGAACCCAACTAGTGACTAAATTATCACAAATCCAGTGTAAGTGCAACCCATCTGATTACAAGGTTAGGCCTCATACAAATGACCATGTCCAATCCACATTTTTTGCAGCTAGCACATGGATCCATTTATTTCTATGAATCCACAAGTTCTAGAACAGAGGTGCCCAACCCACGGCCCACGGGCCGCATGTGGCCGCCAGAACCCGGTTTTGTGGCCCCCCATCCTGCTGGGCAGAAATACAGCTTATAGTGTTGAGCGAGCATGCTCGGCCAAACTACTGTTCAGATCGAGCATCGCTATGCTCGGCACATTGCAGTTCTCGGCCGAATACTGCGGGTGATCGATTATAATTTAATACAATGAAAGTCAATGGGAGACCCGAGCATCAAACCAGGCACCCCCTGCTCGGAAGAATAGAGGGTGTCTGGTTAACAAAAAATGGTTAGAAATTTAAGGAAACCCCATCAAAATGGTTTGGAAACAGCATTAAGAGGATGGCTGGATGTGTCTTGGACTCTTATAATCTATGACATACAATAGACAACCACACAAAGGCTATATGCCAAAAGCCAGGCCAACATGGCTACTGGCATTACAGTGAGGGCAGGACTTGCATGTTTGTTGGAACAGGCAGCATACCTTACAATGGCAGCCTTGTGCACTATGAGACATTTCAAACCAGCTCTCATCTGACTGAGAGCCAGTAAGCCTCAAAGTTGCTTCACATCTTTTGGATGGCTTGGGTGGACCTGCACACCTAGATCAATATCATTAGGGTGACAAAAAGTTTTCTGATTGTCCTAGCATAGTATTCAATAACCTTTCTATACAGTTTTGTCATGTAAAAACAAATTTGCATAAACATGAGCATATGGGAAAGACACGCAAATGAGCATAATCTGCCTTGTTTTTTAGCTAAAAAAACATTTGCATGGAAAATTTGCAATCTACACTACTCATGAACAGTGCCATCTATTGGATTCATAGTCTTATGACAAGAATATTAATCTTGTCATAAGACTATGAAACCAATAGATAGCGCTGTCCATCTTGTTGGGGCTCCAGTAAGTGGGGCACCCTACTCAACAGAGTCCACACACCATATCCTGCGCTAACACTGAGGTGTCATTGTAAGGTATGCTGACTGTTATCTGTCTCATGGATAGATTACACTAACAGCTGATCATTAGTGTTGATCGAGTATGCTCGGCCAAACACATGTTCGGCTCAAGCATCTCGATGCTCGGCACATGGCGGTACTCGGCTGTTACGCAGCCAAACAAATGTGCAAGTAAGTGCTGACCTCACTGTAATGCCAGTAGCTATGTTGGTTACTGGCATTAAAGTGATTGGATGGCCGGAACGTGTCATAGGGTGCTTATGCATGTTCGGCTCATTCGTAGTCAGGGAAAACTGAGCATAGAAAGCAACAGAGAGTGTAGGGAGTGTAATTAAATATTTGTTTTGGTTCAAAAACGTTTCAGAGACCCAAAAGTGCTTGTAAGAACTATTGTGCTTGTAAGAACTATTGTGCTTGTGGCACAATCTGTGCTAAATTGTTCAGTGTTAGGGAGAGTGTAATAGGAAGATTTTTATACAAAAAACTTTTCAGAGAAAAGCAGCAATATATATTTTTAGTGCATACTGTGCTAAATACCGTGTAATAGGCCGCTGCGGACAGTTAAATTATTTGCACCACATCTCCTGTGTAAAGTGTGCGCATCCCTAAAATATCGGTGACATCTATTGAACTTTTTCCATAGATGGTGTCCGCTGCGGACAGTTAAATTATCCATGCCACATCTCCTGTTTAAAGTGTGTGCATCCCTAAAATATCAGTGACATCCAGTGTACCTTTTTCTGTAGACACTGCGAACAGTGACATTACCTGTGGTACCTGTCCTGTATAGCGTTTCCTAATCACAAATATCTTCCAAATCCTATGCTACTGTATGTGTGACATACTTTCAAGCATATATCACATTTAAAATGAAGAAGGCAAGCAGTAAGGGACAGGGAAGTAGCTGTGATGCTGATGGTGCACGCTGAGGCCATGGCTCTGGGCACAGAGAAACTGTGGCTGCTGCCAGAGCACAAGAAAAACAATCATCCACAATACCTAGTTTCATGTCCAAGTTTGCAGGGTGGTGCAGGACAACACTTGCAAAGTCAGCCCAGTGCGAGCAGGTGGTTGGTTGGGTTGTAGCAGATAATGCTTCCAGTCGGTTAAGCACCACACTATCTTCCACCAAGTCCAGTCTCAGTAGCCAGAAGTCTGGTCAACACAATCCTCACCCTGATCCTCCTTCCTCCCACAATGTACAGTCTGGCCAAACAAATGATCGGATATTCCAAGGACCTCTTTTCATCGCCATTATTTGATATGGCCCTCTCGCCAAGCACGCTTGAAGAGGGATATGAGATCTTGTACCCTGATTTCCAAACTCTTGAGCATCCACAGTCACAAGAACATGATGGTGGGGAACACCAATTAGTGTTTAATGAGGTGGATGATAATGAGACACAGTTGCCAATGAGTCAACCACAATTATTGTCTCAAGAGGTTGACGAAGAGGATGAGACACAGTTGTCAATCACTGAGGTTGTGGTTAGGTCAACAAAACAGCAGGATGATCAGAGGGAGGAATAGTGATGAGCAGCATAGGCAATATTCAAATTCTCAAAATAGAATTTTTGGCCGAATATTCACCCAAAAATTCTCAAATTTGAGAATTCGTGATCTCCAGCCATTGTTTACTTGATTGCGTAAATCGGCAATGTGATATATTTTCTTAAAAATTTGCAATAAATTTGCAATTAGAATATTCAACACTATTCGCAAACACGAATATATAGCACTATATTCTAAATATTCGCAAATTCTCTATAAAAATTTGCAATTCGAATATTCACACCTTAACACTAGTGAGGAAATGGAAGAGCAGGTGGTGGACGATGAGGTCACTGACCAAACCTGGGAAGGTGGAAAGCCGAGTGAGGACAGTACAAAGGGGGAGTGATCTGCAGCATGGCAACAGGCTGAAAGAAGCAGTGGTATACCAAAAGGGAGAAGGCAGGCCACACCAAACAGGCCTTCAACTGTTCCACGGAGCACCCCCTTGCGGAAATCTCTCTTGCCAAGGGGTAGATGTTCCGCAGTATGGCACTTTTTTGAGGAAACTGCAGATGACAAAAGATAGTAGTTTGCAACCTGTGCCATACGAAAATGAGCCGGGGCGTGAACACTAGCAACCTCACCACCACCAGCATGATCCGCTACATGTCATCCAAGCACCGTAATAAGTGGTACAAATGCCTGGGTCCACAATCTGTGTCTGCGGGTCACACCACTGCCTTCTCTTCCCCTATGTTACGTGCTGGCCAATCCCCTGTCAAAGGCGCAGGCCCGGATGCCTCACACCCTGCACCTGGAATTTTGCAAGCACCATTAGCAACCACATCCACTTCCATGTCCCAGCGCAGCTTCCAAATGTCCTTACCCCAGGCCTTTGAACGCAAGCGAAAATACCCAGCCACCCACCCACCCACAGGCCATAGCACTAAATGCGCAGCCTGGAAATGTTGCCATTTAGGCTTGTGGACACTGAGGCCTTCCGCAGCCTGATGTTGGCGGCCGTCCCACGTTACACAGTCCCCAGCTGCCACTATTTTTCAAGGTGTGCCGTGCCCGCCTTTCACCAACATGTGTCACGTAACATCACACATGCCCTGAACAACACAGTTACTGGGAAGGTCCACTTAACCACAGACACTTGGACAAGTGCATTTGACCAGGGACACTACATTTCCCTGACGACACACTGGTTGAATGTTGTGGAGGCATGGAGCGAGTCGTACCCTGGGATGGCACAGGTGCTACTGACGCCAAGGATTGCGGGCCCTATGTCACTCAGGGTTTCCGCCAGCATCTACGTTAGTGGCTCCAAACCCCACTTCTCCTCCTGCGCCTCCTCCTCCACTTCCACCTCCGAATTATCCACGTGAAGCACCAGTCAGTCATCAGTAGGTAGCTGGAAGCATTGTAGCACTGTAATGGGGAAGCAGCAACAGGCCGTGCTGAAGCTGATATGCTTATGAGACAAACAGCACACCGCCACAGAGCTGTGGCAGGGGATAAGAGACCAGACTGAGTTGTGGCTCTCGCCACTCAACCTACAACCAGACATGGTTGTGTCTGATAATGGCTGTAACTTGGTGGCGGCATTAGAGCTCGGCAAGCTCAGACACATACCATGCTGAGCCCACGTGTTCAACCTTGTGGTTCAGCGGTTTCTCAAAACCTACCCCAATTTGCCTGAGCTACTGGTGAAGGTGCGCCGCGTGTGTGCACAAATACGCAAGTCATCGTCAGCTTCATCCGGTCTGTCAACGCTGCAGCAGCACATGAAATTGCCAGCTTACAGGCTGTTGTGCGACGTGAGTACGCGCTGGAACTTGAAGTTCCACATGTTTGCCAGGCTTTGTGAGCAGCAGAGTGCAGTAGTGGAATACCAGCTGCAACATGGTAATCACCTTTCCAGTCAGTTTCCACTATTCAGAAGCGGTAAGTGGGCATTGATGTCTGACCTCTGTGAGGTTTTAAGAAACTTTGAGGAATCAAAACAGATGGTGAGCGGCGATAATGCTATTATCAGCATATCCCACTTCTGTGTTTACTTAAACGCTCGCTGCTAACAATTAAGGATGACGGTTTGAATGTGGAAGAGGTGGAAATGGGAGAAGACATTACACAGGGTAATAGCCAGACCACCCTCAGTTCGTCTTCCCAGCTCGAATTGGACGATAAGGTGGAGGAGGAGGAGCAGGAGACGGCTGCCTCCGCTACAGAGGCTAGTACCCATGGAAGATTAATTCCATCTGTTCAGCGTGGGTGGGCAGAAGAGGAACCGCTGGGAACAATTAGCCACTGCCAGCTCCCTCCAATTTATGGCCTTACTGTTAGAAGAGGAGAAGTTGAATCTTGAGAGCCTGGGCGAAAGATTAAAAGCCCAGATTGAGGTCACTAAAACTTTCACCCAGGACCCTGACTTTAATACTAAAGAAAAACAGCTGCAGTCCTCTATAGAAAAATATCAATTCTATCTTAGAGAACGCAAGCACCGGCAATTTACTAAGGATCTTGCCGAATTCAAGGAGAATAAAGCTTATTCAGTCCTTAAAGATAAAGTCACTGTCAGGGAGGTGGCCTCTGAATTATCCACCACGGAGACTGACTTCTCTGACAGTGAACGTGAACAAGCCGGCACAGTACCTAGGCAGAAGACTCAGTTTAGAAGGGGGGGTGGACGGAGAGGGAGGGGTAGAGGACAATCCAAAGGTTTTTTAGATCAGGCTATCCCCTACCCATTGAGAAGCAGGTCGACGACACGGGACCAGCAGGCCCCCAAATAATAAATTTATCCCAGAGAACACTGAATAATAGTGAGATGGCTGTCCTTAGCAAGGGTTTATCCTTTGTTCCCACACGCCGGTTTGACGCCTTCACCTGGACAAAGGACTTACACTTGTTCGTTAGAAGACTCAGGTGGCTCAAATTCTTTAGACACAAGGATGAGCGGCAGTGCCAGGAACTTGGGATACCATTGAGTATTCTATCTGATGTTAGGCTGCTGTACAGCTTGGAGGAATCAGTTGGAGGCTCAACTGGTTTGGGCCCTTTTACGACCCTGAAAAATAAGAGTACCAGGATGCCCCCCTCCAGTGATGTATCATGCTTGGATGTTTTCCTCCAACTTGTGACAGCAGACTTTAAGCAATTAACAGCATCCTCATCTAATAACAACTGTACTAAGGAAGAATGGGAAGCCATTAACTCACTCAAAAATGACTCCACGATCACCGTGAAACCTTCGGACAAAGGAGGCAACACGGTGATCCTGGATTCGGCCGATTATAGAGCCATGTGTGAACAGATTCTCCGGGACAAGAGAAGTTATGAGGTATTATCATATAATCCAACAGACTCATATTTAATTGAACTCTTGGATATTTTGCAGGATGCTAAAACAAAGCAACTAATCTCAGCAGAAGAACTGGACTTTCTATATCCCAAACACCCGTTAATCGCTACCTTCTACAGTTTACCAAAAGTCCATAAGGGGACAACTCCCCTGAAAGGAAGGCCTATTGTCTCGGGTGTAGGATGTATCAGCCAGAACTTGGGCGTCTACATCGATAAAGTCCTGATGCCATTCGTAGTGTCCCTGCCATCCTATGTCAGGGACACTATGGATTTGCTCAAGAGATTGGATGGTGTGAATATTGAACCACAGGCCATCCTGGGCAGTGTCGATGTCGAGGCCTTGTACTCGTCTATTCCCCATACAGCAGGTCTGAAGGCAGTTGCACACTTCCTGAGCATGAGGGGCCTCCAATTCTCACAACACAATGCGTTTGTGCTTAAACTCCTTGAGTACCTGTTGACGCACAATTTTTTCTACTTCGGCACAAGGCTCTATCACCAGCTCAGGGGCACGGCGTGGGGTGCGCCGGCCTATGCCAATCTGCTCCTGGGCTGGTGGGAGTCTACCCATGTGTTCTCTGAGGAGATGTCGTCGAGTACCGGGCCCATCGGTTTGTGGGCCCGTTACATCGACGACATATTCATCATCTGGAACGATTCCAAGTCAGCTTTCTCTGACTTTGTTAACAAACTGAACATTAATGATGTAGGCCTTAGGTTTACACATGAATCTGACCCAATCAGTCTGCCTTTCCTCGATATTACCATCGCGAGGAAGGGTAGTGATGAACTCTCGACAACCATCTTTAGAAAACCCACTTCTACTAACTCAGTCCTCCACTGGAGCAGTAGCCACCCCACTGCCCTGAAAAGGGGTATTCCATGTGGCCAATATCTACGCCTCAGGCGTAACTGCTCCGAGGGACCTGAGTTCAAGAAGAGGGCTAAGGACCTTAGGACCAGATTTCTCAATAGGGGGTACCCTGATAATGTACTTAGGCAGGCTTACCACAGGGCGGTCGATACTGCCCGATCGGACCTCCTGGTGCCCAGAGTGCGAACTCCCCAGGACCAGAAGAGCCGTATGCTGGGCACTTTTGATGGCTGTGCAGATAAGATACGAGGGATCCTAAGGAAACACTGGCCTATCTTAATGATGGATCCAGAAATTAAGGAAGCCATACATGACTACCCCCAGATAACGTTCAGAAGGGGTAGCAACCTGAAAGATCTCCTTGTACACAGCCACTTTACTCCAGTGCCTAGACAGGGCACGTGGCTCGACCGTAGGCCCACAGGCTGCTTCAGGTGTAGTGGCTGTGTAGCCTGTGGCCTTATGCAAACTGGCAAAACCTTCTTCAGCTCTAATCTGTCAAAAACGTTCCCCATTAAAGATTTTATTAATTGCAAGACGCAAGGTGTTATCTACAAAATCACCTGCGATTGCGGATTGGAATACGTGGGGAAGACTAGGCGTGAGCTACGAAGACGCCTTGGTGAGCATCTTGGCGACATCGCGAATAATAGAGATACAGCAGTATCAAGGCATGTTCAAGAGCATCACCAAGGAAATCCAATTTGCCTCAGGGCAATTGGAATTGAGAAAGTCCTGCAACCAACCCGCGGTGGAGACTGGGACCGTGTGTTACTCCAGAGGGAATCTCGCTGGATTTATACGCTCGGTACAGTCTCACCCACGGGACTCAATGAACAGCTCAACTATAGCTGCTTCATTTAGCTAATTGGTATCTGTATGCATTATCTTTCATCCACTTTTGTCCTTGTCCCACTTTCTCCCTCTCTTCCCCTCCCCTTCATTACCATCATCCCTTCTCCTCTTTTCCTTGTGTCTAACTATTGGGCCAACATATTCCAGATTCTATTATTATTATAATCTGTGCCAAAATACCATTTGTATAACTAGCACCGCTGCATATCTGTAGCCGTGCGGTCCGACGGTGTCTGGATTCATCGTCCCGATTGCTTGGCAACCGTCGCGTTGTCTCGCGTGCATCAGTGAGACTGGACGTGGTGACGTCATCCTTACCACTCACGTCCGCCTACGTTCCTCCCCCTCTCCATGCATTCCACCGCTCCGCGCATGCGTGGGCCTGTGCCGCTGTCGTCGATTGAGGGAGGAGCGTTCCAACCAAGCCTCATTCTGGGGCTGGTTCCATCTTTAAAAGGTAGCGGTCTCCATGTGCTACACAGGTTACATCAACCTATGCGCCTGAACTGGTTATTAGGAGAAGGGTTTCTCATCTTAATTCCCTTTTCCCCTATACTACACTGATCCATATCCGGATCAAGGTGTGATTTTCTCTCTGTGCAGGACGCATGCTTGACACCATTGTCAGCCCTCCGTGCACAGACCTAGCCCAAGCTCCCGGCTTTTCCCCTGATGAGCTTGTTACTCATCCCCTAGCGAAACATGCGTGTAGGGACCAGGTAAGCAAGGGCCAAACAGGGCGCACTAATTCCAGGGTGAGGTTCCTGTAGGTGACTGGTGGCGGTCTCCGCCATCCGGTCACATAGGCCATTGTAGGGCTCTAGGGCATCACTAGGGTCAGCCAGCACTACAGACCACCCTGCAGTATACAGTTGTCGCTAGCAACGGTGTGCTCATCAATCAACACCGGCTAGTGATTCGTTGTCTCTGGAGCGCCACATCGAAGCGGTAGGACCACCTGACTATATTTTTTGGTGCCGCCGAGCATCACTTAATTGCATGATTCCACCTTGTGCACCATCATATCCTGTGTGATAAACTGCCGCGCTGCTCCATATTTATTTATTTATATGTTATCTAATGTCATGGGACCTATTTTCTAATTTACGTTCATTAAATGCTAAGTTTTAAATTTGACCACTCATTTCACAAATTTCTGGGCAGAAGAGGAGGAAGATGATGAGGAGATTGAGAGTTGGTACTCTGGCGCACATGGCTGACTTCATGTTAGGCTGCCATTCCCGTGACCCGCGCGTTATACCCATTTTAGACAACACGATGACTGGTTGTTCACCCTTCTCGACCCCCGCTACAAAGAGAACTTCTAATCTCTCATTCCTTTGGTGGAGAGGACAAGCAATACCAGAAGATCCTTGTCGAAAAATTGCTCTAAGAATTTCCATCTGACAACTTTAGAGTCGTTAGTTCCTTGTCTAACAGAGGAGGGGAGACAAGGGGAACACACAGCAGTTCCAACAGAGGCAGGGCAACACTCTCCAAAGCCTGGGACAGTTTCCTGACACCCCGCCAGCATCCTTACCCTGATGGAAGGCCTAGTTTCACAAGGAGAGAAACATTTTGGAAGATGGTGAAGGAGTATATAGCAGACCGTGTCAGCGTTCTAAATGATCCCTCAGTGCCTTACAACTACTGTGTGTCCAAGTTGGACACGTGGCACAAACTGTACACCTTGGAGATGCTGGCCTGCCCTGCCACCAGCGTTTTGTCTGAGCGGGTATTTAGTGCTGCTGGTGGCATTATAACAGATAAGTGTTTCCACCTGTAAACTGAAAATGCTGACAGGTTGACTCATAAAAATAAACAAGGCCTGGATTGACCATGACTTCTCGACTCCACCAGAGGAAAGCTGATGAACATAACGGCACTTTAAATGTGTTGTTTATATGTACTCAATACACTGTATTCCCATGCACCCCTTCCTCCACAAACAAGGGTATATGGTTGAATCTTCCTCTTCTCATCCTCCTTCTCTTCTTCCATCATATCAACACGTACTTATTTGTCGCATATAATGCCCTTGCATATATGCCCTTCGCATATAATGTTTTACAGGGTCAGCTCAGCAGCAGGCCCTCACCTACAATGTTTTACAGGGTCAGCTCACCAGAAGGCCCTTGTATATAATGTTTTACAAGGTCAGCTCACAAGCAGGCCTTCACCTGCAATCTTTTACAGGGTCAGCTTACCTGAAGGCCCTCGCATATAATGTTTTAGAGGGTCAGCTCACCTGCAGGCCCTCACCTACAACCTTTTAGAGGGTCAGCTCACCAGCAGACCCACACCTAAAATCTTTTACAGGGTCAGCTTACCAGCAGGCCCGCACCTACAATCTTTTACAAGGTCAGCTCACCAGCAGGCCCTCGCATATAATTTTTTACAGGGTCAGATCAACAGCAGGCCTTCACATACAATCTTTTAAAGGGTCAGCTCACCTGAAGGCCCGCACCTAAAATCTTTTACAGGGTCAGCTCACCTGCAGGCCCTCACCTAATTATACCTAATAAGTAATTTGTGTGCATGCTGCCTTTCTTGGATCTGGTAGCTGTAGCTGTTTCTCAGGCTCCCTCTCTGGAATCGAACCATGATTCCCGCGTTACCCATGTTATACATGGTTTGGGCTGAAAATATCATCAAAAGTTGATAAGCCAGACTTTTAATGGATAGTCATCGTCAAGGGGACGTGCGATCGGCCCCAGGTTATCTAGAGTCACCACAGCGGCAGCAGGCCCTCGTCCATAATGTTTTAGATGGTCAGATCAGCAGGCCCTTGCTCCAAATGTTTTTCTGGGTCACCAGCCGGCCAGCAATCATAATTTTTCAAGACTGTGTGTGATGCCATCCTTTTTCGTGTAACAAATGGTGTATTGGAGTGCCGTTTCCTTGTAATTTTTTGCAGCCCTTTCACTTAGAGCAGGCATCCAGCTGTTGCAAAACTACAATTCCCTGCATGCACAAACAGCCTACAGGTATCAGCCGACAGCAGGGCATTGAGGGAGTTGTAGTTTTACAACAGCTGGAGGGCAGCAGTTTGAGGATGCCTGACTTAGAGGATAGGCTTTATGAGTGTAGAAGTCCCACTACCTGAACAATTGTACCACAATGTGAATGAGGCCCTCATTTATGTGATTTACAGGTTGTATTGGAGTGCCTCTTCCTTGTAATTTTTGGCAGCACTTGCACTTTATATACAAGTAAATATACAGGAAAGATTGTTTTCTATAAATTTTTCCACTAAAATCGATTTTATCTTCGGTTTTGTGTGTATTATTGTCAGTCTGTAAAAGTGGCGTACTACTCTGACAACATCGTTCCCAGCAGCGACCTGGGAGTCCAAGATGCATCCAGACATCCTCCCCATGCTGTTCCCGAACCATTTAGGTGGTGTTTCCATCATTTTATGACCTTTTCCTATGAACCAGGCACCCTCTCCTCTTCAGAGCAGGGGGTGCCTGGTTTAATGCTCGGGTTCTCCCATTGACTTCCATTATACTCTGGGAGCATCCCGCTGTGTTCTTGCTCGATCAACATTACTGATCATGCGTTCAGCTTGGGGTAGAGGAGCGCAGAGCTGCAGGGTCAGGAAACCCTGATCAGCTCTGTCTTCTACAAACTCCAACAGGAGGCTGGTTTCACCTGTAACTGGATACCTTTGGATGCCCCAGTTACAGCGGAAATAGTACAAAAAAAGTATCTTATTGTCTCCCAAAGTGACCTTTTAAGGACAAATTATGTGGAAAAAATATATTAAAAAATTAAGTAAAAAAAATAATTATAAAACAAAAAAATATTTTAAAAATAAATTAATTAATTAATAACATACAAATAAAAAAAAAGAAATAAAATATTATGTGGAAAAAAAATGGAATATTATAAAAAAAACATAAAAGAAAGTGCAAAATAAAAGAGTGTTCACAGTCCCCCAACAGTCTTTTCATGACCATTTGGAAAACATATTATGTGGCAAATTTGAAAAATAATAATAGAAAGTTCTAAAAAAATAATAAAAATTAATACAATAGAAATAAATAAATAGGAAAAAGTGCAAAATATTAGTGTTAGTAGAGTAGTAGTGCAAAATAATAGTGTTAGTAGAGTGTTCTTTGGCCTTCAACAGACTTTTTATGACCTCTTGGGAGACATATTATATGGCAAAAATATATATTAAAAAAAAGTAATAAACCAATTATAAAACAATAATACAATACAATAATAATAAAAAACAAATAAAAGTAAAAAATAAAAATTGCAAATTAAAGAAAAAAGGGTCAGTGTCCCCCAAAGGTATTTTTTGGTGGACATATCATGTAGCAACAATTTATTTAAAATTAAGTTAAAAAAGATTAAAAAATTAAATAAAATTCATAAAAGAAAAAGAACACTCACACCGACCAAAACCGTCACCATTATCACCATTTTAAAATGTTTTGCACAGTTTCGCCCAAATAAAACGACTAAAAAATAAATTATAAAGCCCTATGTGTCACGTAAAAAATTGTTGCAAATATTATTTTGGTAGTTCAATAAATAAGATAATTACAGCCGTTTGAACCACTTGTGCTAAATCACAAAAAAGTGTCTGGTCATTAAGGCCTTTTCAAGCCTTTTCATTAAAGGGTTAACCAATAAGCTCCTTCCCCACTAGTAAGTTAAAGTGCTTACTGGTTATAGCAGGGCCCCTGTAAGTAGAGGCAGGATGCGGTAATAACCAGTGAGCGCTGTCCTCTGCAATGAAGGAAAACACTGATTTATGATTAGGATGCTTGATAGAAGGAAATGTCACCACTTTCCGGTAAAAATTATTTTTAACCAGTTCCTGCAGCATGGCCCCTGAAACATAAGGTTCATACTTACCTGCTCCCCGCTGCTCCAGTCTTCTGCGCTGCCCCACTGCCTCCATCTTCCGATTCCCGCGCTGTCTACACCTGGCAGTGCATGGCCATGGTCACATGCACCTATCCAGCCAATGACTGGCTTCAGTGGTTACACGCTGCTTGTGGCCACATCACTGCTTAAGGTCTGATGCACAAGGCCGTTGTTTTGGTCCAAATCTGAGCCGTCGTTTTGGCAGCTCGGATGCGGACCCATTTACTTTAATGGAGCCACAAAAGATGCGGACAGCACTCTGCAATCACTTTGAATTGGCTTGTGTAGTAGGCTCATACAAATGAGCGCCGTTTTTTTTATTTTTTATTTGCGGCCCCTTGAAATAGAGCGATATGACCATGCGGGCCTCAGACCAGAAAAGGTTGTGCACCCCTGTTCTAGAACATGCCCTATTCTTGTCCATATTGCAGAAGACAAGATTAGTTATTTTTAGTTATAGAAAGGAGAAAAATTCAGAGTGCACATAGATAGTGATGGACGAACATGGACAAGTAAATGTTCACAAACCACACGTTCACAACGGGCCCCATTGACTTTAATGGCAGGTCATATTTGCAGCCATGGGTGCCACAGGTTACATGCTTGACGGCCGTCAGAAGGTTCACCCAGTGGGCAGTAAAAGTTATGTACCTTCCCTGCTCGTGTTTGCTAGACCACGTGTCTGTGGTCAGATGTATCTTGGCACCGACACTGTGTGCCAGAAATATATTCACTTGCCGCTGAACGTGGCCATACAGCTCTGGGATTCCTTTCTGGGAGAAATATTTCCTTCCTGGGATCTTCCATTGTGGCCTCCGAGTCCACCAGCTTATATGGCAATAATTAGTGGGCTAGCAGTTCCGACAAGCTAGCAGTTAGCCATTGGGCAAGAGGGTTAACCGGCGTCATCAACTTTTTACGCTCAAACATTTGGGCCATGGAAGCCTGCCTTCTCCAGATGAACGTGACGATGGCACGGTGGAAGATAGAGTGGAGGACAAATGGGAGGAGAGAGGAGAAGAGGTAGGACATGGAGCGCCGGGAGTGTGACTTTGTGGGTTTTGATGGCGTTGCTCCCACTGGGCTCGGTGATGGGAGGCCAGGTGCCTTCTTAAGGGTCTTAACACAAATTATGCGTGGACAGCCCAGGCTGCAGATAGCATCACTATTGTCAGCTGCTGACACATAAAAAAAAAAGCCTACACTGCAAAGCCATATGCCGGCATCCCGGGAGTGCCAGAAGTGACCATGCATGGTGGATGGCTCGCTTCAGATATATTTGCAATCTGCTTTTTGCCTCCTGTGCCCTGTGATCTCTGCCTGCTTCTCTTCCTTCTCCTCACTCTCTGCTGCTCCATCTCTCCCTCTAAACTCCCCTCCTTTTCCTCTCTTGTGGGCACCCACATGACGTCCATCGACATGTCATCATTGTTACCTTCACCACCATTGACATTTGAGATCTCGGAGTAGGCAGCAACAGCAGGGATCTCCCTCCTTGGGCTGATCTGGGTACTTTTATCAAACCGCTGGGTGGCGGCCCTTGCTACCTCCTCTTCCTCATCCAATGTAAAGAATGGCTGCTCATTGATAAGGTCTGGGAATGGATGGGAAAATAATTCCTCTGACTTGAGTGGAGGGGCTATGGTGGTGGTTGTGGTGGTGTCAGCAGAGAGTGAGGAGGGTGCAGATACAGAGGATGAGGAGTGTGCGGAAGGCTGAATGATTCAATCAACCATCTCTGGTGTGTCCTTTGAAGTAATCACATGAGCCTTCTCTAACTACCCTCTTAGGCTCCGGCCTGGTGCACCTGCCCGACCCCTACCACCCCTGCAGAATGACCTGCCTCTTCCTCTGCCTGTCAATTTCAAAATGACCCTGTGCCTAAGTCCCTAGAGAGGAGCAGTATTTTGTGGAAGCAGGTATATTGCAGCCCTCAATCAATATTTGGTGGGAACAGGTATATCAAACCCCTTAATCAGTATTTTGTGGAAGCAGGTATCCCACAGGCCTCAATCAATATTTGGTGGAACAGGTATATCAATCCCCTTAATCATTATTTTGTGGAAGCAGGTATATTGCAGGCCTCAATCAATGTTTGGTGGAAGCAGGTATATCAAACCCCTTAGTCAGCATTTTGTGGAAGCAGGTATATCACAGCCTCAATCAGTATTTTGTGGAAGCAGGTATATCAAACCCCTTAATCAGTAATTTGTGGAAGCAGGTATATCATACCCCTCAATTATATTTTTTTGCCACAACAGTTATATCACACCACCCTGTTTATTTGGGGCAACAGGTATATCACAGCCGTTAATCAGTATTTTGTGGAAGTAGGTATATCACAATGATCCCCAGGATCACCATCAAATCTATTATAACCAAATGGAAAGAACATGGCGCAACAGCAAACCTGCCAAGAGACGGCCGCCCACCAAAACTCACAGACTTGGCAAGGAGGGCATTAATCCGAGAGGCAGCACAGAGACCTAAGGTAACCCTGGAGGAGCTGCAGAGTTCCACAGCAGAGACTGGAGTATCTGTACATAAGACGACAATAAGCCATACGCTCCAAACAGTTGGGTTTTATGGCAGAGTGCCCAGAAGAAAGCCATTACTTTCAGCTAAAAACAAAAAGTCACATTGTGAGTTTGCTAAAAAGGCATGTAGGAGACTCCCAAAATATATGAAGGAAGGTGCTCTGGTCTGATGAGATTCAAATTGAACTTTTTAGCTATCAAAGAAAATGCCATGTCTGGCACAAACCCAACACATCCCAACACCCAAAAAACACCATGTTTTTCAGCAGCCGGGCTGGAAAACTGATCAGAGTTGAGGAAATTATGGATGGTGCTAAATACAGGGATATTCTTGAGCAAAACCTGTACCACTCTGTGTGTTATTTGAGGCTGGGACGGAGGTTCACCTTCCAGCAGGACAATGACCCCAAACACACTGCTAAAGTAACACTTGAGTGGTTTAAGGGGAAACATGTACAGTCAGGTCCATAAATATTGGGACATCAACACAATTCTAATATTTTTGGCTCTATACACCACCATAATGGATTTGAAATAAACCGAACAAGATGTGCTTTAATTGCAGACTGTCAGCTTTAATTTGAGGGTATTTACATGCAAATCAGGTGAACGGTGTAGGAATTACAACAGTTTGCATATGTGCCTCCCACTTGTTAAGAGACCAAAAGTAATGAGACAATTGGCTTCTCAGCTGTTCCATGGCCAGATGTGTGTTATTCCCCAATTACAATGAGCAGATAAAAGGTCCAGAGTTCATTTCTAGTGTGCTATTTGCATTTGGAATCTGTTGCTGTCAACTCTCAAGATGAGATCCGAAGAGCTGTCACTGTCAGTGAAGCAAGCCATCATTAGGCTGAAAAAAACAAAAAAAAAACATCAGAGAGATAGCAAGAACATTAGGAGTGGCCAAAACGACTGTTTGGAACATTCTTAAACAGAAGGAACGCCACAGAAAACAACTGTGGTGGATGACCGAAGAATTATTTCCCTGGTGAAGAAAACACCCTTCACAACAGTTGGCCAGATCAAGAACACTCTCCAGGAGGTGTGTCAAAGTCAACAATCAAGAGAAGACTTCACCAGAGTGCATACAGAGGGTTCACCACAAGATGTAAACAATTGGTGAGCCTCAAAAACAGGAAGGCTAGAATAGAGTTTGCCAAATGACATCTAAAAAATCCTTCACAGTTCTGGAACAACATTGTATGGACAGATGAGACCAAGAGCAACTTGTACCAGAGTGATGGAAAAAGAAGAGTATGGAGAAGGAAAGGAACTGCTCATGATCCTAAGCATACTGTCATGGCTGTGTCATGGTCTGTTGTAGTGAACCATGACACTTTTGCCGTGCATGCTTGTTGCTGGTGGCAACATGTTGTTTTGCATGTTTTGACACTTCTCCTTTAAATTGTGTGTCCCTTCCCATCCTCTTGTGTTCGGGGTTAAGATGTGTGCTTGGTGGATCTGGGTGTGGCCTCTGGTTCTTCTTATACAGTGTTGTGAGCCTGAAGGTCAGTTGCTTGTTTGCCTTCATATGTGTAGGAGCTCTGCTCCTTTCTGGATGTGTCATCTTACCCATGTGAGGGCATCATAGTTGTACATTGTTTGTCTCCCTTAGCCTCCTTTCCCCTCCTTACCTGTTATGTTGTTAGGTGTGGTTTATGTTTAGGGTTTAGTTGTTTGTCATGTCTGGTGTTCCATGTCTGGTCGGTTTGGTGTTGTGATCTGCATGGATGATTGATATTTTCCCCTGTCTGTTGTTACCTTCATTGGTTTCCCGGAGGAGTGAACCTAAAAGATATTAGCAGCCTTGCCTGGAGCCACCTTGCATCGGTGTCTGTATGGGGTCCAGGTTGTTTGGTGGTGTTTTTCCATCTCTGCTGCGGCAGGTAAGTGTTTGATGTTTTTGCGTGCTGTTGTTTCTCCAGGTGCTTACCGTACCATTCAGTTGCTGCTGATTCTATTTCATACGGTCAGGAGATCAGGGTCAGGATTAGGGCGGCTGTAGGAGGTGACCTGCTCCCTATCCCTGTTTTCGGGCTTAGTAACAGCTCTAATTATAAGGTGCGGGTTTCCCCCACTCCCCACCATGACACATACCACCTTATCAGTAAAGCATGTTGGTGGTAGTGTCATGGCGTGGGCATGTATGGCTGCCAATGGAACTGGTTCTCTTGTATTTATTGATGATGTGACTGCTGACAAAAGCAGCAGGATGAATTCTGAAGTGTTTTGGGCAATAGTATCTGCTCATATTCAGCCAAATGCTTCAGAACTCATTGGACAGTGCAGATAAACAATGACCCAAAGCATACTGCAAAAGCAACCAAAGTGTTTTTTAAGGGAAAGAAGTGGAATGTTATGCAATGGCCAAGTCAATCACCTGACCTGAATCCGATTGAGCATGCATTTCACTTGCTTAAAACAAAACTGAAGGGAAAATGCTCTAAGAACAAGCAGGAACTGAAGACAATTGCAGTAGAGGCCTGGCAGAGCATCACGAGGAATGAAACCCAGCGTCTGTTGATGTCTATGTGTTCCAGACTTCAGGTTGTAATTGACTGCAAAGGATTTGCAACCAAGTATTAAAAAGTGAAAGTTTGATTTATGATTATTATTATGTCCCATTACTTTTGGTCACTTAACAAGTGGGAGGCACAATTGCAAACTGTTGTAATTCCTACACTGTTCACCTGTTTTGGATGTAGATACCCTCAAATTAAAGCTGACAGTCTGCAGTTCAAGCACATCTTGTTTGTTTTATTTCAAATCCATTGTGGTGGTGTATAGAGCCAAAAATGTTAGAATTGTGTTGATGTCCCAATATTTATGGACCTGACTGTAAATGTGTTGGAATGGCCTAGTCAAAGCCCTGATCTCAATTCAATAGAAAATCTGTGGTCAGACTTAAAGATTGCTGTGCACAAGCGCAAAACCAACCAACTTGAAGGAGCTGGAGCAGTTTTGTAATAAGGAAAGGGCAAAAATCACAGTGTTAAGATGTGGCAAGCTCGTAGAGACTTATCCAAAGCGACTTGGAGCTGTGATTGCAGCAAAAGGTGGCTCTACAAAGTATTGACATTAGGGGGGTGAATAGTTATGCACATTGACTTTTTCTGTTATTTTGTCCTATTTGTTGTTTGCTTCACAAAATAATATAAACAAACATCTTCAAGTTGTGGGCATGTTCTGTAAATTAAATGATGCAAATCCTCAAACAATCCATGTTAATTCCAGGCTGTGAGGCACCAAAACACTAAAAAGTCAAGGGGGTTAATACTTTTGCAAGGCACTGTATGTACAGGTCACAGATCATGCCTAGAAAAATCTCCCATAGAAGTCAATGAGGTCCCCTCCAGTCCTGACCATTGTGTCTATGGAACATGGTAGCTGTTGTAAAACACATCTCTCAATGTTGTTAACAGCAGCTCAGCCAAGAAGGCTGCCCCAATAATCATGTTAAGGGAATAGAATAAAGAAATTTGCAATCAGAAAATAAAAACAGATTAGAAAGAAATTCTATGTGTCACATTCTAGTTTTAACTAGCAGAAACCATTTTAGATGACACATTCCCTTTAAACTAAATAAACTTCTATAGCACCAACAAAATCTGCAGCACAATACAAAGAATATATCAGATAGGTAAGTAATAGCATGGTGTAAGTGAGACTTGAGGATCCAGAGGTATAGAGATCCTTATACATTGTAGAAACATATTTGTCTGTATCAACAAGGATAGACAAGAGCTTTCCTCTGTTAAATGTTTTTTTTTTTACCAGAAGAGATAAGGGCAGGTTCTTCAAATACAAGTGCAATTTAGTGTATATCTGTTACAGAAAGGGTCCTGTCTATGCACAGATGTCTCCGATTAAATTGTATCTCACAGTCCTTACAACGTTCAGTACTAGATGAACTGCCAAAAGGGCCGTAGGCAAGAACTAAATTGCTTTGGTTTCAGTACACAGTGAATTTGGCTCAGACAAGCTGAATCAGTACATTAAATGTGAATCCCTCACAGATTTGAAAGCAGCCTTTAGCACAATTATTGACTGTGAGTGATGATTATGTCTAATTGAAGGAGACTTTTGCTACCTGTAGCTCAGCTGGAGTCCATGAGAGACACAGCAAGGCATCACATCTTAATTTAATATTCCAGCATGAGAGAGACAATTGAACCTAAATCTTGAGGTGTGTACATGGTCAATAAACTTTAATAAACTTTAAAGGTTCTGTAACGAGGCTGACTGTGTATAATTCAATATTTTAATTTTGAGAAAGAAAATGGCAAGCCAGTACATTATCAAACTAAAATTGTATTACATTATCTCAGGCCGATGCTTACCTTGTAAAAATGTATATAATCTCATATGTGTCTTGCCACCTTTACTATTTGGCCTGACATATTAATACTGCATAAATAGAAGATCCTGAAATTTCTTAAGTAACTGGTGTAAAAATGAGATATAAAAGCAATTTGACAGCCAAACATCTAGTATTGCACATTCAGGCCAATGAGTCAATTTCCACATATTATCTGGTCTTTTGCAAGAGATTAAGGCATTCCTCAATTGCTTCATAAATCAATACAAAGAAAGTCATGCTTACATCTTTATTGCATTGATTTTTTTTTCTTCTTTGCAATGAGATGAAGGGTTGTCAGAGGGAATCTCAAACTATTTTTTTATTCCTAAGCTTCAAATACTGTAATTGTAAACCCGAATTTGGTGCAAGCTGGATGGCTATAGGGAAAACAAATCACTGCCTTAGAATGAGTCAGTTAACCATATGATGACACATCGTACAAGAAGAAAAATGTCTGGTAGTCTTGTTATTTTATTATCTTGTTCATGGGGTTAAACCTATTCTGTATATAACATTTTTCAGGATAAAACAGATATGCCTGCTGGCATTGCCTTCTTAAAATAACTATACACCTAGCCAGTTCTGTATCGTGGAGCAGAAACCTATAGTTTACCGTAACACAAAATGATTGATATTATATGCAGAATTTAGTTCCTGCATTTATAGCAAAGTAATCACATAAGCTCAGATGCAAAGATTTCATCTATAATGGCCAGGATCAGAGACCTCTTTAGATTCCATAGCAATGCCGCATTTAAGGCATAGGGAGAGAACTACCTCTCTCAGCTTGTGAGTGCCTTGCAATGTGATTGTGAGTTGCTAATTATTTTCCATGGCAGTCACGGTCGTAAGAAAAGGCCCCCAATTTCCCATGAGTCTCTGACTACTGAAGTTTTCTTCAGAGATTACTGTTCAGGGATTCGAGAAGATAAACTGTGACATCACCTGTTGCAAATAGTATCTCCTGTATAATCTATATATTGGTGATATCTGTCATTGTAATCCTTCCTGTGATAATAATTAGATAGTAGCCTAAATGTGATCTGTACAGATCAGGAAGTCCCGACATATTAGACTCAATAGCCAATGTGAAAAATGCAGGATTTTGGAATATTTTTTTTAATAGAAATGATGACATGGAAAATTCAAAAACAATCACCCAAAAATTCTAAATGTTTAACATAAAAACTTGATTTAAACAGATAATTTTCTGATTAGATATATATGTTAAGACCTAAACCGGCATAGTGATTAAAGAGAATCTGGGAACACGAAATACTGTGCAATCTGCAGGCAGCATGTTATAGAGCAGAAAGAGCTGAGCAGACTGATATATACTTTTGTAGAAAAAGATTCCGTAAAACATTTAAATCTCTGCTCTTTCTGACCTCAGTTATACATGGTAATTGTATTCTCTGTGATTGAAACCATTCTATGTTTAACCGTGTAGAGTGGCACTGATAGCTGTAGATGGATGGTCTTAAGTTCAGAAAGGGCAGAAGGAATAAATGTACGATATAACATGACAAGTTTTGCTGAATGTTTACCAACAAAACTATGTATCAATCTGATCAGTAGTGATGGACGAACAAGTTTGTGGCGGGCCCCATTCACTTTAATGGCAGGCAAACCTGTAAAACCTTCAGGTCATATTTGCAGCCACCAAATACTTACTAGAAGTGCATAAGTTGTCCCACAACATGGACAGTGACATACCACAGGGGGATCAATGGCAAACATTCCTAAAAAAATAATATGTATTTTAATCAGGGGCCATTTTTATGCATCTAAAAGAGAAAATCTCAGACATGTGCCCTGCTGAAGCCAAGAACATTTGTATTTTAGGCCATGGGAGTACAGGCCCCAAAAATTAGGCATTAACCTGACAGAAAACATCAAGTGATTAAGTGTCTGGAGGTTTATTAGATGGTCATTGGATATCAATTTTACTGCAGGCCAGTACAAATACATATGTTTAAATGAACAAAAAATATTAAATTGGATTAAAAACATGGCTAACAAAATCCCCCCTCTTGAAAAAAGAACAAATGTTAATAGTTGAAATTCGATAACATGTGTTTGTCAACAGGTGTTGAATTGCTCCAAGGTCCCAAATATTAGGCATTCACCGGACAGTAAAGAACAAGTAATTATGTGGCCGCAGGTATAGAAGGTTATACAATATAAATTTTACTGCAGGCCAGTGTACTACAGGCCCCAAAAATTATGCATTCAACGGACAGAAAAGAACGATTCATAATGTGGATGGAGGTACATTAGGTGGTAACCCTATAACAATTTTACTGTTGGCCAGTTAGATTACAGACCCCAAAAATGATGTATTCACCGTTCAGAAAATATCAAGTGAATATGTGGCCGGAGGTACATTAGGCGGTTACCATATAATAATTTTACTATTGGCCAGTTAGATTACAGGCCCCAAAAATTATGCATTCAACGTCCAAAAATGATCAAGTGCTTATGTGGCTGGAGGTATATTAGACGGCCATTCAATATCGATTTTACTGCAGGCCAGTGTAGTACAGGCCCCAAACAAGTAATTATGTGGCTGGAGGTATATTAGATGGTCATTAGATATCCATTTCACTGCAGGCCAGTACAAAAAGATGTCAAATGCATATGTTTAAAACAACAAAAAATATAAAATTGGATTAAAAACAAGGCTAACGAATTTCCCCCTCTTGAAAAAAAAACTAATGATAATAGTTGAAATTCGATAACACGTGGCTGTCACAGGTGTTGAATTCCTCCAAGGTCACAAACATTAGGCATTCACTGGAAAGAAAATATCATTTATGCCGCTGTATTTACATAAGACAGGAACCATTCTTTTTTCTGGGTTGCGGCGGATATTTGTGGACTATGAGGAAATTCAATTAAACATGGTCATCACAGGTTTTTATTTCCTCCGAGATCCATGCCTCATTCATTTTTAGAAATGTGAGGTAGTCCACACTGTCGTCAGCTAGGCGAGTGCGCTTATAGGTCACGATCCCCCTGCTGCGCTAAACGTCCTTTTGGACAGGACAGTCGACAAGAGTCAAGCCAAGAGTTCCATGTCAAATTTTGCCAGCTCTGGCCACAGGTCAAGCCTGCACACCCAATAGTCCAGGGGTTCGTCGCTTCTCAGAGCGCCCACATCAGCAGTTAACCGGATGTAGTCGGACACCCGTCGGTCTAGGCGTTCCGTGAGGATGGATCCGGAGGGCGGCTGTCGATAGGGTTAGCTGCAAGAATGATCTCATATCCGAAGTGACCAACACATCTTCAAACCGCCCTCTTCTTGCATGCGCTGTTGGATTGGTACCCGCAACTTTTTCTCAGTGAGTGGAAATTCCTCTGTCAGTGCCACAAAAACAGAATGCAGCTTTTCTCGAAGCAAGGCCTGGTAGTGCTGCATTCTGCCAGCCCTCTGTGATGGTGGTAACATATCCGCCATTTTGTGTTTGTACCAGGGGGCTTCAAAAACTGGAGCATGAAAGCCACAATTTGCATTAAATTTGAAGCGGTTGAGCGGCCTGGCTCCTGCTCATCAACCAGGAGAATGTCATCATCGGTCTTCTCCCCCCATCCATGGACAATACCAGGGATCCCAGAAAAGTTTAAAGCCTGCTCTTCTTGCGCCTCCTCCTTCTCCTCCCCCCAGGCACCATCCTCCTCTGACCTGCTCCTCGACGGCTTCATCAATGACACAACGCAATTCATGCTCCAGAAAAAAGGAGTAAGGTACGATGTCACTGATGACGCCCTCGCTGGGACTGACTAGTTTGGTGATCTCATCAAATGGCTGCAGAAGTCTGCATGCATCGCGCATGAGCAGCCACTGGCCTGGTAAAAAAAAAATCTCCCTATAACCTGTCCTGCCACACAGAGTTCGCACAGGTAGTCGTTAACGGCATGTTTCTGCTATATCAAGCATATACAAGGTGGACTTCCAGCACGTTGGGCAGTCACAAATCAGACGTCTGACGAGCAAGTGGTGTCACCAGATGTCCTGGACCCGGAGTATTTGGCAAGTCATTTTGCCCTGTTTCAGAGCGCTTAGAAGATTGGTACCGTTATTGCACAGCACTTTACCAACTGTCAAATTGAGCGGGGTTAGCCACTGATTGGCCTGTGACCACAGAGCTGAAAGCAGTGCAGGACTGGTGTGGCTCTTGGCTTCCAGGCCAATCTGCATGCAATCTACGGCGGTAACAGCAAATCCACATGGATGCCACTGGTGACATCAGAAGGTTTACCCAGGGGTCAGAAAAATTTATGTACCTTCCTTGACGGTTTTTGCTAGACCACGTGTCTGTGGTCAGATGTATTTTGGCACCGACACTGTGTGCCAGAGATACATTCACTTGCTGCTGAACGTAGCCATATAGCTCTGGGATGCCCTTCTGGGAGAAATATTTCCTTCCAGGGACCTTCCATTGCGGTGTGCTAATGGCCACAAATTTTCTAAAGGCCTCCGAGTCCACCAATTTATATGGCAGTAGTTGACGGGCTAGCATGACGGCACAGTGGAGTGGGGGACAAATGGGAGGAGAGAGGAGAAGGAGAAGAGGCAGGACGTGGAGCACCAGGAGTGTGGCTTTGTGGGTTTTGACGGCCCTGCTCCCTGGGCTCGGTGATGGGAGGACAGGTGCCAACAGTGGTGGCTGTTGTTACCTCCCCATCCTTATCCGATGAAGAATTTCTGTGCATCACTAAGGTCTGGGAATCGATGGGAAAATAATTCCTCTGACTCGAGTGGAGGTGTGTCACACCTATCAATAGCACACCTATACCTGTCCTTAAAAGGACTTTTGTGGCCCTATTAGCTAGTGTTTGGTGTCCCTAACTGTCTGTCCCTGCTCCACACAGCAACCTCTCCCTACACTGGCAAAAGACTGAATGTAAAATGGCAGCCAGATTGGGTTTATTTATAGGGTAGGGGATGTGTCCATGATCTGAAAGTCTCAATTGGCTGTCCTGTCCCACCTGATGGATGTGTCATGGGTAAAGTTCAGTGGACACCTGGATGTTCGGGTTGGGCAGATTCGGACGAACTTGAAAAAAAAGTTTGGGTTCAGGACCCGAACTTGACCGGAACTTAACCCCGAACCCGAACCCTATTGAAGTCAATGGGGACCCGAACTTTTGGCCGCTAAAATTGCTCTAAAATAGCCCTGGAAACAGCTAGAGGGCTGCAAAAGGCAGCAACATGTGCTTAAGAGCATGACAAATGCTCTGCAAACAAATGTGGATAGGGAAATGAATGAAAAAAACATGAAAGACATAAAATAAAATAAAAATTAGGAATGATGTAGGAGGAAGAGGTTGAGGAGGCGGTGAGTGGGTTTCAGGGCCAGGGATCGAGGGTGACTAGGTGGGAATTTACGCTTTCTCTCAAAGGTTTGTGAGATGGAGAGCTGAACGCTTCCGTGTGACATGGTGGAGATGCTTGGTGACGGAGGTAGTGTTGTTGGTGGCACATTCTCTGTTTACTGGGCGGCAGATTCCAACGTTCCTCCAGAGGCGGAGGAAGAGTCTGAGGCAGCAACATAAGAGGGAGCAGGAGGAGCCCTTTCTTGGTTTTGAAGGTTCTTACTCCACTGCAGCCCGTGTCTCGCATGTAGATGCCTGGTCAGCAGGTTGTGCTAAGGTTCAGAACGTTAATGCCTCGCTTCAGGCTCTGATGGCACAGCGTGCAAACCACTCGGGGCTTGTCGTCAGCACATTGTGTGAAGAAGTGCCATGCCAGGGAACTCCTTGAAGCTGCCTTTGGTGTGCTCGGTCCCTGGTGACGGTGGCCAGTAGCAGGCAAACTGTTTTGGTGATGGCTGCTCTGCTTTTGCACCCTGCTCCCTCTTTTGCTATGCTGTGGGCTCGGTCTCAGCACTGCCTCTTCCTCCGAACTCTGAAAGTCAGTGGCACAACCTTCATTCCATGTGGGGTCTAGGACCTCATCGTCCCATGCATTATCTTCCACCCAGTCTTCCTCCCTGACCTCCTTTTTGGCCTGCACACTGCAGAAAGACACAGCAGTTGGCACCTGTGTTTCGTCATCATCAGAGACGTGCTGAGGTTGTATTCCCATGTCCTCATCAGGAAACATAAGTGGTTGTGTGTCAGTGCATTCTATGTCTTCCACCCCTGGGGAAGGGCTAGGTGGATGCCCTTGGGAAGTCTTCAAACAGCATAAGAGTCTGCTGCATTACTTGAGACTCAGGCAGGTTCCCCGATATTCACGGGGGGTGATGTGACAGACTGATGGGCATGGGTTTCAGGCGCCACCTGCACGCTTTCTGCAGAAGACTGGGTGGGAGAAAATTGTGAACGTGCTGGATCCACTGTCGGCCACCCAATTGACTAGTGCCTGTACTTGCTCAGGCCTTACCATCCTTAGAACAACATTCGGCCCGACCAAATATTGCTGTAAATTCTGGCGGCTACTGGGACCTGAGGTAGTCAGTAGGAAGTGTAGCTGTGGCAGAACGGCCACGTCCTCTCCCTGCACTAGAGGCTCTACCAACACAACCACCATGACCATGACCGCGTCCCTTATTAGATGTTTGACTCATAGTTAGCGTTCACCAAGCAAAGTAAAAAGTGGTTAAGTCTGTTAAAAATAATTAACCGCCAATAAAAACCCTGATGTAGGGTATTGCACTCAATTTTTATTTTATTTTTTCTAACACTATATGACAGCGGTATTTGTGGCCTAAATGTCACAGTAACTTATGCATGTCTAATCCCAGATGTGCAGTATATCATAGTTTTTTTTTTTTTTTTTACCCCAGTAAGCAAAAAGCTGTATTTCTGGCCTAAATGTGACACTCACTTATGCATGTCTAATCCCAGATGTGCAGTATATCAGAGCGTTTTTATAACCCCAGTAAGCAAAAAGCTGTATTTCTGGCCTAAATGTGACACTCACTTATGCATGTCTAATCCCAGATGTGCAGTATATCAGAGCGTTTTTATAACCCCAGTAAGCAAAAAGCTGTATTACTGGCCTAAATGTGACACTCACTTATGCACGTCTAATCCCAGATATGCAGTATATCAGAGGGTTTTTTCACCCTAATAAGCAAAAAGCTGAATTTCTGGCCTAAATGTGACACTCACTTATGCACGTCTAATCCCAGATATGCAGTATATTAGAGGGTTTTTTCAACCTAATAAGCAAAAAGCTGTATTTCTGGCCTAAATGTGACACTCACTTATGCATGTCTAATCCTAGATGTGCACTATATGAAACTGATGGGCTTTTTTTTGCACCCCAGTAAGTAAAAAGCTGTATTTTTGGCCTAAATGTGACACTCACTTATGCATGTCTAATCCCAGATGTGCACTATATGAAAAAAGTTGTGTGTTTTTTTTAACCCACAGATGTTGTTGTTTTTTCACCCCAGTAAGCAAAAAACTGTATTTCTGGCCTAAATGTGACACTCGCTTATGCATGTCTAATCCCAGATGTGCACTATATGAAACTGATGGGCTTTTTTTTGCACCCCAGTAAGTAAAAAGCTGTATTTTTGGCCTAAATGTGACACTCACTTATGCATGTCTAATCCCAGATGTGCACTATATGAAAAAAGTTGTGTGTTTTTTTTAACCCCAGTGTCTCAAAGCAGTATTTCTGGACTTGCAGACATGCAGATATCCTGTGCTTGTTCACTATTATTGCATAAAATGGCTGCTGATTATGTATTGATATTGACTAAACTTATACTGACTTGTTTTTAGTGTTGATCACGAATATTCGAATTTCGAATTTTTATCGCGAATATAGGTACTTCGAAAATTCGCGAATATTTCAAATAGTTATATATATTCGTAATTTCGAATATTAAATTTTTTCCGTTTTTTCCGAAAAAAAATTCGATTTTTTTTCAATTTTATTTTATTTTTTTAAATCAGTACACATGAATCATGATCCCTTCCTGCTTCTAGCTTGTGGGCCAATAAGAAGGCTGCAATATACTTGACTTTAGGAGTAGTGATGAGCGGTAGGGGTCATATTCGAAAATGCACGATTTTTTTTTCTTGAAAAAATCGGCAAGGTAATGATTGTGTAATATGCGAATTTTCGGATTCAAATTTTTATTGCGAATTTTTCAACTTTTAGACAAAGAAGATTATAGCACTATATTAGCTAAATTGCTCTATATTCTTTTTTTTCGAATATTCGCTATATTGCTATATATTCTTGTTTTAGAATATTACAAATATTCGAAAAAACTAATAGCAATATAGCGAATATTCGAAAAAAACGAATATAGAGCAATTTAGCTAATATAGTGCTATAATCTTCTTTGTCTAATAGTTGTAATTTCTTTCTCATCTGAAGTTCAGATTGGAAAAAAAATACAACTATAAAAAAAAGATTATAGCACTATATTAGCTAAATTGCTCTATATTCGTTTTTTCCGAATATTCGCTATATTGCTATATATTATGAATATTCGAAAAAACTGTTATAGCAATATAGCGAATATTAAAAAAATCGAATATAGAGCAATTTTGCTAATATAGTGCTATAATCTTCTTTGTCTAAAGTTGAAAAATTCGCAATAAAAATTCGAATCCGAAAATTCGAATTACGAAAATTCGCATATTACACAATCATTACCTTGCCGATTTTTTTTCAAGAAAAAAATCGTGAATTTTCGAATTTTCGAATATTCGACGAATATTCTAAAAATATTCGCGAAATATCGCGAATTCGAATATGACCCCTACCGCTCATCACTACTTGTTTTCAGTAGTAATTGGCTCAGGGCAGGCTTAAAACAATGCACTGCACAAAACACATTTGCTGTAGATCGCTGAGTAAAGAAGCAGATCTTCATAAGATTTCTCCCTGATCTCTCCCATACAGCAGCTGCAGCCTCTCCCTACACTAATCCGAGCAGAATGCCGGGTGGCGCTAAGTGAATCCAGCTTAAATAGAGGCTGGGTCACATGCTGCAGTTGCCCAATCACAGCCATGCCAATAGTAGGCATGGCTGTGATGGCCTTTTGGGGCAAGTAGTACGACGCTTGTTGATTGGCTGCTATGCAGCCTTTCAAAAAGCGCTAAGAAAGTGCCAAACACCAAACCTGAAACCAAACTTTTATGTAAATGTTCGGGTTCAGGTCCGAGTGCCGAAAAACCTAAACCTGTAACCTTTACAGTTCGGATTCGCTCAACTCTAGTCAGGGGTCAAAGTTAGGCGCTATGCAAAAGAATATAGTGCGTGTGAAAACGAGCAAATTTCGCAGACTGCTGGGCGAACCGCAAGGCCATTTCTACTGCTCAGCTCCTCCTGCTCTATAACATGCTGCCTTGACAGGTTTTTGTTAAGGGTCAGATTAAAGGAGTTCTAAACCTAGTATGATAAAAGTATGCAAACAGAAGCACCCACAGTGTTTATCAGCAGGATTTTCTGAAGCTCACAAAACAGTCTTGTAGAATTCTTGCAGAGAACACAGGTGGCAAGCATCTCGCTAATAGTTCACTGGAGACAAAAACTTAAAAAAAAATCCTTAAGCTAAAGCTAAGCAGTAATAGAGCTGAATGTTACCATTACAATATATTTTTTGGGACTGTCCCAAATTTTCAGAGGCAAATTCAGTCTATCCTGAGCTGAAAATCAGTGGGGCTGCCAATTGCTCCAGCCATAAGTGAGCATTCCTGGCAGGGATGTTTTAATGCATTAGTGGGTCCAGTGCAAAGGATTCATGAGTGGACCCCCCTCTCAAAGCATTTTTCATTTTTTTATGATGTCTTTACAGTCATTTGAATGGAACCCATCAAGAGCTTCATGCTGGTTGAAACACAGGCTGCAGGAAATCCAAACAGGTCACCTGGTAATAACAGCTGCATTTTACACTGCGGCAAATACAGGATACAAAAGTTGGTACTGCGCAGTGTCCATACATACTGAATAAGAGCAGATACTGAGAATTACACTTAGTGTATAGCAGAAATGCTACTGTGGATATATATATATATATATATATATATATTTATATACAGTGCCTTCAGGGCCGGCGCTTCCATAGAGGCAAGGGGGACAATTGCCCCCGGGCCCCCGAGTCCTTAGGGGCCCCCCGCGCCGGCCCGCAACTAACTTTAGGCACTGAGCTAATCACATGGTCCATTACCATGGTGATGGATCATATGATGGACCATGTGATGACCACAGTGATGTCACCACAGGTCCTTTGACAGGTCCTAAAGATAGAACAGGAGACCGGCATCTACGCGATCAATTGGTTAATTTTTTTTTATTTTTTTTAACCCTCATTGGCACTGCCCACTGCGCCACCAATGTTTATTATACTGGGGGAAGGGGCGCACTCAATGTTTATTATACTGGGGGGGCACACTCAATGTTTATTATACTGGGGGGCACACTCAATGTTTATTATACTGGGGGGGCGCACTCAATGTTTATTATACTGGGGGGGGCGCACTCAATGTTTATTATACTGGGGGGGCACACTCAATGTTTATTATACTGGGGGGGGCACTCAATGTTTATTATACTGGGGGGGCACACTGTGCCACCAATGTTTATTATACTGGGGTGTATATAATGTTTATTATATTGACCTTCTACTTAGCATTCTGTATTAAAGAATGCTATTATTTTCCCTTATAACCATGTTATAAGGGAAAATAACACAGTGAATAGACTTTCATCTTAGCAACCAAGCGTGAAAATCGCACCGCATCCGCACTTGCTTGCTATACAATGCGATTTTCACACAGCCCCATTAACGTCTATGGGGCCTGCGTTGCATGAAAACGCACAACATAGAGCATGTTGCGATTTTCACGCAACGCACAAGTGATGCGTGAAAATCACCATCTGCACAGCCCCATAGAAGTGAATGGGTCCAGATTCAGTGCGGGTGCAATGCGTTCACCTCACGCATTGCACCCGCGCAGAAATCTCACCCATGTGAAAGGGGCCTAAGGGTGAATAGGACAAGGGTTCCAGCCCCTAAGGGGGCTAATAGTAAGTAAAAATAAAACACAAACACTAAGGCTACTTTCACACTTGCGGTAGTGTGATCCGGCGAGCAGTTCCGTCGTCGGAACTGCCTGCCAGATCCGCCGATCTTGATGTGACTGAAAGCATTTATGAGATGCATCCGGATGCGGATCCATCTCACAAATGCATTGCAAGAATGAATCATGCGGACAGACGGATCCGTCTTGTATCTTTTTACACATTTTTACCGGCATGTGCAGACCGGAAGGACGAATCCTGCATTCCAGTATTTTGAATGCCGGATCTGGCACTAATACGTTCCTATGGGGAAAAATGCCGGATCCGTCCTTCAGGTAAGTCTTCAGTCTTCTTTTTTTTCGCCGGAGATAAAACCGCAGCATGCTGCGGTTTTATCTTTTGCCTGATCAGTCAAAATGACTGAACTGAAGACATTCTGATGCATCCTGGACGGATTTCTCTCCATTCAAAATGCATAGGGATATGACGGATCAGTTATTTTCCGGTCTAGAGCCCCTGTGATGGAACTCTATGCCGAAAAAGAAAAACACTAGTGTGAAAGTACTCTAAAATATTAAGTTTAAATCCCCCCTTTCCCAATTTTACATATAAAAAATATATACAATAAATAAACATATTACATAGCGCTGCATCCGAAAAGTCAAAACTATTAAATTATTAAAAAATATCTCCTATGCGGTGAGAATTCGCCATTTTTTAGTCACCTTGTCACCCCAAAAATAGGATAGGACTGTTCAATTATGGGCCGAACGGTTCATAAAATGCGAAATGCACGTGGCTATTTTGCGTGGTATTGAGTATCGCAATACTTTTTTATGGTGACGAAAGCGAATCAAAATTTTGGTATTGAAACAACCCTACGCCGATCTGATCGGCGTAGTGTTGTCACGATACCCAAATTTTCATTCGGTTTCGATTTGGGGACTAAAAATTTAATTTTGCTCCTAAATTTTTCAGTTCAGGAGCCAATGGCTACTAGGTATTTTTTTTAGTCTGGAGCCCTGCTCCAGACGCGATTACGTCATCGCGCCGCCTGAGCCCTGAGCCGTACACAGCACGGGACACAGGCCGGAAGAGGCCTGCATCGCATCGCTGCCAAGGAGGTAAGTATGAGTATTTTTTTTCCTTTTTTTTTTATGTACAATACTGATGGCTACTGGCAAATGATAGGGGGGGGCCCTATGGCTAGTGGCACATAATAGGGGGGGCCCTATGGCTAGTGGCACATGATAGGGGGGGCCTCCTATGGCTACTGGCACATCTATGAGGGCACATTTCACTTGCACATTATTGGGGGACATCTATGGGGGCACTTCTTACTGGCACATTATTGGTGGCACTATAGGGGCATCTACTGAGGCCACAAAGAACGGTTATTTTATATGGGGGCTCTGTATAGGGGCATTTTATACTGGGACGCATTGTGGTGGGTACTATGGGGAAGGGGCGGAGAGGACTACTACGGGGGCACTGAGAAGGGGTATTTTATGCTTGCAAATTATGGGGGACACTGAGGGCATCTACTGGCGCACTATATCGGGCATTTTATACTGGTACATTATGGGGGGCACTAGGGGGGAGAGGAGCACTATGGGGGCATTTACTGGGGTCACTATATAGGGGTATTTTATACTGGCACATTTTGGAGGCACTATGGGGACATTAGATCAACTGGGGGCATTACAGGGGGGTATTTTTTGCACTGACACATTATAAGGAGAATTATTTCTACTGGGGGGGCATTATAGTGGGCGTTATTACTCCCCCATGGTATGACCCCCTAGTAGCAGCACCAGCCTCTCCCTGCTCTGCTATCCCTCTGCCCCTTCTCCAAATTCTTATTATGAAATCTTTCTCATTAGGATAAAACACAACATCAGCTCCGCCGAGCCCCCGGCCAAAGTGTGGAAGTGGCGTCCGAGATCCCCAAGGGCCAAGCCAAGTAACTGTAAGTTTTCATATGAAATATGTTTGTTATACACATATAGCCTACACTGTGCCACACAATATACAGTATACCGCTACACTGTGCCACACAATGTACAGTACACCTCTACACTGTGCACCACAATATGCAGTATACCGCTACACTGTGCCACACAATATACAGTATACCTCAACACTGTGCCCCAAAATATACAGTTTATTCTGTAAAAGTCATCAAGTGTCATGGGGGGGCCCCCTTATTGTTTTTCGCCCCAGGGCCCCATTTCACCTAGAACCGGCCCTGAGTGCCTTGCAAAAGTATTCAGGAAGCCCATAAAAAGTTTGTGAATTAGTGAAATAATGTCCACCTGTGTACAATCTAAGTGTCACATGATCTGTCATTACATATACACACCTTTTTAAAAAGGGCCCAGAGGCTGCAACACCTAAGCAAGAGGCATCACTAACCAAACACTGCCATGAAGACCAAGGAACTCTCCAAACTAATAAGGGACAATGTTGTTGAGAAGTTCAAGTCAGGGTTAGGTAATGAAAAAAATATCCAAATCTTTGATTATCCCCAGGAGCACCATCAAATCTATCATAACCAAATGGAAAGTACAGGGTACAACAGCAAACCTGCCAAGAGACGGACACCCACCAAAACTCACGGACCGGGCAAGGGGGGCATTAATCTGAGAGGCAATGCAGAGACCTAAGGTAACTGTGGAGGAGTTGCAGAGTTCCACAGCAGACTGGAGTATCTGTGCATAGGACAACAATAAGCCGTGCACTCCATAGAGTTGGGCTTTATGGCAGAGTTGGCAGAAGAAAGCCATTACTTTCAGCTAAAAACAAAGTCACGTTGTGAGTTTGCGAAAAGGCATGTGGGAGACTCCCAAAATTTATGGAGGAAGGTGCTATAATCTGATGACTGATGAGACTAAAATTGAACTTTTCAACCATCAAAGAAAACACTATGTCTGGTGCAAACCCAGCACATCCCATCACCCAAAGAACACCATCCCCACAGTAAAACATGGTGTTGGCAGCATCATGCTGTGGGGATGTTTTTCAGCAGCCGGGACTGGGAAACTGGTCAGAGTTGAGGGAAAATGGATGGTGCTAAATACAGGGATATTCTTGTGCAAAACTTGTACCACTTTGTGTGTGATTTGAGGCAAGGACGGAGATTCACCTTCCAGCAGGACAATGACCCCAAACACACTGCTAAAGAAACACTTGAGTGGTTTAAGGGGAAACATGTAAATGTGTTGGAATGGCCTAGTCAAAGCCCAGATCTCAATCCAATAGAAAATCTGTGGTCAGACTTAAAGATTACTGTTTACAAGCGCAAACTATCCAACTTGAAGGAGCTGGAGCACTTTTGCAAGAAGAGCAGGGGTTTATTCACTGCAAAACTGTGTTCATGTCCCCCCACCAATTGAATAGATGATTTCACACAAAAAAAAACATTTGTTCATGTTACCCACCAATTGAACAGACGATGTGCCCAAAATTAGGTCCCTGTCACCTATGCAGAGCAGGGGTTTGTATACGGCAAAATTGGTAAAATGTCACCTGACAATGTAACAGACGATTTTTTGAAATTTAGGTCCCTGTCACCTATGCAGAGCAGGGGTTTATTTACGGCAAAAATGTCACCCAAGAATGTAACAGACAAATTAGTGAAATGTATATCACAGCAAAAAATTGGGATATGTAACTCAACAATGTATCAGGCAAATTAGTGAAATGACTTAAAATAAAATTAAATACGCAAAAATTAACCAAAAAATAATCTTGATGTATGAGGTGGAGGTGCATATGGAGTAGAAGGTTGAGGGTGGACATAGAGGTGTAGGTGGAAGCAGGGTTGGAGGAGGACGAGGTAGCCAACACAGTTTTTTGTTTTTATTTTCTTATTTTTTATTTATTTTTTTGTTTGTTTAAATTAGGGTACACCCCAAAAGAGTGGGAAATATGAAAAATACAACAATGAGCAATTGCGCTGTAGTATAATAATGGCTGGATAAGGCCAGTATACATGTCTATTCTGCTCAAGGTCCTATCACCTGCTGCTGCTCACACAGTCTGGCCAGCATGTTCAAGGTGGAGGCGGTGAGCGGGAATGCAGAAGTTACACTGCAGCGTGACAGGCGAGCAGCAGCACGGTGAGAACGCCGAAAGCGCGCACAGGCGGCCCGCACTTTCTGCAGTAGCTCTGACATATCTGGGTAATTTGTAAGGAACCTCTGCACCACCAAATTCTGCACATGTGCCAGGCAAGGGATGTGTGTCAAACCAGCTAGTCCCAGAGCTGCTACGATATTTCGCCCATTATCGCACAGCATCAGGCCGGGCTTGAGGCTCACTGACACCAACCTCTCATCGTTCTGTTGTTCCATGCCCGTCCACAGCTTCTGCGCAGTGTGGGGTTTGTCCCCCAAACAGATATGTTTTAAAACTGCCTGCTGTCGTTTACCCCTGGCTGTGCTGAAGTTGGTGGTGAAGGTGTTGGTGGAGTACTTGAAACAGCGCAACAAAGGCATACAGGTCTCGCATGTAGGCCCAGTCATTGGTGGTGAAGTGGTGCTTGTCCGCAGAGCGACTCACCCGTGCGTGCTGCAGCTGAAACTCCACTATCTCCTGCTGCTGCTCACACAGTCTGGCCAGCATGTTCAAGGTGGAGTTCCACTTTGTGGGCACATCGGCAATGAGGTGGTGAGCTAGAAGGCCAAAGTTACACTGCAGCGCTGACAAGCGAGCAGCAGCAGGGTGAGAACGCCGAAAGCACGCACAAATGGCCCGCACTTTCTGCAGTAGCTCTGACATATCGGAGAATTTATTTTTAATTTTTATTTTTTTAACGTTTTATTGAGTAATAAAACAGTAGTACAAGTAGTTACACATCAATCAGCAGAATACCGAGTATACAATATTACATTACTTGGCTACCGTTATACCAACTAAATTAAACATAGTAGATGTCCTATATGGTCAGATAAAGTTAGCATGGATATTTGTGCCTCATTTCTTGTCATAGCAAAGTAAACTGAAAGAGTGTCAGGTAGCAGTATTAAAGTGCCTATAGGTTTCCCATGGTTTCCATAGGGCACAAAAGCTGCCATGGGAACGGTTCTCCCAAGCAGCCAGGTCCTCAAATCTATAGATGGCATCCACCTTATTGATCCAATGATCTAGTGAGGGGAGATCAGGCGACAGCCAATGTCTAGGGATTAGGAGGCGAGCTGCTGATATCAGTTTTTTGAACAGTGATGTAACAGTAATGTGTGCGGAGGAAGGAGGGAGGCCTAAGAGGGCCAGCTGGGGTGAGGCCGGGATTTTAGACTTGCAGATGGTATTACATTGATTGAAAATCTCAGACCACCATTTAAGCAGAGGTGGGCAGGACCACCAAATGTGGAAGAATTTGCCACCCCCCTCTCCACACCTCCAGCATGCGTCAGAACCATTATCATTATATCTGCAGGTATTATCGGGTGTTTTATACCACCTGGAGAGTATTTTATAGCCGTTTTCTTGTATTCTTATACATCTGGAGGATTTATGAGGTTCTTTAAAAAGTTACAGTAGGTCAGTTGTGGAGAACGAAGTCCCCAAATCCTTCTCCCAGGCGCCAATGAAGGCTAATTTAGGAGGACAGATAGGAGTGCTTAGTCTTCTATAGAGCTGGGAAATGATTTTCCTTGGGGTAGGGTTTTGAGTAATAAGGCTTTCAAACCAGGTCAGGGGCCTCAAAAGGGCTTGATAGGGGATAAGTTTCGTTAGACTAGAGTGTATAAAGGAGTATAGGGAGGGGAACGACTTGATCTCGGGAAAAATAGAAGCTAGATGTTCTTTGTGGAGTATTTTGCCATCCTCCTCAAAGAGGGAGATAACCCCAATTTCAGAATTCCTGACAGATATTGGAAGGCTTTGTCTTAACTCTGGTGAGGCTAGATTAATCAGATCTGTCACCTTGATAAGTGGGGAGGGTAGAGGAATACCGTTGGCTGAGTTTTGGAATTTGTCCCAGGCCTCTAAGGTAGCTTGCACAACTGGGCTACCATTCTTGCGGTTAATTCGTTCTGTTGGAGAAAGAATTAGAAGAGTCCTAAATGAGGTGTTATTAAGGGCAGATTCCATACTAGTCCAGGATTTGTGGGGGGGTTCTCTGAACCAGTCTAATACCCTAGCCAGCAGGATAGCGGTGTTGTAGAGCGGAGGGTTCGGGAGTTTAATGCCTCCAAAGGTTTTCGGGTTTTGTAGGATAGGGAGTCTTATGCGGGCTTTCTTACGACTCCATATAAAAGAGCGAATCTCTTTATTAAGGGATTGGAAGAAGGAATCTGGAATAGGGAGCGGTAGGACCTGTTGCAGGTAGATCAGTTTAGGGAGGATCAGAGAAGTGAATAAATTCTTTCGACCGAACCAGGAGAATGTTTGAAGGTGAAGATTGTTTAGTTGGGTTTGCATATTTTGTAAAAGAGGAATGTAATTAAGTTGGAACAATTTGGTGAGATTGACTCCAATCTTTACTCCTAAATACGTTATGTAGGGGGTGTCCCAATTGAATGGAGACTGTGCTGCAAGGGCTTTTTTGGTTTGAGCACTCAGACCCAGACTTAATATATGGGATTTCTTCATATTGATCTTGAGGTTGGACAAAGGGCTAATCTTTTCAAGTGTATCATATATTAAAGGCAGGGATACCTTAGGATTGGATGTAAGGAGTAGAAGGTCATCAGCAAATGCTGCAACTTTGTGTTCATGGGTACCTAGCTTGATACCTTTAATTTTATCATTTTGACGGAAAGACTGAAGGAAAGGTTCCATAGTTAAAACAAAAACTAAGGGGGAGAGTGGGCACCCCTGGCATGTACCATTTCTTGTGGGGAAGGAGGGAGAGGAGGTTTCATTCACCAGCACCGATGCCGAGGCATTAGTATACATGGAAAAAATTGCCTCAATGAAAGGTGCTGGTAGGCCGAATTTAAGCAGAGTGAGGCGAAGGAAATCCCAGCTGATTCTATCAAAAGCCTTTTCGGCATCGGTGCTGAGGAGAACTAAAGGACATGAAATTCTGGTGGAGTAATGAATGGCGTTGAGAATTCTAACTGAATTGTCCTTTCCCTCCCTGCAGATCACAAAGCCTGTCTGGTCGCCATGAATCAGTGACGGGAGGATTGGAGAGAGTCGGTTAGCTAGCATTTTGGCTAGAATTTTTAAATCAAGGTTTAGTAGGGAAATGGGGCGGTAATTGGCACAGTGTGAGGGGTCTTTACCCTCTTTGGGTATGATGGTGATAAGAGCCCTTGTCATGTCTAAGGTAAGTGGCGTGCCTTTAAGCGAATGATTGCATATAGACAGGAGATAGGTGGAGATGGAATCCCCAAATGTGGTATAGTAAAGGGCTGAGAGGCCGTCAGGACCTGGGGCTTTGTTTATTGGCAGTCGTTTGATGGCGTCCTTCAATTCTTCTAAAGAAAAGGGGGATTCTAGTGTCTGTATATGGGAGGGGAGAAGTTTAGGGAGTGATATTCCCTCAAGAAAACTATTTATGGCTTCTATATTGGATGCGGGGTTGGCCGCATGAGTATGTTGGGGTATATTATAGAGGGATTGATAGAAGGCTTGGAATTGAGAAGCAATATCTTTAGAAGTTATAGCCAATTCACCATTGCTTTTAAGGATTTTACAAATGTGGTTGTGGTTTCTCCTTTTCTTTATTCTGTTCATAACAAATTTAGACGCCTTATCACCATGAGCGAAATATTTAAATTGGGAATTTAGATAAAATTTGGCTGACATGGAATTCAGGTGGTTTTTAAGTTCAGAGCGGAGGTCGTTGAGTCTGGAGAGATGGTGGTCAGAGAGGGATTTTTTGTGGGCTCGTTCAAGATCTTTTATTTCCCTTAGAAGGTTGTCTATTTTGGCCTTTCTCAGTTTTTTAAGATGGGACCCTAGGCTAATGAGTTGGCCCCTTATGTATGCTTTATGGGTATCCCAAAGGATGTGTGGGGAGGTACCTGGGAGGGCATTTAAGGAGAAGAACTCAGTAATAGCCTTCTGGATAATGTCTTTATTATCTTTAGAGGAGATAAGTTGTTCATTAAGTCTCCAGTTAGTTACTTTGGGGGATGATTGGGGGGTAGATATGGTGAGGAAAATCGGGGAGTGGTCAGATAAATGGATAGAGTCTATGTGGGCTTTGGAGCATAGTTGGAGATGTTTCTTGGAAAGAAAAAGGTAGTCCAACCTTTGGTAAGAGCCGTGGGCATTGGAGAAGAATGTGTAGTCCTTTTCAGTGGGATTGAGCACTCTCCATACGTCAACCAGGCCCAAATTATAGAGAGTATCACTAATGGAGTTTAGGGATTTCTGTGAGAGAACAGACTTTTTTGTTGAGGAATCTAAGATGGGGTTCATGGTGACATTGAAGTCTCCTCCCATTATAACCATACCTTCTTGGAAAGATTCTATAATAGGGTAGATATCCTTGAACCAGGACGCCTGATTAACATTTGGAGCGTATATATTGATTAAGGTATATAGCTGGTTAGCTATGGTTCCCTTTAACAATAAATATCTTCCCTCCACATCTTGTAAATGAGAGCAATATTGAAATGGTGTATGCTTGCTAAACCCTATACTGACCCCTTTAGAGGAAGAGGAGCCCGATCTGCAATGGTACCACTCAGGATAACTGGAACGGGAGAAATCTGGATACCTATTAAACTTAAAATGAGTTTCTTGTAAAAACAAAATAGAGGTGTTCCTCTTTTTTAGTAAGGAGAAAATTTGGCACCTTTTAGCCGGAGCATTAAATCCTTTAACATTAAATGAAGTTACTATAAGATCCGCCATATCGCTTCCGGTTGTGGGTAGCACCATTGCTGATCCGAAGCTCCTACAGTTTGCATAGCTGGAAACACATGTAATGGCAGGGTGATTGTAAATAACTGCTTTCGTGAGATATTTGAGGCATAGACACAGTATGAGGGACATCTACATAACATAAGAGTAAGATGTAACTTAAAACCAGAAAAATGAAAGAGAATATGAATATTCCCATGGAAGAACATAGGTGGGGGGAAAGGAAGACAATAAAAAGGAGTGTCAGTATTAACCGCACAGTAATAGGAATATAACATTACGGCAGGGTCCTGAGGCTCTGTCAATACTGGGGGGGAAAGAGAGTCACTCCTTTTTAAATTTCCTCCATCCAACCTTCTACAGGATAATGAAGACCAGACAGTGTGGATATTATGCAGTAAGTAATGGTCTTGTACAGAAAGCTAACTAGGCCTTATCATGTTGAACGGACATGTGAGGGGCGACTTAAATAAGTGTCCATAATAAACAACAAAGGAGGCGTACCGTCTCCTCCCAGGATTCGTTCCTGAATCGAGTCTCTGAGAGTCCCTGACAACTCTGTATTAATTAGAGTAAGATTTAACCTAACGTATTAAAGGGGAAAAATCTACAGTAAATACCACGCTGGAAGTCCACCTCAGTCTTCGGTAAGTGGCAGTCTCCTCGGTGTGGGAGCCTTCGGTCTTCTTCCCCTCTGCATTCTTGGGGTACAAGGAGGTTCCCATGGAGCAAAAACAGGTAGAGCAGGCAGAGTAATTGCAGATTGGAACGTGTCCCAGTTGTCGATTGGGAGCGGCTGAATCTGGAGGTGCGCATAGATATTTTCCAGGTGTTTGGGGGAAGCGATGAATAGGCGGCGGCCATTATGGGGGAATGAGAGGCCGAAGGGGAAAGACCAACGGTAAGGAATCCTCTGGGAGCGCAGCCAGTCCGTGAGGGGTTTAAGCGCTCTGCGCTTTCGAAGAGTGGATTGCGCTAAGTCCTGATAAATTTCGACTTCATTATTTTCCCACATCAGCGACGCGTTGTTCCTGGCGCAAGATAATATCGCTTCTTTGACCGGGAAGCAGAGAAACTTGCAAATGATGTCACGAGGGGGTTCGTTAGGATTCGGTTTGGGCCTCAGAGCTCTATGCGCTCTTTCAATAGTAATTTCATGCGCAGTGTCCGGGCCCAGCAGTTGGAGGCATAGTTGCGTTATGGTTTCAGGAATATCACCGGGGCCAACGGATTCTGGAATACCTCTAAACCGGAGATTATTCCTTCGTCCCCTATTCTCCTGATCCTCCAACGCCGTGTATAGGAGGTTTATGTGTGCTTCATGATCAGCCAGGTTCGTGGCCACTTCTTTTTGATGCGTAGCGATTTTTTGCTGGTTTTCTTCCAGAGTTTCCACTCTGGCTCCGATGTGGCGGATGTCGCCCCTAATTGCAGCCAACTCAGAGCTGAGGGGTTCCAGGGCTTCAGCGAGCGATTCTTTGAGGAATCCTCTGGATATCAGCAGAGCGTCTGGGCTAAGGGATGTTTCTCTGCGTCCTTCCGCACCAGCGGCAGCATGTTGTTTGTGGCCAGCGGCCTTCGGAGTTCCGGGCGCCATTTTAGTTTCTTTAGCGACGTACACAGCGGCAGCCTTTTTAATGAATTTGTCCATTTCCCCGGGCTGAGTCGCCGCTTTGATGGGAGCAGGGAGATCAGTGTTCTTTTGTCCGCCGATCTTGACCATTTTCGGCCTGGTCTGCTGATGATTAAAGGCTGTGAAGGCTAGTTGGAGTAGCAGAGCGACGCTTCACACAACCATCGGCTCTCAGCATAGGCTCGGCCCCCCCATATCGGAGAAATTTTTAAGGAACCTCTGCACCACCAAATTCAGCACACGTGCCAGGCAAGGGATGTGCGTCAAACCGGCTAGTCCCAGAGCTGCTACGATATTTCGCCCATTATCGCACACCATCAGGCCGGGCTTAAGGCTCACTGACACCAACCTCTCATCGGTCTGTTGTTCCATGCCCGTCCACAGCTCCTGTGCGGTGTGGGGTTTGTCCCCCAAACAGATATGTTTTTAAACTGTCTGCTGTTGTTTACCCCTGGCTGTGCTGAAGTTGGTGGTGAAGGTGTTGGTGGAGTACTCAAAACAGCGCAACAAAGGCATATAGGTCTTGCATGGAGGCCCAGTCATTGGGGGTGAAGTGGTGCTTGTCCGCAGAGCGACTCACCCGTGCGTGCTGCAGCTGAAACTCCACTATCTCCTGCTGCTGCTCACACAGTCTGGCCAGCATGTTCAAGGTGGAGTTCCACTTTGTGGGCACATCGCCTATGAGGTGGTGAGCGGGAAGGCCGAAGTTACACTGCAGCGCTGACAGGCGAGCAGCAGCAGGGTGAGAACGCCGAAAGCACGCACAAACGGCCTGCACTTTCTGCAGTAGCTCTGACATATTTGCAGTATTTCAAGCTTGTTGCATTTCACTGTCACAAATGCAACAAAGGCCACAAATGTATTATCTTGCCCAAAATGGGTGTTTTAAGAATACCAGAATATAACAGCAGTATATCACGCATGTATTGGACTGTCAGAAATGCAGCAAAGGCCACACATTTATTATCTTGCCTAAAATGGGTGTTTTTTTGTTGTTTTTTTTTATACCAGAATATAACAGCACTAACGCTTGTAATTCACTGTGACAAATGCAGCAAAGACCCCAGATGTAGGGTATTACCAAAAATGGGTGTTTTTTAAACCCAGAATATAATTTCAGTATTTCAAGCTTGTCTTTCACTGTGACAAATGCAGCAAAGGCCGCAAAATTAGTATCTTGCCCAAAATGGGTGTTTTTTTTTATAACAGAATATAACAGCACTATCTAACGCTTGTATTTCACTGTGACAAATGCAGCAAAGGCCGCATAATTATAAACTTGCCCAAAAATGGGTGTTTTTTTTAAATAACAGAATATAACAGAAGTATCTAACACTTGTATTTCACTGTGACAAATGCAGCTAAGGCCCCAGATGTAGGGTATTGCAAAAAAATGGGTGTTTTTTTTTTAAACCCATAATATAATTGCAGTATTTCAAGATTATATTTCACTGTGACAAATGCAGCAAAGGCCGTAAATTTAGTATCTTGCCCAAAATAGGTGTTTTTTTAATACTAGAATATAACAGCAGCAAATAACGCTTGTATTTCACAGTGACAAATGCAGCAAAGGCCGCAAATGTATTATCTTGCCCACAATGGGTGTTTTTAGAATACCAGAATATAACAGCAGTATATCACGCATGTATTGGACTGTCAGAAATGCAGCAAAGGCCACAAATTTATTATCTTGCCCAAAATATGTGTTTATTTTTTTTTAATACCAGAATATAACAGCACTATCTAACGCTTGTAATTCACTGTGACAAATGCAGCAAAGACCCCAGATGTAGGGTATTGCCAAAAATGGGTGTTTTTTAAATCCAGAATATTATTGCAGTATTTCAAGCTTGTATTTCACAGTGACAAATGCAGCAAATGACCCAGATGTAGGGTATTGCCAAAAATGGGTGTTTTTTTTTTTTAACCCAGAATATTATTCCATTATTTCAAGCTTGTATTTCACTGTGTCAAGTGCAAAGGCACCAGATATAGGGTATTGCAAAAAAATGTTGTTGTTTTTTTAAAAAACAGAATATAATTTCAGTATTTCAAGCTTGTCTTTCACTGTGACAAATGCAGCAAAGGCCGCAAATTTAGTATCTTTTAAAGTTTTTTTTATAACAGAATATAACAGCACAATCTAACGCTTGTATTTCACTGTGACAAATGCAGCAAAGGTTGCATAATTATAAATTTGCCCAAAATGGGCGTTTTTTTAATAACAGAATATAACAGCAGTATCTAATGCTTGTATTTCACTGTGACAAATGCAGCTAAGGCCCCAGCTGTAGGGTATTGCAAAAAAAATTGGTGTTTTTTTAAACCTATAATATAATTGCAGTATTTCAAGATTATATTTTACTGTGACAAATGCAGCAAAGGCCGTAAATTTAGTATCTTGCCAAAAATAGGTGTTTTTTTTAATACCAGAATATAACAGCGGTATATAACGCTTGTATTGGACTGTCAGAATTGCATCAAAGGCCGCAAATGTATTAACTTGCCCAAAATGGGTGTTTTTTTAATAACAGAATATAACAGCAGTAAATAACGCTTGTATTTTGTGGTGTTTTTTTTTTAAACCTAGAATATTACTGCAGTATTTCAAGCTTGTATTTCACTGTGACAAATGTAGCAAAGGCACCAGATGTCGGGTATTGCAAAAAAAATGGTGTTTAAAAAAAAAAACTGGACGGTGGGAAGCGTGATGACGTGAACACGTCACGTTTCACTCTCTCCTGCTGGCCTCCCCCCCCTCCATGCCCCCTGCTCCGTCCTGTTCCGATCCAGAGCGCTGACTGAGCGCTGACTGCCTCAGCGTGCCGCCATGTTTCAGTGCCGTTAGCTGTCCTGGAGTGCCGGGGGTCCTGCGACTTACCTATCGATCTGGCTGCTGGCTCTCCCTTCCGGCCCCTGGCTTCGGTTCCTGCCGCTGGTCTGCTCCTCTGTGCTCTGTGCTCCTGGGTCTCGTCTCGTCCGGATCTTCCGTCTCCCCTCTCGGCTGCCCTCTCTCTTCTGTGGTGTGGTGTGTGCTCGGGTCGGCACGCTCTGCTCAGCTGCTCATCAGCTTCCTGGTCCGTTTGCTGTTGGCTCCCTCTGCTGGTGATCGGTGGGATTTTTCCACTTTTTTTTTCTCTTCTCTTCTCTTCATTTGAAAATCGGCTTTGCCTGCAGTTTCCTCCCTCCCGAAGTGGCCACCTGTCATCTGGATCTCTTGTCATCCCGAGGATCCTTGCCTACCTCGCTGGGTCACGTGAGAAACCAATTATCGCGACTTTATTGTATTGTAACCTGCTATTCCACTAACTTGACTAACTTGACTAAGTCCGGCTGCTCAGAGTCGGAACTTGGTGCTCCCCCTCCCTGCGCGATGGTGGAGAGGGAAGGATGAAGGGGTGAATAGAGGGATAAGAGAGGAAAGGAAAAGGCTAATAAAGAGAAGTAAAAAGGGAGGAATAGGAGCAGAGGGGAAAGAAGTAAAGGGGATACAAAGAAGAGTGCAAACTAAAGCAAAGAAAAGGAGAGGGAGGGGGAAGGAAAAAAAAAATAAAAGAAATGGCCCCAAAACGACGGTCGATTGACTCCACTGCAACAAAGTTGGGCTCTAAGACCCCAGAGAATAAAATCGATAAGTTCTTGAAGTCATCCTTCCTAAATGAAAAGAACTCAGCCAAAACAAAGTCCTCTGCTAATCTGAAAAAATCCGCTAAAACTCCCCAAACCGATGAATTCTTTGAGGATGGGTTAGTGGAGGTAGATCAGGTAGCAGGGGGGGAAGATCTATCTGCACAGATGCGAAATGAACAGGATCCTTCCGTTCTGGATAAAATTCTCTCGGCTGTAGAGCACAATGGCACTCTAGTGCAGGAGATGTCTATCCAACTAGGGACGGTACAGAGCGACACTTCCGCAATAAGAGAGAATTTGGTAAAGATCCGCGAGCGAGTCGTGAATGTGGAAAAAATAGTGGACTCTTTGCAAACCGATATTAACATGCTAAAATCTAAAACTTTGTCTCTTGCCTCAGAAAATCAAGCACTACAAAATAAGCTAGAGGACTTCGAAAATAGGTCAAGGCGAAACAACGTCCGCATAATTGGTTTCCCAGAAGGAGTGGAAGGCCGATACTTAGAGGAACAACTTAAAGATGTGGTCTTGCACAACTTAGGCAGTGACTATTTTTCTTCCATGTTTCAGATAGAAAGAGCCCATCGTATCCCAGGAGGGAAACCTATTCCAGGGAGGCCGCCGCGAGCAATCTTAATGAAAGTATTATCATCCATGGATAGAGATATGATACTGAAAAGAGCAAGAGAATGTACTCCTGTTGAGTACCAGGGCACTAGGTTGTTCTTTTTTCCTGACTTTGCTCGGCAGACTCAGGAAAAAAGAAGAAACTTCATAGAGATAAAGAAACGCCTGGCATCAAAGGGGATTAAATATTCCTTACAGTATCCAGCGAAACTAAGAGTGATCCATAATGGGACTTCTCTTTTTTTTGAATCACCACAGCAAGCGCTGGACTGGATGGAGCAAGGGGATATTTGAAATCGGGCACTATTATAATTGAAATGTTGGGGGGGGGATGGAGCGGGGGAGGGGGAGATTGGCTTGAGGTTAGAGGTTCGCTGATCGGGCGGATCAATAGAGAGGGGGGATGGGGGGGAAAGGGGAGGGGGGAAAGGGAACCCACCTTGCAGGTAGGGGTGTCTTTTTTTTTTTTTTTTTTTTTTTTTTTCCCTTTGTTTGTCCCGTGTCTGTTTCCGTAGCAGTGAAGGATGGCCACTAGAATTGTAACTTGGAATGTTAGAGGGCTCGGGGAAAGAGTCAAAAGGCAAGCTATTATGGATGCATTAAAAAGATACCTTCCAGCAATTATCTGCATAGTAGAAACTCACCTTACTAAAGAAACTGTGTCCCGTTTGACAACGGGATGGTATTCTCAATCTTACCATTCCACCTTTAGCAGTTCCTCTAGGGGCGTTTCAGTTCTGATTCATAATTCTGTAGATTTTATTCTTATAGAATCCTACATAGATGATCAGGGCAGATTCATCTTTCTGTACGGTAAGCTGCATGGGCATAGTTATATTCTTGCCTTTTTCTATATACCTCCGCCTTTTTCAATGTACCCATTGACTCAGCTGATGCTTTTCTCTGAAAGGAGGCCAGAATGCCGGTTAGTCCTGATGGGGGACTTTAATGCGGTTATGGACCCCAACAGAGATAGATTTACATTAGACGTAGATCGAGGGAGGAATTCATGTAATTCACCGCTGCCACAGTTTTGCTCGGAGGTTGGAGTGGTGGATATATGGGAACATCTTGGCGGAGGAAAGAGAGTATACTCTTGTGTTAGCCGGGGTGGTAGAGCAATGTCTAGGATTGATTTAGCATTTACTAATGAGAGCAACTTGCGTAATATCCGGAAGATACGATATGGGGTAAGAACAGTTTCGGACCACTCGCCCGTACTAGTTGAGGTTTGCATAGGGGAGAACAAGGATAGCAGGGGGTTAGGATTTAAGCTAAATCCATACTGGCTTACTATTATGGATAACCCTGAGCCTATTAAACTATTGATATCCTCCTTTTGGGAGGTGAACTTCCCCTCTGCTGACATCAATATAGTATGGGACGCCCTGAAAGCATATTTGAGGGGGGTGTTTATAAGTGAGATTGCTGCAGCAAAGAGAACATTTAAGAAAAAAGAGGAGGAACTGGTCAAAGCTGCTGCAGACACAACTGCACGATTTACCAGCCAACCTTCCGAGTATAACAGGGAAGAGATGCAGAAGGCCAGTTGTTTTTTGGAGAAATATATAATAGAGAAAGCAAACCATAGAGTCTTCTTTAAGGGCCTAAAATATTTTTCGGAGTCCGGACGCCCTGGTAAGCTTTTAGCCAGGATAATTACACAACAAGATAAGAAAAATCAATCTATTGTCTCGATTCGCAACACAGAGGGGGAAATTACAACAGACCCAGAAGGAATTAGGGATGCTTTTTTAAAATATTTCTCCCACATATATAGTTCCTCTCTCGGCTTGTCATCCGATCTGGCGGCGCAGTTCTTGGAGAGGATTCCACTTTCTACTTTAAGTGAAGCCCAAATAGAGTATCTGGAAGAGGAGTTGTCTCTTTCGGAGCTCCAGGAGGCCTTGGGGTCCATCTCGGGGAACTCGTCGCCAGGGATGGATGGCCTTCCATACGAGGTTTACCGTAAGTACAGTGATGTGATTCTTCCCCAGCTACTAGAGGTTTTTTCCCAAGCAACACAGGGAGGGGGTCTACCTTGTTCTATGATGGAAGCTCTTATTGTTTTAATTCCCAAAAAGGATAAAGACCCGATAGAAATGAGTTCCTATAGACCAATTTCTTTACTAAATACTGATGCTAAGCTACTATCAAAAGTTTTGGCTAGGAGGCTTTCGCGGGTTATATCCACCATTATCCACCCAGATCAAAATGGCTTTATGCCAAAGAGAGGCACCCATCATAATTTGCATAGGTTATTTATGAATATTCAGTCCCCGGGGTGCGGCTCCCGCTCCATCCTGTCGTTGGATGCTACAAAAGCCTTCGACAGGGTGGAGTGGATTTTTCTCTGGGAGGTGATGAAAAAAATGGGTTTTGGTCCGAGATTTATGTCGATGGTGCAGTTATTATATGGCTCTCCAGTTGCCAGGATTAGGATTAATGACAAGATCACTGAGAGTTTTTCCCTAGGAAGAGGCACTCGCCAAGGATGCCCTCTTTCCCCCCTCTTGTTTAATATTTATATTGAACCCTTAGCAGTTAGTATTAGGCAAGACTCGCAGGTGTCTGGCTTCGGTGTAATGGGGAAGCATGATCGTGTATCCCTCTATGCAGACGATATCTTGGTTTTTGTCCATCAAACAGAAACCACTCTTCCTCGAATAATGGATTTGGTGGGCTCTTTTTCTGCTCCGTCTGGTTTGCAGATTAACTGGGAGAAGACTGTTCTCCTCCCTATAGATGAGTTGCGAGGTGACTGGGACAATCAGCTAACAATCTCTGATTCAATAAAATACCTGGGGATTTCAGTTTCTGTCAAACCTCAAGAATACCTTCAACTCAATTTGATTCCCCTGTTGAAAAAGCTGAGGGCCAAAATTAAGATATGGCAAAAAATTTTGCCCGCAAGAGCGGATAGAATCTCTCTAATAAAAATGGTAGTGCTGCCCCAGGTCCTTTATGTCCTTCGCAACTCGCCTGTATGGATCACGGACAAGTATTTTAGATTGATAGAGCGGATGCTGAACGATCTATTATGGGGGAGGAAGCGCGTGAGACTGAAGGCACTCTATTTTTCCATGCCCTATAATCAGGGAGGTCTTAACCTCCCTTATTTTAAGGGCTATTTCGTGGCCTCTCAACTTTGTTTTTTTAATGATTGGGAAAGTAGCCATTTCTGCAACAGAGCGGTGAAAGACTCAGGTTTTTCAGATTTTTTTACTGTACTGGAGTCTGATTATTTATCAAATCCACAGATTGGGTATACACTCTTTTGCAGAATGGCTATAAAGACGTGGCTGGTTATAAGGAGCTGGTGTGGAGTCAAGGCATCACTTATCTGTACTCCATTGTGGCACAACTCAAAGCTCTTGGAGTTAGGGGATTTGGGTTGTTGCCAGTATTGGAGGACTAAGAATGTTCAATACTTATATCAGGTGGTCAGCGGCGGACAAATCCTGTCCCCGACGGAGCTAAGGCAAAGAACAAACCTGGGCGAGGTGGCTTGGTATGCATACTTTCAATTGAGGTCAGCACTTTCTAGTACTTTGAATAGTCACCTTCTTTCTATAGATACTCCCCAATTTTTACATGATTTACTCTGTAAAAAAGTTGTCACAAGAATTAAGATATCACACTGTTATAGACACTTAATGAAAGGATTTTTTTTGGGTGTTCTTTCTCCAGGACAAAGATCCTGGTCTTCTGTACTTCTAGAGATGGGTTCTCCAGATTGGGAGAATATAGGGGAAAGCTTAAAATTTGTTTCACACAACTTTAATCACACTGTTGTACAATTTAATATTTTGCACAAAATATATGTGACACCGCTGTGGTTATATAGGAGAGGACTTAGAGCCTCCTCTGACTGCCCACGCTGTGGCGATTCCGAGGCGGATCATTTACATCTGTTTTGGGACTGCCCAATGGTGAGCAGCTATTGGAGATCGGTCCAAATTAACTTGGCTCGTAAACTTAATATTGCTATTCCTCTGTCCCCCAGGATATGGGTCCTGGGAGATTTATCAGAGGTCAATTACCAGCCTATAAAACGCCAACTATTGATTAAAGTAATGTTTTTGGCCAGGCTTCTCATTTCCAGATTATGGTTTTCCTCTTCTGCTCCAGACTGCAACCATTGGTTAAGCTTGGTTGAGAAAGTGAAAAGTTATGAGAGGATTTTGTATAAACAAAGAGGATCCTATCTAAAGTGGGGCAAACTGTGGGCAGACTGGGACAAGCTTAAATAATTAATCTGGGTTATTTTCTTTTTTCTTTTTTTTTTTTTTTTTTCTTTTTTTCCTTCCTGCAAGGTGGGGGGGGGGGGGGGCTGGGCGGGGTGGGTTGGGAATGATCCTATTGGTCCGGTCTTTTCTATATGAATTATAAATAGTAAAGGAGGTGAAGTTGCACTTGGGAACTGGAGTATCTCTAGGAATGCTGGGGGATGGCAGGACCTTCCGCCATTAAACAACGGTTAAATTCTTTTTAAAAATGAACCAAAATGTTTAATTGAACCACTACACTGTGCCGGTTATGGGTGGGGATCCGGGGCCCGGGATATTGGGCAGCCCGGCGAATGGGTGTGCCCTAGGACGCGGCTCTCTCTGACAGACATGTGGCTCGACTGCAGGCAGTGATATGACACAGGTTGTATGGGTGCCGAGAGGTGTTCTCTTAGCGGGACATAGCCGGTTTTGGGTAATGCTTATGTCTACATCTTCCCTGAGTGCCGGTGATCGCCGAGTGGTGCTCGAGCTGGGTCCCTTTATATGCGAGACACTGGTGTGGACATATGTGAGCTACGGTTAAGTCGGGCATTAAACTCTCAATTTAACTACATGGGGATGAGGCAGCAAAATATGCAAGAGGTTCCTTCTCTACTGCGATGGAAGACTGCTGGACCCCCAAATTTGTTTTATGAAATGCTTGCGATCAAAGATCGCAGTAGGCCCGCTACGTACAGTTAATGTGAGCACTGGATGAATGGTTACATGATGGTCAATCCTGTCAATTTCCCGCCTATGATCGGGGGAGAGAGCGCGGGGCGCGCGCTCGCTCCCTGGCTGTCACCCGGGCTGAGGGCCCCTAACCTTTTTTCCCCTCTATAGATAACAATATGTCAAGTGGGATGCTCTGTGTGTTTGTTTTGCCTATTAGGCTGTGAATGGCGGACGTATCCTGCCTTTCCCCCAGCAAGCGAGATCTCCATTTTTACTTTTTTTTTTGTCTCCATAAGCATGGATACTTGCATGAAATTATTCTTAATCATGTTGCAAATCACAAATTTACGGACTGAAGGATTTTATAATATTATAATTGTAATATGGATATGAATTTTTGCATTATAAATTAATAAAACATATTTAAAAAAAAAAAAAAAAAAAAAAAAAACTGAATATAATTTCTTTATTTCAAGCTTGTATTATACTGTGACAAATGCAGCAAAGGCCGCAAATTTAGTATCTTGCCTAAAATGGGTGTTTTTTTTTTTATAACAGAATATAACAGCAGTATCTAACGCTTGTATTTCACTGTGACAAATGCAGCAAAGACCCCAGATGTATTATCTTGCCCAAAATGGGTGTTTTTTTTTATATACCAGAATATAACAGCACTATCTAACACTTGTGTGTCACTGTGACAAATGCAGCAAAGGGCCCACATGTAGGGTATTGCAAAAAAATTTAGTATTTTTTAAACCCAGAATCTAATTGCAGTATTTCAATCTTATATTTCACTGTGACAAATGCAGCAAAGGCCGTAAATTTAGTATCTTGCCGAAAATAGGTGTTTTTTTAATACCAGAATATAACAGCGGTATATAACGCTTGTATTGGACTGTCAGAAATGTATCAAAGGCTGCAAATGTATTACCTTGCCCAAAATGGGTGTTCTTTTTATATCAGAAAATAACGCTTGTATTTCACTATAACAAATGCAGCAAAGGCCCCACATGTAGGGTATTGCAAAAAAAGGGTGTTTTTTTATTTTTTAACCCAGAATATTATTGCAGTATTTCAAGCTTGTATTTCACAGTGAAAAATGCAGCAAAGGCAGTAGGGCATTTACAAAATGTTTTTTTTTTTTAAAAACTGAATATAATTTCTTTATTTCAAGCTTGTATTATACTGTGACAAATGCAGCAAAGGCCACAAAATTTGTATCTTGCCCAAAATGAGTGTTTTATTAACCCCTTAAGGACTCAGCCCTATTTCACCTTAAGGACTTGGCCATTTTTTGCAAATCTGACCAGTGTCCCTTTAAGTGCTGATAACTTTAAAACACTTTAACTTATCCAGGCCATTCTGAGATTGTTTTTTCGTCACATATTGTTCTTCATGATACTGGTAAAATGAAGTTAAAAAAAATGTTTTTGCATGAAAAAATACCTAATTTACCAAAAATTTTGAAAAAATTTCAAATTTCAAAGTTTCAGTTTCTCTACTTCTGTAATACATAGTACTACCCCTAAAAATTGCAATGACTTTACATTCCCCATAAGTCTACTTCATGTTTGAATTATTTTGGGAATTATATTTTATTTTTTGGGGATGTTAAAAGGCTTAGAAGTTTAGAAGCAAATTTTGAAATTTTTCAGAAATTTACAAAAACCCAATTTTTAGGGACCACTACAGCTCTGAAGTCACTTTGTGAGGCTTACATGATAGAAACCTCCCAAAAATGACCCCATTCTATAAACTACACCCCTCAGGGTATTCAAAACTGATTTTACAAACTTCCTTAACCCTTTAGGTGTTGCGCAAGAGTTATTGGCAAATGGGGATGAAATTTGAGAATTTCATTTTTTTGCCTAATTTTCCATTTTAGCAAATTTTTCCCACTAACAAAGCAAGGGTTAACAGCCAAACCAGACTTTATCTTTACTGCCCTGACTCTGCCGTTTACAGAAACACCCCATATGTGCCCGTAAACTACTGTACGGCCACACAGAGGGGCGTAGAGGGAAAGGTGCGCCGTATGGTTTTTGGAAGCCAGACTTTGCTGGACAGTTTTTTTGACACCATGTCCCATTTGAAGACCCCTGATGCACCCCTAGAGTAGAAACTCCATAAAAGTGACCCCACCTAAGAAACTTCACCCCTCAAGGTATTCAAAACCGATTTTACAAACTTTGTTAACCCTTTAGGTGTTGCACAAGATTTAATGAAATATAGAGATACAATTTCAAAATTTCACTTTTTTGGCAGATTTTCCATTTTGAGATTTTTTTTACTGTTAGGCTTATTGCACACGACCGTATGGCTTTTTCAGTGTTTTGCGGTCTGTTTTTCATGCATCCGCTGTTCCGTTTTTTGTTTCCGTTGTGTTTCCGTTTCTGTTCCGTTTTTCCGTTCCGTTTTTCCGTATGGCATATACAGTATACAGTAATTACATAGATAAAATTGGGTTGGCCATAACATTTTCAATAGATGGTTCAGGAAAAAACGGAACGGAAACGGAAGACATACGGATGCATTTCCGTATGTGTTCCGTTTTTTTTGCGGATCCATTGACTTGAATGGAGCCACGGACTGTGATTTGCGGGCAATAATAGGACATGTTCTATGTTAAAACGGAACGGAAAAACGGAAATACGGAAACGGAATGCATACGGAGTACATCTAGTTTTTTTTGCGGAACCATTGAAATGAATGGTTCCATATACGGACCGTATACGGAACGCAAAAAACGGCCAGTAAACGGTAAAAAAAAACGGCCGTGTGCAATAGGCCTTACAAAGCAAGGGTTAACAGCCAAACAAAACTCATTATTTATGGCCCTGATTCTGTAGATTACAGAAACACCCAATATGTGGTCGTAAACTGCTGTACGGGCACACAGCAGGGCGCAGAAGGAAAGGAATGCCATACAGTTTTTGGAAGGCAGATTTTGCTGGACAGTTTTTTTTTACACCATGTCCCATTTGAAGCCCCCCCGATGCACCTCTAGAGTAGAAACTCCAAAAAAGTGACCCCATTTTAGAAACTACGGGATAGGGTGGCAGGTTTTTGGTACTAGTTTAGGGTACATATGATTTTTGGTTGCTCTATATTGCACTTTTTGTGCGGCAAGGTAACAAGAAATAGCTTTTTGGCACTTTTTTTGTTATTTACAACATTCATCTGACAGGTTAGATCATGTGGTAATTTTATAGAGCAGGTTGTGACGGATGTGGCGATACCTAATATGTATACATTTATGTAAGTTTTACACAATGATTTCATTTTTAACAAAAAAAACAAAAAAAATGTTTTAGTGTCCCCATAGCCATCGTTTTTTCCGTTTTGGGCGATTATCTTAAGTAGGGTCTCATTATTTGCAGGATGAGATGACGGTTTGATTGGCACTATTTTGGGGTGCATATGACTTTTTCGATCGCTTGCTATTACACTTTTTGTGACGTAAGATGACCAAAAATTGCTTTTTTACATTGTTTTTATTTTTATTTTTTTAAGGTGGTCACCTGAGGGGTTAGGTCATGTGATATTTTTATAGAGCCGGTCGATACGGACGCGTCGATACCTAATATGTATCCTTTCTTTTATTTATTTAAGTTTTACACAATGATTTCATTTTTGAAACAAAAAAAAAATCATGTTTTAATATTTCCATAGTCTAAGAGCCATAGTTTTATTAGTTTTTGGGCGATTATCTTGGGTAGGGTATGATTTTTGTGGGATGAGATGATGGTTTGATTCGTACTATTTTGGCGTACATGCAACGTTTTTGATCACTTTTACCTTTCTTGGGAAGTAAGGTGGGCAAAATTTAAATTTTCTCATATTTTTTTTTTTTTTTTTATGGCATTCACCGTGCGGGGAAAGTAACATGACCGTTTTATAGATCAGGTCGTTACGGACGCGGCGATACCAAATATGTGTAGTGTATTTTTATTTTTATTTTTATTCAGTGATAAAAGTGTTTTTATTTTTTTATCTTAACTTTTTTCACTTAAAAAAAAAAATTGACTTAGACCCACTTGGTTCTTGAAGATCCAGTGGGTCTTATGTCTGTATAATACAGTACAGTACACCATATAGGGTACTGTACTGTATTTTACTTACACTTTGTCTGAACAGATCTATGCCTTTAGCATAGATCTGTTTAGCACCATGGACAGCAGGATGCCTGAGAAGGCGTCCTGTTGTCATGGGAACCTTCCCCGTCTGCTCAGTTGTAGCCACAACTGCGCAGACAGGGAAGGACGGGGCTCTCGGGGGGCTGTCTGGGGGCTCTCTCTCTCTCCCATCGGGGGGCTGCAAAGACACAGCAGCCCTCTGATGGGAGAGGGAGGGTGCTCCCTGAGCTGTTAACCTATTCCATACAGCGATCCGTACGGACCGCTGTATGGAAAGGGTTAAATGGCTGACATCGCATCACCGATGTCAGCTGTTTATATCAGGGTGTCAGCAATGTGCCGACACCCTGGTATACCCACTAGATGCCAACAATTATTCCTGCACCGCCCGCACCACCTGCATCACCCGCCCACATAATATCATTCAGGGGTTTAAGGGGGGGTTAATAAAACTTTAATTTGGGCATTTTAAAGTTTGATCCCCGTGATCAGAGACAGCGGGGATCAGAATCGGCTAAAAGCGCAGCAAACCACAGATCTTAATTGACCTGCGGTTTGCTGCGATCGCCGATACAGGGGGGTCACATGACCCCCCTGGCATTGTGACAGGATGCCGGCTGAATGATTTCAGCCGGCATCCCGTTCGGATTAACCCCTGGGGCGCCGCAATATTCTTTTAAACTCATGACGTATCGGTACGTCATGGGTCCTTAAGGACTCGGGAAACACGCCGTACCGGTACGCCATGCGTCCCTAAGGGGTTAAATAACAGAATATAACAGCACTATCTAACACTTGTATTTCCCAGTGACAAATGCAGCAAATGACCCAGATATAGGGTATTGCCAAAAATTTGTGTCTTTTTAAAAAAAAAAAGAATATTATTGCAGTATTTCAAGTTTGGATTTTATTGTGACAAATGCAGCAATGGACCCAGATGTAGGGTCTTCCAAAAAATGGGTGATTTTTTTTTTTAAACCCAGAATATAATTGCAGTATTTCAAGCTTGTACTTTGCTGTCCCAAATACACATATGCTGTGCTGGTGCACTGAACTTTCATAAAATGGCCGCTGACTCCCAACTTACTAACAGACGGATAAAAATTATTTTTCTGTGTCACTGGCCTCAGGGCAGGGTAAAAAAATTGTGCATTGCACCCACAAAACAAAATTGCTGTAGATCGCTGAGTTAACAAGCACTTCTGATAAAATATTCTTTCTTACTCTCTCGCTCACAGCAGCAGCATCCTATTTCTACGCTAGTAAGAGCAGAGTGATGTGCAGCACTACGTGACTCCAGTTTATATAGAGGCTGTGTCACATGCTGCACTGACCAATCACAGCCATGCCATTAGTAGGCATGGCTGTGATGGCTTCTAAGAGCACACAAGTTAAAAGCTTGTTGATTGGCTGCTCTGCTGCCTTTCAAAAAGCACCATTAACTCGCCGAACACCGAACCCAAACTTTTACTGAATAGTTTGGGTTTGGGTCCGGGGACCAAAAATTCTAAAGTTTGTTACGAACCCGAACTTTACAGTTCGGATTTGCTCAACCCTAGGGGTGAATAGTTATGTACATTGACTTTTTCTGTTATTTTGTCCTATTTATTTTAGCTACACAATAGAATAAAAACAAACATCTTCAAAGTTGTGGGCATGTTCTGTAAATTAAATGATGAAAATCATCAAACAATCCATGTTAATTCCAGGTTGTGAGGCACCAAAATATGAAAAAAGTCGAGGGGATGAATATTTTTGCAAGGTATTGTGTGTGTGTGTGTGTGTGTGTGTATATATATATACAGTACAGACCAAAAGTTTGGACACACCTTCTCATTCAAAGAGTTTTCTTTATTTTCATGACTATGAAAATGGTAGAAATCACAGCAGTGAGAGGTATACTTTGGTTGCAATTTTATTTTTTGCAGGTTATATGCGACATACACGTAAACGCGTTTTCGGCTATATTAGCCTTCATCAGACACTACGGAACAAAGTGTAACAGTGTCATATATATATATATATATATATATATACACATACATACTTGAATAAGGTATATACATAAACTTGTGTGGTACACCAAAGGCGACAATAAATCAAAAGAGACATAAAAAGTGAAAGGAGAGAGAAAAGAAACAAAATCAAGAAAAAAGAAAAAAATGACAAAAATGGCAAGCAGATAATTGATGAGAAATCATCTAGTATAGGATTACAATTCAGCAGCTATATAACATTATGCTGGCGCATAACTTCGAACATTCATGACAATGCGATGATTCCTGACGAATAAAATTAAGGAAAAGCCAGATATAAGCAGAGTCCTCTAATTAAAGTATGATGCCCCTTTCTAAGGAGTTACAGATTCAGATTAATAGCCACAGGTATAATGATAAAGACAACATATTGGATAGGAAACAGGACAATATATCAAACAGATACCTCCAAATATGGTGATAAAGATAACATATTAATCAGATAAATAGGGAGCCTAATCCCCACTCAGGAGGACCTACCATTGCCGCTGGAGATGAAAGGTGAAGGACACACAGGTAGATCAGGTGCTGTCAGCACCAGTGGTTTGAGGTGTGTGCACCTAGCAGTGCGATCCACTGCTTTAAATGTGTGCCAGAGAGCGCGCCATGCGTGGGGGGCGGACCTGGGAGATGGAGCACGTGTGACGCCGTGCGTTCCATTGGCCGGAAGTGAAAATGGCAAATGGAACGCATCGGGTCACGTGACTGCGTTCCAACGACCGGAAGTGAGTCGGTCTGTTGGATGCAGACATCTGAAACAACACTGGGGACTTGAAAAAAGAAACAAAAGAATAAGGGATTATAAGGATTGAAAAAAAAAAAGGGAAAAGAAGATATGGACATGATATAATGTGGTTATATATGAGGGATAATGTTGGTGGAAAATGTACATTGCCAATGTATTAATATATAAACAGGTAATATGGTGCAGTGTATGTTTTAGAGCTAAAGTGATGTAATAACAGTATGATGTAAGATAAAGAGATGTAAGTGGTATATATGAACAGCACTAATGTGTGGTATATAGCTACTTGATATTGTATTGGTGTAAACTGAATAAGAAATATAGATCAAGGATACAGTAGACGGCATGTGGTCTCAGAGGTGGGGATCAGGAAGCCTGTCAGAAAAAGGAGAAATAAGAGTTAATATGATAATTGGACATTAATACATAACTGCATTATAATAAACATTGGATCTCATATTCTTTGTTCATTCCTTTTGGATGGAGCGTTTGCAGTGTATGAATCCAGTAAGCCTCTCTGAATTTGAGGTTTCTGATCCTATTTCCCCCTCTGCGGGGTGAAGGTACCTGTTCTATTATCTGGTATTTTAATTGGGATATAGAATGTTTATGTTTGTCGAAGTGCACCGGGACTGGTAGCAGTAGATTTTTCCTCCGAATCGTAGATTTGTGTTGACAAAACCTGTCTCGTGCTTTTTGGGTAGTTTCTCCTACATAAGCCATTCCACAGGGGCATTTTATGAGGTAGATGACAAAATCAGTGTCACAGGTGAAGAAGCCATTTATATTAAACGTTTTGCCAGTGTGGGGGTGTGTAAATTGGGAACCTTTCTGTACGTTAGAACACTGGGAACATGTAAGGCATGGGAATGTGCCTTTCCTCTGGGTCTGTAAAAAGATCTGTCTAGGTAGGCGTGTCTCGGAGCCCAGGTCTGCCCTTACCAAGTTGTCTCGTAGATTGCGGGGACGACGATTGCATGAAAGTACTGGGTTGTGAAATTCCTCTATTTTCGGATACGCTTTCTTGAGAATTGGCCAGTGGTTGCGGATGATATGTAAAACCTTGTTGGAGCTAGGATGAAAGGTGTGGACAAATGGAATTCTTTTGTTATTATTTCTTGGGTTCCTATTTCTGCTGTTAGTCTTGAGGGTGTGTTCTGGGTAACCCCTGGTCCTAAACCTCTGTTTCATCTCATCCTCCCTTTCTATTAGTATGAGGGGATCATCTACTATGGTCTGTATTCTTTTAAATTGTGAATATGGTAAAGATTTTTTTGTCATGGGTGGATGGAAACTGGAGAAATGAAGTAAGCTGTTACGGTCAGTCGGTTTGCGATATAGATCAGTTTTGAGTTTACCCTGGGAATTTATGGTGACGACTGTGTCCAGATAGGCTATTGATGAGTTACTGTGGTGGATAGTGAACTGGAGCTCTGGCCAAACGGAGTTTAAATGATTGTGAAATATAAGGAGTGATTCTTCGGTTCCAGTCCAGATGCAAAAAATGTTGTCTATGTACCTTTTCCATAGCTTACAGTGTGTTATGAAGAGATCTGATGGGTATATATAGGTGGTCTCAAAATGTGCCATAAAACAATTTGCGTAAGGAGGGGCCACGTTTGACCCCATAGTGGTACCCTGTACCTGTAAGTAAAATGTGTCCTGGAACATAAAGAAGTTGTGATGGAGTACTAGCTTGAGGAGGTCAAGACATAGTGAGATGGTGTCTTGATGTAAATCGGTATTGGTCAACATAGTCATTACTGCCTCAATGCCCTTTTCGTGTTTGATAGAGGTATACAAACTAGTGACATCCCAGGTAACAAGAAATGTGTTAGATGGTAATGGATCCAATTGTCTGATTAATTTGAGAAATGAGGTAGTGTCCAAGAGAAAGGATGTAGTACGTTTAACATGAGGGGTGAGGACCTTCTCCAGAAAAATGGACAGAGGAGATAGTATGGATTCAGTGGAGGATGATGGAGATTTTTATGGATTTTGGGTAGTACATAAAACACTGGTGTAATGGGGTGGGTTTTGGTTAGAAAATTGACAGTTAAAGTATCAATGGTGCCCTTGGTATGATGATGTCTAAGGGTATTGTTGATTAGGGTGGCTATAGATGCCGTGGGGTTTTGGTCAAATTTTTTATAGACTGCTGTATCATTAAGTTGGCGGTGTATTTCTGTCACGTATTGAATTTTGTACTCCCCCCTTATCTGCTGGTTTCAAAATCAACTTTTTTGCCCGTTTTAGTGCCTCAAGGGATACTCTTTCTGTATTGGTCAAATTATTCATGTATTTGTATTGGCCCTCTCTGACCCCTTTGAGCACATTTCGAAGACGAGGACAGGGTAGTACATCCTACTCCTGATAAGGAAGGTTAACTTATATCATCCCGGGACCTAGGCTTACGTACCAAACGCACATACATGCCTCCGCGTAATCAACCAGCCGTGGAAACTTTTATCAAATTAGTACAAAGAGACACTGACACTTTTATCAAAGGGGTCAGAGAGGGCCAATACAAATACATGAATAATTTGACCAATAATAACAAAAGAATTCCATTTGTCCACACCTTTCATCCTAGCTCCAACAAGGTTTTACATATCATCCGCAACCACTGGCCAATTCTCAAGAAAGCGTATCCGAAAATAGAGGAATTTCACAACCCAGTACTTTCATGCAATCGTCGTCCCCGCAATCTACGAGACAACTTGGTAAGGGCAGACCTGGGCTCCGAGACACGCCTACCTAGACAGATCTTTTTACAGACCCAGAGGAAAGGCACATTCCCATGCCTTACATGTTCCCAGTGTTCTAACGTACAGAAAGGTTCCCAATTTACACACCCCCACACTGGCAAAACGTTTAATATAAATGGCTTCTTCACCTGTGACACTGATTTTGTCATCTACCTCATAAAATGCCCCTGTGGAATGGCTTATGTAGGAGAAACTACCCAAAAAGCACGAGACAGGATTTGTCAACACAAATCTACGATTCGGAGGAAAAATCTACTGCTACCAGTCCCGGTGCACTTCGACAAACATAAACATTCTATATCCCAATTAAAATACCAGATAATAGAACAGGTACCTTCACCCCGCAGAGGGGGAAATAGGATCAGAAACCTCAAATTCAGAGAGGCTTACTGGATTCATACACTGCAAACGCTCCATCCAAAAGGAATGAACAAAGAATATGAGATCCAATGTTTATTATAATGCAGTTATGTATTAATGTCCAATTATCATATTAACTCTTATTTCTCCTTTTTCTGACAGGCTTCCTGATCCCCACCTCTGAGACCACATGCCGTCTACTGTATCCTTGATCTATATTTCTTATTCAGTTTACACCAATACAATATCAAGTAGCTATATACCACACATTAGTGCTGTTCATATATACCACTTACATCTCTTTATCTTACATCATACTGTTATTACATCACTTTAGCTCTAAAACATACACTGCACCATATTACCTGTTTATATATTAATACATTGGCAATGTACATTTTCCACCAACATTATCCCTCATATATAACCACATTATATCATGTCCATATCTTCTTTTCCCTTTTTTTTTTTCAATCCTTATAATCCCTTATTCTTTTGTTTCTTTTTTCAAGTCCCCAGTGTTGTTTCAGATGTCTGCATCCAACAGACCGACTCACTTCCGGTCGTTGGAACGCAGTCACGTGACCCGATGCGTTCCATTTGCCATTTTCACTTCCGGCCAATGGAACGCACGGCGTCACACGTGCTCCATCTCCCAGGTCCGCCCCCCACGCATGGCGCGCTCTCTGGCACACATTTAAAGCAGTGGATCGCACTGCTAGGTGCACACACCTCAAACCACTGGTGCTGACAGCACCTGATCTACCTGTGTGTCCTTCACCTTTCATCTCCAGCGGCAATGGTAGGTCCTCCTGAGTGGGGATTAGGCTCCCTATTTATCTGATTAATATGTTATCTTTATCACCATATTTGGAGGTATCTGTTTGATATATTGTCCTGTTTCCTATCCAATATGTTGTCTTTATCATTATACCTGTGGCTATTAATCTGAACCTGTAACTCCTTAGAAAGGGGCATCATACTTTAATTAGAGGACTCTGCTTATATCTGGCTTTTCCTTAATTTTATTCGTCAGGAATCATCGCATTGTCATGAATGTTCGAAGTTATGCGCCAGCATAATGTTATATAGCTGCTGAATTGTAATCCTATACTAGATGATTTCTCATCAATTATCTGCTTGCCATTTTTGTCACTTTTTTCTTTTTTCTTGATTTTGTTTCTTTTCTCTCTCCTTTCACTTTTTATGTCTCTTTTGATTTATTGTCGCCTTTGGTGTACCACACAAGTTTATGTATATACCTTATACAAGTATGTATGTGTATATATATATATATATATATATATATATATATATATGACACTGTTACACTTTGTTCCATAGTGTCTGATGAAGGCTAATATGTGATTTTTTTATACTAAATTCTGGGGTGGGAACCCTATGCACAGCGGAGAAAACCCGGTGTGAACTAATTTGTTCTACATATGAAAATTGTAGATTCACACTGAAGGCATCAAAACTATGAATTAACACATGTGGAATTATATACATAACAAAAAAGTGTGAAACAACAGAAAATATGTCATATTCTAGGTTCTTCAAAGTAGCCACCTTTTGCTTTGATTACTGCTTTGCACACTCTTGGCATTCTCTTCATGAGCTTCAAGAGGTAGTCACCTGAAATGGTTTTCACTTCACATGTGTGCCCTGTCAGGTTTAATAAGTGGGATTTCCTGCCTTATAAATGGGGTTGGGACCATCAGTTGCATTGTGGAGAAGTCAGGTGGATACACAGCTGATAGTCCTACTGAATAGACTGTTAGAATTTGTATTATGGCAAGAAAAAAACAGCTAAGTAAAGAAAAACGAGTGGCCATCATTACTTTAAGAAATGAAGGTCAGTCAGTCAGAAAAATTGGGAAAACTTTGAAAATGTCCCCAAGTGCAGTCACAAAAACCATCAAGCGCTACAAAGAAACTGGCTCACATGCGGACCGCCCCAGGAAAGGAAGACCACGAGTCACCTCTGCTGCGGAGGATAAGTTCATCCGAGTCACCAGCCTCAGAAATCGCAGGTTAACAGCAGCTCAGATTAGAGACCAGGTCAATGCCACACAGAGTTCTAGCAGCAGACACATCTCTAGAACAACTGTTAAGAGGAGACTGTGTGAATCAGGCCTTCATGGTAGAATATCTGCTAGGAAACCACTGCTAAGGACAGGCAACAAGCAGAAGAGACTTGTTTGGGCTAAGGAACACAAGGAATGGACATTAGACCAGTGGAAATCTGTGCTTTGGTCTGATGAGTCCAAATTTGAGATCTTCAGTTCCAACCACCGTGTGCGACGCAGAAAAGGTGAACGGATGGACTCTACATGCCTGGTTCCCACCGTGAAGCATGGAGGAGGAGCTGTGATGCTGTGGGGGTGCTTTTCTGTTGACACTCTTGGGGATTTATTCAAAATTGAAGGCATACTGAACCAGCATCTTGCAGCGGCATGCTATTCTATCCGGCTTGCGTTTAGTTGGACCATCATTTATTTTTCAACAGGACAATGACCCCCAAACACACAGGCTGTGTAAGGGATATTTGACCATGAAGGAGAGTGATGGGGTGCTGCGCCAGATGACCTGGCCACCACAGTCACCGGACCTGAAACCAATCAAGATGGTTTGGGGTGAGCTGGACCGCAGAGTGAAGGCAAAAGGGCCAACAAGTGATAATCATCTCTGGGAACTCCTTCAAGACTGTTGGAAGACCATTTTAGGTGACTACCTCTTGAAGCTCATCAAGAAAATGCCAAGAGTGTGCAAAGCAGTAATCAAAGCAAAAGGTGGCTACTTTGAAGAACCTAGAATTTGACATATTTTCATGTGAGCCAGTTTCTTTGTAGCGCTTGATGGTTTTTGTGACTGCACTTGGGGACACTTTCAAAGTTTTCCCATTTTTTCAGACTGACTGACCTCCATTTCTTAAAGTAATGATGGCCACTCGTTTTTCTTTACTTAACTGTGTTTTTCTTGCCATAATACAAATTCTAACAGTCTATTCAGTAGGACTATCAGCTGTGTATCCACCTGACTTCTCCACAATGCAACTGATGGTCCCAACCCCATTTATAAGGCAGGAAATCCCACTTATTAAACCTGACAGGGCCCACCTGTGAAGTGAAAACCATTTCAGGTGACTACCTCTTGAAGCTCATGAAGAGAATGCCAAGAGTGTGCAAAGCAGTAATCAAAGCAAAAGGTGGCTACTTTGAAGAACCTAGAATATGACATATTTTCTGTTGTTTCACACTTTTTTGTTATGTATATAATTCCACATGTGTTAATTCATAGTTTTGATGCCTTCAGTGTGAATCTACAATTTTCATATTCATCAAAATAAAGAAAACTCTTTGAATGAGAAGGTGTGTCCAAACTTTTGGTCTGTACTGTATATATATATATATATATATATTTGTGGCCGCGGCCACGGTCAGAGGTGTGACAGGAGGGGGTCCTAACGGTGGCTGGTGTGTGCCTGGAGCCACGGGACGTGGGCCTGCCTAAAAGAGGGCCAACCCTAGGAAGAGTAGAAGAAAAGGGAGGGAACAAGGGGGGGGGACAACGGAGGAGCGAACGCGGCATCGAGGTCAGGGAGCAGGGGGTTTAAGAAGGGGACCTGGCCCCTCCCACAATTACAGGCTGCATGCAGCCTTAACTATTTGTGGCCGCGGCCACGGTCAGAGGTGTGACAGGAGGGGGTCCTAACGGTGGCTGGTGTGTGCCTGGAGCCACGGGACGTGGGCCTGCCTAAAAGAGGGCCAAAAGACACAGGGTAGGGAAGGTGCTGTTTAATGCGTGCAACACAGATTACAAAACCAAGGAACGGAATACCTGGCGGGTTTCAGTCAGCGGATCCGGAATGTTAGGGAAAAACAGGCAGATCTCCACCTACCCATGTGGCGAATGACGTGCGGAGGTGTCCCGTGCTTGGAGGCTGCGGAGGCCGCCCCAATGCGGAAGGAATGACCTGATATGGTTTTGGGGTCCACCCCTAACCCAGCGACCAGGGACCGGATGTAAGACACAAACTGTGGCGTGGATAGGGGTTTCCCTTGGCACGGGAGCAACGGAGCCTCGGGGTTTGGAGAAGGCGTGGAATCGATGAGACCCTGGAGTACTACCACAGGGCACCAGGCGTTACCGGATTTGAAGAAGCGGATCCGAGTGGGAGGACCAGTTTGCGACGTCTTGGTGGATGGAAGACTTAACACCAGATGGTCCTGGTTCCAGGACAGCTGTTTTCTCTTCAGGAAGGTCGACTTCTGGGAAGAGACGGAGAATTCACCTGGGCGCAGGAATCCGTAGAAGCTCAGGTACATCGCGGCCTTGATGACAAGGCTAACGGAAGGGCCAAAAGGGTTACCATCTAGGGATGCGGATAGTTGCCTGAAAAGTTCGCCTGAGACCGGTCGACGGGAAGGACCTGATTCCTTGCTGCTCTTTTCGATACCCCTGAGAGTGGCCTTGACGGCTTGGGAAGTGAAAGCTGTGCGAACTTCAGGATTCCGTAGAACCAAGAAATGTTGAGCCCCGGCCAGATACAAACGGATGGTGCTGGGTGCCAGTTTGAGATTGACATGGCAATGGGCCATGAAAGCCATGATATATGACACGAAGGTGGTATCTTGCTGCGGATGATCTTTTGAAAACTTTTGGTACAGGTTCCAACCCATGTTGTAATTCCGGGCCGTGTTGACCGAGAGGGATCGGTGCATGAGTACCCTGGCGGTAGCCAGCAGGGACCTCAATCCAACATCAGGTCGTGGAAACCGGGAATCCGGGCCCCGGTCTGGTCTGCATCGGGACATACCTGAAAGAAGGTTTGAAAGTTGAACCTGGACAAAGCATCGGCCGCCGTGTTGCTGACACCTGGAATATGGGCACAAGTAAAATGGAAATTATTGACCATGGCCAGCCAGACTAGTTTTCGCAGCAAGGACATGACCCTGGTGGATTTGGCTCGGCCTTTGGAAACGATGTCCACCAAGTCCTGACTGTCGGTGACAAACATTACGCTGGTGTTGGCCCAGAGATGACCCCAAACCGATGCGGCTGCCACGATGGGGTAACATTCCAGGAACGGGGATGACCTGAGGGACTGAGGATCAGCACTGACCTGAGGCGGCCATGGCCCAGCCAACCATCGGGATTCGCAGATGGCCGCGAAACCCCGCGACGCCGCGGCATCAGAGAACACCCTGGTGGACAACTGGGACCACGGGGACACAAACAGGCTGACCCCGTTCCAGGTGGAGAGAAAGCTGTCCCACATGCGCAAGTCAGCCATGGCAGCTCTGTCCAGGTGGATGATGCTGCTGGGTTCGGAGGCCGCCGGAAGAAGAGAGAGCAGGCGGGAGATGAAGGCCCTGCCCTGGGGCATCACCCTTAAGGCAAAGTTCAGCCGGCCCAGGATGGACTGGAGCTCGACCTTTGTTACCTGGGACGAGGTGATGGCCCCTGCCACGACTTCCCGGATCTGGGACAGCTTTGCCTCTGCAGCCTGGCCTCCATCCGGTCGGAGTCCAGGACGATGCCCAGGAAGGTGATGGACGTGACAGTCCCCGCGGTTTTCCCCTGCGAGATGGGAATGCAAAGGCCGGAAAACAGGTCCAGGAGGGAGCGCAGCCCGGCTGGCTGACATAGCGGAGGTTCTATGAGGAGGAAGTCGTCCAGGTAGTGGATGACCGCCGGGGTGCTGCCGTGGTGAAGCAGGATCCAATGTAAGGCCTGCGCCAACCGGTCAAACAGCCACGGGCTGCTTTTGGAGCCAAAGGTCAACCGGTTGGCGAAGTAGAACCTGCCCTCCCACTGGATACCATAAAACTGCCATAGGTGCGAGGCGATAGGCAGCAGTTTGAAAGCGTCCGCTATGTCAGCTTTGGACCGCCAGGTGCCCCTCCCAGCGCTGAGGATGAGGGCGATGGCCTCGTCAATGGAGGCATAAGACATTGAAAACTCCTCAGAAAGAATCAGCGAGTTGATGCTGGGGATGACAGAACCATGGGGGGCGGAGAGGTCATAAATTAAACGTTTTTTATTTGAGTCCTTTTTGGACACAATGCCTATGGGGCTGATCCGCCAGCGAGAGAAGGGAATTTGGCTGAAAGGGCCCAGGAGGAACCCCTTCTCTACCTCCGAGTTCAGGAGTTCCTGAACCGAGGCAGGATCTGACCGTTTGGGGACACCACTCGGTGGCATGGAATATTGACTGGCATGTTGAGCACGCGGTGGCCCGGAGACCGGCGAAGTGCCGGCAGAACAATTCCATGTCCAAGGTGGCCCAGCTGACAGCAAACTGAAACTGGGTCAGTGCGGCGGCGGCTTTGGCTGAGAAGGAGCGTTGATAATCGTAGAAAGCCGTGCCGCCGTACTTGTGCCCCAGATCGGTGACCCTGTATAGGTATGTGTCCAGCTCCTCCCGGCGAGCTGGGTACGCGGAGCAGATCACATCCCTATACAGGCTGAAGGCCAAGACAAACTAAGGCACCATGAGTTTGCGGTTGAGGCGGCCATCTTTAGCCCGGAGGACCACCGAGATCTCCCCGCAGTCGAAGGTCTTGTTGTCCGCCGCATCGTGGGACGCGATCAGGATGGACGCGAGGTTCACGTCCTTGCCCGCCAAAATGTCCTTCCTGATGTTGTCCGGCACGAAGTGTGCCGGAGCCACCACGGGAGCGGCAGGGGTCGTACCTGGAGCTGGTAGCTGGTACAGCGGGGGATCGCTGAGAGGGACCACCGCCTGAGATGGAGCCGGCACCCTGGCCTCCAAGTCCACCACCCCGGACCTGATGTCGGCCACGGACGAGACCAGAGAATCCATTGTGGCCTGCAATTGCACCAAGGCTTGCTGGATGGACGGGGTCGGATCTTCTCTCTCAGGAGGACCGGATTCCGTCATCAACAACCTGTACAGCTCCGCCTTTCTGGCTGAGGCTGGGTGCCTGATGCCCCTTCTGCTTAATTCTGCCACCAGCCTCGGTACGGTCCATCTTCGGAGGGACTCGGGCCCACCTTGGCCAGAGACCGAAGTACCCGGGAGGGACAACGCGTCGTCCACATCTGAGACTTGAGACATGGTTTCGCCGCCGGACGAGACTTAAGCGAGACCTGGAATTAGAGACAACAATATGGCCGCTGGAACGGATAAGGGGACCGAGTACCGTGGCTGCTGCGGACAAGGGTGAACGTATGGATGACGTACCTGAAAGCTTGGGATTCGAGACCCTTGCCTTACCGTCTAAGGAACCACGAGAACGACCCGGCTGGCCCTGAGGACTGGAAAAGTTAGGAGCGACGTGAGAAGTAGCGGAGTGGACACGAAAGCAAAGCATATGCGGACGGACCCGCCACTGTGCCAGCTCAAGGCTGGACACAGTGGGGTGAGAAAGAACACTGAAGGAACGGAGGAATGACGGGTGAGCCCGGAGACGGAGTTGATGACAGCGGAAAGGAGGCGGCCTGAAGGTACCGGGGTTGGTGGTGAGGAGTGACCTGGATGTTCCGGGATGGGAGCGCAAGCAGGGTTGCCTGGGAGCTGCCAGGAACGTGGACCCGGAGGATACCTGACGTCTTGGTTGCGACCGTCATGGGGGTTGTGAGCAGTAGGCAGAAGCAACCAAGACGAGACCCCGACGGTGTTGGCAACGGGGGACGGAGGGGACCCTTGGGCCCCGGGGCACCTGGCCAAAGAAGATCCCTGAACGTTTCAGGGTGGAAGGACAGAGAAGACACCTGCAGCTGCCGGAACCTGGACACAGAAGACACCTGAACGCCTCAGGCTAAATGACAGAGAAGACACCTGAACGCTTCAGGCTGAGGTGGACAGAGAAGACACCTGAACGCCTCAGGCTAATGGACAGAGAAGACACCTGCAAGCTTCAGGCTAAGGTGGCCGGAGAAGACACCCGAACGCCTCAGGCTAAGGAGGACAGAGAAGACGCCTGAACGCTTCAGGCTAAGGCGGACAGAGAAGACACCTGAACGCTTCAGGCTAAGGTGGACAGAGAAGACACCTGAATGCTTCAGGCTAAGGTGGACAGGGAAGACACCTGACGCTTCAGGCTAAGGTGGACAGAGAAGACACCTGAACGCTTCAGGCTAAGGTGGACAGAGAGGACACCTGAACGCTTCAGGCTAAGGTGGACAGAGAAGACGCCTGAACGCTTCAGGCTAAGGTGGACAGAGAAGACACCTGAACGCTTCAGGCTGAGGTGGACAGAGAAGACACCTGAACGCTTCAGGCTAAGGAGGACAGAGAAGACACCTGAACGTTTCAGGCTATGGTGGACGGTACAGCCGTAATAACTTACCGGAACCTTTGAACTAGCGAACTCCCGCGAGTGGTTGGTAGCAACCTTCTGCAACCTGTTGAAAGATAAACACTTTTCCTTTTTTTTTTTTTTTTTTTTGTGTGACCGCAATACCCCCGCCTAATACCTAAACCTGCTGTCAGAATGCTGCGACAACACACGGCGGGAACCACGCACGCTACTGGTACCTAAAAAGAAAAGAAGATGTGAGGATGGGGGCGGCGATGACCGGGGGTCCCGTGAGACCCGGCCGTAAGGTCGTGGGGTGCAGGGAAGGAGCGAGGCCGGCTGGGGCGTGGAAGGCCTGGGAGGCCAAGGCCGGACCTGGGAGGCGTGGCGGTGGGTGTGTGCCGCTTGCCTGGCCGGTGCGGGGGGCATGGATGAGTGGACGGTGGAGCCGAGGCACGTGGAGAGTGCCGTCCTGCCTCCATCGAGTACCCCGAGCGTCCGTGCACGGCAGCATTGCTGGTCGCAGGCTCGCAGGGACCAGCCGAGGACCGCTGGCTATGCTGGCCACCGCGCGCGCGGGCAAGTGCCACGATGGAGACTCGGCCAGCGCCGTGCATGGACGGTGCTGGGAACCAAGGTTTGGAGATGTTGGACATGGGGAACGAATGGGCCCATGCAACTGGCACGTGTGCGGATGGGATGAGGGGAATGAGATGGCATGCACGGGGTGGCCTGCGGGTGAGAAGTGAACTGGCCCCCAACATACCACCCCGACGGCATGTGGCATGGCGCCTGCTCGCAGGACGCCCTCGTCCGGATGGCATGGCGGGTGATGCCATGGACCAGGACAATGAGGTGAGTGGTGGGAGTGTAGTATGACGATGTACATGACAGCATGGGAGTAGAAGGTGTTCCTACAGTGGAACTTGAGTGAGCAGGTGGTGCCGCATGGGGATGAAGGCCTGGTGCAGGCTGCACGCTGTCTCTGGGGCGGCGTGGGCTGCTGGCGTGCCGCCCGCTGTGTACGGGAGTCATGGTAGTCATGGCAGCGGTCGGGGCTCCTCCTCCGCTCTCCCCGCCCCCCCTCTCCACCTCCCCGCCGCCGGCGCAGGGAACGGCGCCGGCCGCTGTGCTCGGGACCCGACCGCGGCAGGCCCGACCTCTCGCGAGGATGCGGTCGGACGGGAGCCCGCGGGAACGGGGCGGTGTGCGTGGCTGGGCGCCGACGACCCGAGACGGCGAGCCTGAGGAGGGGGGGGAGCGGATGACCAGGGAGACGCGGTGCGAGGCGGCCGGCATACTTACCAGAGAGTGACACCTACCGGAAGTGACGAAACCAACGGAGGAGCGAACGCGGCATCGAGGTCAGGGAGCAGGGGGTTTAAGAAGGGGACCTGGCCCCTCCCACAATTACAGGCTGCATGCAGCCTTAACTATATATATATATATTCAATAGTTTGGGCACCACTGGTCAAAATTACAAAATTACTGTTACTGTGAACAGTTAAGCAAGTTGGAGATGAAATGATACAATTATTTTTTTTATTCAGTTTTCAAAATACCTCATTGGTCCACATGACTGTGGTAAGGACACAGGGAAGGTTTTTTTTCTGATGACTCTTCCATGAAGGCCATATTTGTGCAGGTGTTGCTGAATAGTAGAACAATGTACCACAACTTCAGAGTCTGCTAAATCTTCCTGAAGATCTTTTGCAGTCAAGTGGGTGTTCTGATTAGCCTTTCTAGCAACCCTACTAGCAGCTGTCTACATTGGATGGATATGAGGATATGGCAACCTGGAAATGCTTTGCTATCTTCTTATAGCCTTCTCCAGCTTCGTTGGGCCTCAACCATTTTCGTTTTCACAGTGTTAGGCATCTGCTTCGAAGAACATATGGCTGCTGTTTTTTGGGGGATAATGTTAGAGAAGTCTGAGTTTTTATAAAGCTTTAAAATTTGCATCGCCTGGCCTTTCCTAACTATGATTCTGAACAAGCCTTAACCCTAACAGGCTATTTAAAGTCTGAGATCTCGGTTTTCTGAGCACTCAAATCTCCATGCACTGGAGCTGTTAGAATTTAAAATTGAGGGCAACATAAAACTGTTTACAGTTTTCTATTTAAAACGGGCCTGATTTCTATGTGGGTTTAGGGAATTCCTGTAGTAGGGACTACATGCCTCAAATTTATCAACTCCAATGTTGTAAAGTATGTATACATACTATATGTATGTATATGTTACAATGATATGTAATTATAAAAACAGAGTAGAATGATGAAAGGTCTCAGATAAAATTAAGATGCAGAAGTACCTGAGGTTTATGTCCTTTAGGCTCCATCACAACTGCCAGTTTTACATTTTCACGACTATGGACATTACTTAATTGTTTGTACCTGCCTACTGACATGTATGGACTGTGGCGATTTCTATACAGCTGACTTATTTATTGGCCTTGGAGTCAAGCAGATAGCAGCCAAGTTATGCTGCAATGTGGAAAAATGTAGCAACAGGATACAAAAGGAAATAGAAAACCTGAACAATGTAGAAAAAAGAACACATGTAAATACAAAGTGATAGCTGATTTTTTATTTTTCAGCAGAATGGTCCTTTAGCCAATCTTCTTTCACCTTCTGGAAATTAAATAAATTAGCCATTTACAGACACCAATTTAATTGATATTGATCTGATCAGATAGAAATTTGTAAGATATCTAATCTATATGTGTAAAAAAAAAAACTCTTTTTCACGACACAACCTATTTTAATTTTTTGATGTTTGTTTTATTTCTCTCTGCCTTCCAGAGCCATGAGTTTTTAACTTTTCCATTCACATACTGTATGGGGACTTTATGTTAGCAGAATAAAGTTGTATTTTTTTATTAAATGATATTTGCTTCATTTAATGTAACAAATCTTGGATTGGAAAACAGGAACAAAAATCTTTTTGGGGGTAGGGTGTTTAGGGTTTTATTTGTTAGTGTTTACTGTTTCTAAAAGTGACATGATGACATTGTTCTGTAGGTAAGTATGGTTACAGCAATATCATATTTTCAATAGTTTTTATTATGTTTTATTACTTTTTAAGGTATTTTCACATTAGCATTTTTTTTCCGGTATTGAGTTTCGTTTTATGTTTCAAAAAGCATTTAATGTTTTTTTTAGCATAGGTAAGCAAAAAAATTAAAATATCAGTTAATAGAATTTGTTACATAGAACAGTTATAATGTAATATACAAAGTCCCTTTTAGAGACCCTCGGGATATTAATGTATTCCTACTGCAGTGGTCAATAAGACCTAGAATCCCTTTAGGGGTCTCTAATTAATGTTAAAATTAATATCTTTATTAGTTTATGTTTAAAAAGGTTTGCACCTCACACAAATTAGGAGAAAAAATATATGTTTAAAAAAATCAGTATGTGGTGACAAGTGAGCTGATTCCTCTTGTGGTATCTACCACAGTCACTTTATTATTCATAGGTCTCCACGGACAGCATCGGGGTGAATTGTTCAATAGGAGTAGTGTTAGTGTTTCACAGACGTTCAACGTGGATCCAATTGAACAGAACGGGTCTCATCCACCCGTCTGTCACAGACGTTCAGGAGGGATCCCAGTGGGCAGAATGGGTCTAATCCACCCGTCTGTCCTAAGGGTGGTACACACACACACACACACTTATTGGTCTGAATAATGCCTGGTGGCGTTCTCTGAGCGGAGCCACGCCACCTGATTCGTACGTGCAGAGCTGTAAGAGCCTCCACTATCTGTTCCCTAATCAAGGGTAACTGTGCTGCAACAATGTTGCTGCGTCTTACTGATCGTTACAGTTGGTTCAGCCCTCAGCTGCACTCTCGATTCACTCCTTCCTCTATTACTGTTGATAGAGGTCTGTATGGCTCTGTGTAACCTAATCCCTCACTCCTAATCCCTCACTCTGTCTATCGACCGTACTGGAGACTAATCCTCACTGCCACTCAGACTGTCTAAAACTAGGAAGCACTATACCACCCCTCCCGACATGTTTCGCCACGACCAGTGGCTTCGTCAGGGGATGTGGGGTATATGTATGCGTGCGTCCAAGAAGACCTTCCTTTATGCCTTTTTGGGTCCCACCTACCTGTCAGTTGCGGCCACTCAAAGTTCGATCCCACCAATCAGGCGTCCCAGGGTAACAGGAAATGTCATCTGACATATATCCTGTTCGCTCCCCTGCTCCATCTCGTCACTGGCACTCGCAGGTAAACAATCAACGATTTGCCTATCCATTGGTCAGATTGATCTGTCTACGATGCATGCGATTGTGATGGGTATCCGCCCCTCTACCTCCGACGTATCCCAGCTTCTAACGCTGCTTGTTAACCCATTCCTGGAGGTCGGTGACAGATACCTCACTGTGATATAAGCAGTAGATGGAGTATAAAGTTTATCATAGTGAGTGCACTCACAATAAATCTCTATCCCTTTTATTTCTAACATGTCCCATCTTATTCAGCCGATCGTTAACCCATTTGTAACGGTCGGCCCAAGTGACTTACATTCGATGTAGCCTTAAAGGGGGATAAAAGATATATAATATTCTACACTCCATCAGATGGGTCAAACTTTTTAGAATCCATCAGATGGATCAAATTGCCAATAATCTATGAGTACATAATATCATCTGAAAAATATGTGTCTTGCAATTGGTCAAATGAATACAGGCCTCCATTTATCTTTAGGTCAAATCGCATATCCACCAAACTTTATGACATCTTCCCACTGATTTCAAAAGAGATCCCAAAGTCATTGTACAGAAATGGGATCCCCATGGTCAGACCATATTTAACAGTTTATTATGGAAGTTGTGAGTTGACTGGCCTATGCATTTGACTATTGGCTAATTGGCCATCTTGCATATTAGGGGTGGTACTTTTCTTTTATATATTAGGGTCTTGTTGGACTAATCCTCCTTACTTGATGTAAAGTTGTAATTTTTTATGAAAATTTATTTTTTATACTTTCTATTGTCACTCTATATTCAGTTTAGATGAAGGCAGCATATGAAAAACCTTCATTTAGGCCTCCTGGACTTAGGGTCTGAAGTTTGTGCATCCATCTGGCCTCCTCCTGTAGAAGTTTGACATCTACGTTGCCTCTTCTTGGTCCCAGAGTTATTTTCTTCAGTCCCCAAAATTTAAGGACCTCCAAGTTTCCCCCATGGGCATATGAGATGTGCCTGTAGAGCGACGTGTACTTGCCTGTATTTATGGCACTGATGCGGCCAGATATTCTTCGCCTCAGCTCCTGTGTGGTTTTACCCACATACAGTTTCGGACAATTGCAGGAAGCGATATAAATAATGCCACTACTACGGCAGTTAAGAAACTCTCTTATTGTGTACTCACGTCCATCCATGGGGTTTTTGAATTTTTTAACTCTGGGGAGGTACTTACAAAAGATGCAATTTCCACAGGGAAAGGAGCCAGTGATAGTGGATTTTAACCAATTTGTATTTGTCGTCAGTTTTTCAGGAAGGAAACTGTGGACAAGCTTGTCCCTCAAATTTGGTCCCCTCCTATACGTGACGCTGGGATATGGCGGCAGTACGGTCCTTAGTTCTTCATCACTGGTAAGTACCCACCAATGTTTTTTGAGGATGTTCATGACTTGTTGGTTGCCACAATCGTAGGTACCTATGCATCTAATCCTTTGTTCCTGTTTTTTCTGATTCTTCCTGTGGTCCTGAGATATTAGATCCTCCCTATTTGTACTTTTGGCACGATTGAATGCCCTTTTCAGACACTTTCGGGGGTAACCTCTGCTTCTAAAGCGATTATAGAGCTCACCAGCCTCTTTTTGGAATGTCTCTTCTGTGGTACAATTCCTCCTCGCTCTCAAGTACTGCCCCACTGGTATACCTTTTCTCAATGCCACTGGATGCCAACTCAAATTGAGAAAGCTTAAATCTGGCATAGGTCAACCAGTAATGTTTATCACCCAATAGGCATAAAGGTAGTGTCATCGGATAGTTACACTTTAGTATTGTTACTAAAAACAGGGTCCAAAAACGTTTAACAACAGGGCATGTCCACCAGATATGTAGCATTGACCCCTCTTCATTACAACCCCTGAAGCACCTAGAAGAAACCTTTGGGTATATATGGTGGAGTCTGACGGGCACCATATATGTTCTATGAAGGATCTTAATTGAGGTTTCTGCTAGTGTGACTTGCCATGATCCTTTCGTGAGGATCTGGGATCTTTGATACCATCTGGAGGATGGGTATCCCTGCTGCAAATCTTCCTCCCGTGCTCTCATATAAGGTAACTTATCACCTTTGGGAAGAATGCTGAGAGATCCATGTATCCTTGATAATAAACCTTGCCTATATAGTGAATAAGTAATGGATCTTTCAAATGGGGTAAATGTTACAGCTCGGTTAGGTATTTGTATGTTTTAAAAAAAAAAATGAAAACACTTGGTTCATATTAAAGTATTCCCTGATGGGAGGGGAGTATTTTTCTTTAAAATCTGTGAGAGATATTATTTTGTCTCTAACTAAGAATCTGTGTAATGTACAGAGACAATTAGTTAGCCACCATGTAGGGTTGGAAAGTTGGAGACTCGGGGGAAATGCAGGGTTTCCTAAAAGGTATACCAAATGAGATGGTCTGGATTGTAATGCATATTTTAACCTGACCGATCTCCAGAGTATCAGTGAGTTATATGATAGGAGGGAATTAGAGCATATGGAATGTGGGATATGATCCGTATTCCAAATTAGGGCTCTCCAAGTATAAGGGGTAATATTGGATTACAATCCATAGAGCAGGCATCCTCAAACTGCGGCCCTCCAGCTGTTGTAAAACTACAACTCCCGAAATGCCCTGCTGTAGGCTGATACCTGTAGGCTGTTCGGGCATGCTGGGAGTTGTAGTTTTGCAACAGCTGGAGGGCCACAGTTTGAGGATGCCTGCCATAGAGGATGCATCCTTGGATCCAGGTGAGTTAGGAACATCTGGGCCAATCTAGCTGCCTTATAGCATTTCACAAAGTCCGAGACTGATAGTCCTCCTTGTAATTTATGTCTGCACATGGTTACTTTAGAAATATGTTGACGTTTATTTGCCCAAATGAACCTAAGTTCCTCTCTTTGTATAGATCTCAGATCTTTTATGGAAATTGGTACTTGTAGAGCCCTAAATAGGTAGAGTAATCTCAGGAGGATAACCATTCTAGTAATATTTATCCTACCTAATAATGAGATCTGTAATGATTGCCAGGATACTAAATCTTGATAAATCTTATGGTATATTGGTAAGTAGTTTGTTTTATAAGTTGCTTCAAGAATATTTGGTAGCAATACCCCTTGATAGGAGATGTGTTGAGGTCTATATTGGAAAGGGAATTTTTGCAGTAATAATGATTTAGTTGCGGTGGGAACGTTACACAATAGCATTTCAGACTTGGTATGGTTTATTGTGAGGCCCGAGGTTTTTTTAAAGGCATCTAGTAGTTTTAGAAGGGACGGGAAAGAAATTATGGGATTAGTAATAGATAATAGTAAGTCATCAGCAAAGAGACTTTCAAATTCAGTCCCCCTAATCGAATTTTTCTTTCTATCGGAATAGGGGATGCTACTGTGGTGGGGAGTTTAAGACGGGCTTCTGGTTTGGAATAGAGTTCTTGAATAGCCATAAGGAAGAGTCCTCTAATACCCATAGTGGAGAGGACTTTGTAGAGATAAGTCCAAGTGACAGTATCAAAAGCCTTCTCAATATCCAGGGCTAGCAGTGCTAAAGGGGTCTTGGTTTTATTAGAGGTTTGTATGAGGTTCATAATTTTTCTAATATTGTCAGATGTCAGATGCCTCTCTTCCTGGGATAAATCCTACCTGATCTTTGTGGATAAGATCTGGGAGAAGCCTGCTGAGTCTCCTTGCTAATATTGATGTCAAAAGTTTGTTATCTATATTTAGTAATGATATTGGTCTATAGTTAAATGGGAGTAAAGGGTCTTTGTTAGGGTTGGGTATAACTGTAATTGTGGCTTTAAGGAATTCTTCAGGGGGTGCAGATCCTTGCATCAATTGGTTGCAATAATTTGTAATATGGGGGATAACTATGGGGCCAAGTTTATAATAATAGAGAGCAGAGTAACCATCTGGGCCTGGGGCTTTACCTAATTTTAGGGACTTAATGGCATGTTCCACTTCCTCTACTAACACTGGTTTACTTAATTCCGACTGTGATTCTGTAGTCAATACAGGTAAATGTATTGATGATAGGAAGTCATTATCCTGTAAATCGGAGTTTCATCTAGGGGCAGAATAGAGCTGTTTGTAATATTTATGGAAAGCTTTATAGCTGGTGTCTGGATTAGAGGTGACTCGACCTGATTGGGTACGTATTTGGAATACATGGTTAATCTTTTGTTTAGCTTTAATTTGTCTAGCTAAGAATTTGTCTGATTTGTTGGCGTATTTATAATAAAAGGAGCCTGTCCAGCAGAGAGCCTTCTCCGTATTGTTAGTGAGAATCATATTTAGCTGTTGTTTTACATCTTTTATGGCCTTAAGGAGATACAGCGATGGGGTTCTTTGATGGGCCCAAACTAGCTTATTCAATTTGGTTTCTAAGCCTACTTGGGTCTGGGTTCGTTCCCGTTTTCGTCTGGATGCTATACTTATACAATTTGCCCCTCATGTATGCCTTATGTGTTAACCATAATGTCATAGGTTCAATTTCAGGGGTTGTATTATCTGCGAATAAATTTGTAAGATCTTCCTGTAGTTGGTTGAGTAGGGTAGGGTGAGTCAGGAGGGATTTGTTTAGTCTCCATGGTGACGGGGTGTGATTTTGATTGGGAGCTGTAAAATCTGAGATGACCATATCATGGTCTGACCATGAAGATACAACATCTCTGGAGTAAGTCAAGTAAGAGAGATGTGGATGTTAAGATCATGTCAATATGGGAGTATAATTGATGAGCTGGTGAGTAGTATGTGTAGCTCCTTTGTGGGCCGTTATGTTCCCTCCAAGTATCAGCTAGGTAGAGGGATTGTAGGACGTGATTAATCTTATTTGTCTGAGCCATAGGACGTGGGGTTGTGGGGGGAGCTGAGCGGTCTAATTTTGGATGAAGAGCAAAATTGAAGTACTCACACCAAATTATTTTGTGGTATGAGAGAGATTTGATTACCCGGTTCATGCTTTCAAAAAAGGTAACAGGATACTCAGTTGGGGCATAAGCATTAGCCAAACATAGAGTTTCCTCCATGTAAGTCCCCACTAAAATAAAATATCTCCCGTCTGGATCAATGTGTGAGTGAGTAACAGTTAGGGGAAAGGAGTTTTTCAGTAGTGTGATCACTCCTCTGCATTTTGATGTGAAGGTAGATGATTAATAGTTTGTATATTGTGGGTGTAAGTACTTTGAGTGGGAGGTAGGGGTGAAATGTGTTTCCTGCAAGTAAATGACATCAGGCGTATGTTTGAGGAATATAGTAAAAGCAGTTTTTCTCTTTCTTGGAGAATTTTGACCCTTCACATTATGAGTTAGTAGCTTACACATAGTGGAGGGGTTTCCTCTCCTGGACCTATTCTCAAGGTCCTCTATCTTAAGTTCCAAGGCTGTCAGCTGGGCCTCGTAGGTATTAATATCTTCTCTGTCCCGGTCCAAGGCGTCTGAGATGTCATCGGTTCTCGTCTCTAATTCTGAGACTCTGTTTGCTAGATCTTGAATCTGCAAGGACAAGCTGTAGTTTTTATTGGCACCATTTTGTGGTATATTTGGCTTTCTTTTGTCTCTGGATGAGAAATTTTAATTGTTCCTGTTTGCACCAAAACATTGTCCAGGCGCGGGCACAGGGGAATCCCCTGGTGGGCCCCTAAGAATGGCGGGCCCCTAGTCTCCCACCCCCTGCACAAGTGGCACATGACACATTAGACTTACTGCTCTACATACATATATTAAATGTACAGCACCTCAACCAGCCTATGTTCATATAAAAAACTTGTTAGATTATTTATTATATTTGAATGTATCCATTTGGTGGGCCCCCAAAATTAATTTTACTGGTGGGCCCTAGGTACCCCAGTCCGACACTGACATTGTCTACAACATTTCAGCAAGGCAGAGCATAATTTTTTTATTTTTTTATCTATCTATCTATCTATCTATCTATCTATCTATCTATCATGACAAAGGGCTCATTGAGTAGGCTGAAATGTCTGGGAAATAGATTGGGTCATCACCTTTTCACTTGAAGTTGGAGTGCTGCCTCGTTCTTTGGATTTTTATATAGTGGAAGAGATGCCTGTCTCTCCTGAGGAGTTGCACCCTGTTCACACCATCAAACTGTGCTGCTGATTAATCTGTATTTGTATCTATCTATCTATCTATCTATCTATCTATCTATATGATCCCATTTGTGATGTCAGCGTGTGGAAAGTAAAGACATGCAGTGATTTTGTTACCCAAGTATTTTGCTACACATTGAAATAAATGATGTGTGAAGCTTCAAATGAATGAAGCTAATAAACAACATGGAGTACGCATTTTAACAAAAATGACTATTCTAAGTGATTGTTAAGTGGATCACAAAGTATGCTTAAAGGAATATTCAGATATTCAATTTTTATTTCTTTATTAAATTATGGTTTATATTTAAACTGAACATGATACTAGAGATTTTGTGACGTTGAAATATGCAAGATAATTTACTAAACTAGAATTTGTAGATATTTTGAGAAAAATATATTTTGTTTGTGAAACATGACTTAAAATGAATGGGGTATTTTTTTGTCCTCATTTTTATCAAATTTGGTGGCAAAATAGCATTTTAGAAACAGTATCCATAAGAAATTGGTTTTACTTAGAAACAGTGAAGTGTTTTACCTTTCTATAAAGTCTTAGTCAGCTCAGCTTTAGGGCATGACATCTAATTACAGGGCATGATGAAATTGCATCTAAGTTGCAATAAAAGCATTTATAAAGATTGATACTGTCTTAACTCAGTGTTGCATAGCAAGGTGCTTTGTGGCTCAAATGAAATCCAGACAATGCAGAAAGAGAAGAGCTTTATAAGACATTTAAAAATACACTGGTGAAAAATTATGTTTTATATTTTTTTCCAATTTCTCCATTTGAGGAATTCAGATTTTACTTTTATTTTATTTTTTTAATGTATATGTATTTTCAGTTTAGTTTTATTTTCACATTGTTCATAGTTAATTCCACGTATAGGCTCTTGCAAACAGTCACTAAACTCACAGGGGGAAGGGGGTCTTGTTAGAAAATTGAAAAGTAGTTTAGAATAACTCAGGGTTAAATAGACATTGAACTTTAGACTTATTTGTGAAAATGACAAATCAAAATTCATGCCATCTCCAAAGAATATATCTCAATATACTTAAAACATTGCAGGATATTGGGATTATAGTCTATGGATGAATGAATTGATTCGACCATTTTGAAACTTGTTCTGAATTTCCCCAAAAAGTTCAGATTCTAACAAACCAAAATTAGTTGTGATTAATGGTGAAGTTACGTCATTATGAAGAGCACCTAGTATGCCTAGTACAGTGTGGAGTATAGTAGGCCAGACAGTGCTTCTTTAGAATTTAAATTAGCTTTGCTAAGCCTATGTGATGCCAGCAGATGTAATTTTATATATTTTTTTTTCCCCAGAAACCAAATTGGACATGTTTATCATGGTTCTCTTTCTTGATTTGCCTGAAAAGACTTTCAAAATCTCTGGTTTATTAGAATCCAATTTTTTTTTGAAAATTCTAGATAAATTCTAAATTGATAGAATTGATTGGCACATCTATAGTATGTATTGATATGTATGTACCTCCTTGTGCTTTATAGATCAATTTCCCTTTTTTTCAATACGTTTTTGGTGGAAGCTTCAAACTCTTTAACCCCTTAAGGACACAGCCTTATTACACCTTAGAACCAGGCCATTTTTTGCAAATCTGACCAGTGTCACTTTAAGTGGTGATAACTTTAAAACGCTTTGACTTATCCAGGCCATTCTGATATTGTTTTTTCGTCACATATGGTACTTCATGACACTGGTAAAATAAAGTTAAAAAAAATGTTTTTTTTTTGCATAAAAAAATTCCAAATTTACCAAAAATTGGTAAATTTGCAAATTTCAAAGTTTCAGTTTCTCTACTTCTGTAATACATAGTAATACCCCTAAAAATTGTGATGACTTTACATTCCCCATATGTCTACTTCATGTTTGAATTATTTTTGGAATGATATTTTATTTTTTGGGGATGTTACAAGGCTTAGAAGTTTAGAAGCAAATCTTGAAATTTTTCAGAAATTTACAAAAACCCAATTTTTAGGGACCACTACAACTCTGAAGTCACTTTGCGAGGCTTACATAATAGAAACCACCCGAAAATGACCCCATTCTATAAACTACACCCCTCAAGGTATTCAAAACTGATTTTGCAAACTTTGTTAACCGTTTAGGTGTTGCACAAAAGTTATTGGCAAATGGGGATGAAATTTGAGTATTTCATTTTTTTGCCTAATTTTCCATTTTAACCCATTTTTTCCACTAACAAAGCAAGGGTTAACAGCCAAACAAGACTGTATCTTTATTGCCCTGACTCTGCCGTTTACAGAAACACCCCATATGTGGCCGTAAACTACTGTACGGCCACACAGAGGGGCGTAGAGTGAAAGGTGCGCTGTTTGGTTTTTGGAAGGCAGGTTTTGCTGGAAAGGTTTTTTGACACCATGTCCCATTTGAAGCCCCCTGATGCACCCCTAGAGTAGAACTCCATAAAAGTGACCCCATCTAAGAAACTACAAACCTCAAGGTATACAAAACTGATTTTACAAACTTTGTTAACCCTTTAGGTGTTGCACAAGATTTAATGGAAAATAGAGATACAATTTCAAAATTTAACTTTTTTGGCAGATTTTCCTTTTTAATATTTTTTTCCAGTTACAAAGCAAGGGTTAACAGCCAAACAAAACTCATTATTTATGGCCCTGATTCTGTAGTTTACAGAAACACCCCATATGTGGTCATAAACTGCTGTACGGGCACACGGCAGGGCGCAGAAGGAAAGGAATGCCATACGGTTTTTGGAAGGCATATTTTGCTTGACTGTTTTTTTTTACACCATGTCCCTTTTGAAGCCCCCTGATGCACCCCTAGAGTAGAAACTCCATAAAAGTGACCCCATCTAAAAAAATACACCCCTCAAGGTATACAAAACTGATTTTACAAACTTTGTTAACCCTTTAGGTGTTGCACAAGATTTAATGGAAAATAGAGATACAATTTCAAAATTTCACTTTTTGGGCAGATTTTCCATTTTAATATTTTTTTCCAGTTACAAAGCAAGGGTTATCAGCCCGAAAAAACTCATTATTTATGGCCCTGATTCTGTAGTTTACAGAAACACCCCATATGTGGTCGTAAACTGCTGTACGGGCACACGGCAGGGCGCAGAAGGAAAGGAATGCCATACGGTTTTTGGAAGGCAGATTTTGCTGGATTGTTTTTTTTGAAACCATGTCCCATTTGAAGCCCCCCTAATGCACCCCTAGAGTAGAAACTCCAAAAAAGTGACCCCATTTTAGAAACTACGGGATAGGGTGACAGTTTTGTTGGTACTAGTTTAGAGTACATATGATTTTTGGTTGCTCTATATTACACTTTTTGTGCGGCAAGGTAACAAGAAATTGCTTTTTTGGCACCGTTTTTTTTTGTGGTAATTTACACCATTCATATGACAGGTTAGATCATGTGGTAATTTTATAGAGCAGGTTGTCACGGACGCGGCGATACTTAATATGTATACAATTGTTTATTTGTGCAAGTTTTACACAATGATTTTATTTTTAAAACAAAAAAAATGTTTTAGTGTCTCCATAGTCTAAGAGCCATAGTTTTTTCAATTTTTGGACGATTATCTAAGTATGGTCTAATTTTTTGTGGGATGAGATGACGGTTTGATTGGCACTATTTTGGGGTGCACATGAATTTTTGATTGCTTGCTATTACACTTTTTGTGACATAAGATGACAAAAAATTGCTTTTTTTACACCGTTTTTATTTTTATTTTTTTACGGTGGTCATCTGAGGGCTTAGGTCATGTGATATTTTTATAGAGCCGGTCAATACGGACGCGGCGATACCTAATATGTATACTTTCTTTTATTTATGTAAGTTTTACACAATGATTTCATTTTTGAAACAAAAAAAAAATCATGTTTTAGTGTTTCCATAGTCTAAGAGCCATAGTTTTTTCAGTTTTTGGGTGATTATCTTGGGTAGGGTATGATTTTTGCAGGATGAGATAATGGTTTGATTGTTACAATTTTGGCGTACATGCGACTTTTTTGATCACTTTTATTACTTTTTTGGGGAAGTAAGGTGGGCAAAATTTCAATTTCATCATAGTTTTTTATTTTTTATTTTTATGGCGTTCACCGCTCGGTTAAAGTAACATGACCGTTTTATAGATCAGGTCGTTACGGACGCGGCAATACCAAACATGTGTAGGGAATTTTATTATTTTCATTTTTTATCAGTGATAAATGTGTTTTTTGATTTTTACTTTACTTGATTTTTTTTGACTCAGACCCACTTGGTTCTTGAAGATCCGGTCGGTCTGATGTCTGTATAATACTGTACAGTACAATATATATTGTACTGTACTGTATTTTACTTACACTTTGTCTGAACAGATCTATGCCTTCAGCACAGATCTGTTCAGAACCATGGACAGCAGGACACCTGAGAAGGCGTCCTGTTGCCATGGGAACCTTCCCCGTCTGCTCAGTAGTAGCCAGAACTGCGCAGACGAGGAAGGGTAAGGACGGGGCTTCGGGGGGCTGCCTGGGAGCTCTCTCCCTCTCCATTCGGGGGGCTGCAAAGGCGCAGCAGCCCCCCGATGGGAGAGGGAGGGAGCTCCCTGCGCTGTTAACCTTTTCCATACAGCGGTCCGTACGGACCGCTATATGGAAAGGGTTAAACGGCTGACATCGCATCACCGATGTCAGCCGTTTATACCAGGGTGCCAGCAATGTGCTGGCACCCTGATATACCCACTAGACGCCAACGATTATTCAATGGGAGGCGGGCGGGGGATCGCGATCCCGCCTGCCGCACCGCCCGCCTCCCGCGCTGCCCGCACCGCCAGCAACCCTCCCCCTGCACCTACCACCGTGCTCAAATAACTCAGGGGTGCAGGGGGGAGGGATACAGGAACATTTTTGGAATCCTAAAGTTTCTGATCCCCGCGGTCAGGGACCGCGGGGATCAGAAACTGCAGAAATCGCAGCAAACCGCAGGTCTGAATTGACCTGTGGTTTGCCGCGATCGCCAACATGGGGGATCACGGGACCCCCCCGCGCATTTAGCCTAGGTGCCTGCTCAATGATTTGAGCAGGCACCTGGTTCCGATCACTGCCAGCCGCACGGCAGTGATCAAAAATACACAGGGCGTACATGTACGCCCTGTGTCCTTAAGTACCAGGGCACAAGGGCGTACCTGTACGCCCTGTGTCCTTAAGGGGTTAATGCTTTTTCATCAGATTTCCCCCTACAAATAGCCTCAAACTTTTTAATCAATGCTTTTTCAAAACAAGCTTTTTTTTATCTATTGATGGGCTTCTATTTCATAGATCAATTTCCCCTGATTTTTTCCCCTACTAATTTTTTTGTGGCATCCTCAAACTGTTCAATCTGTGCTTTTTCATAATAAGGTCCCTCATGGTGGGAGCCTCAAACTGTCCAATCAATTTTTATTTTATTTTTCAATGCAATTTTTATCTATTGCATCCCACATAATTCTTTCTGGAAAAGAGACATCTAATCATCTTTCTAAAAGAAATGTTAAACTGTTTCATAACAGGAAGACAGCTCTTTCTGGGTAACTTCTCTCTAAGAAAACCAAGCAAAAAAGCTTTGCTTGGCTGCCTGAGAAGCCTTGATTGGGGTATTATTTTTCCTTATGGAGGGTGTTGAGTATGCATGAGGAGTACTGTAAGTCATTCAAAGATTCTCTAGGTTTCTGGGGAAAAAAATATATGAAAATATATATTACATATGCTGGTATCAGATTGGTTTAGGAAAGCTAATTTGAATATATTTCCCAGAAACCCAGTGGGACATTGCCTGTCTTACAATACTCCACACATGTATTATGAACACTATTCTCTCTCTCTCTCTTTCTCATATGCTAAAGCATTGTACAAAGTCTATAGTTACGTATATGATCTTCTATAGGCAATCACAATTTAATCTCTTTACCTAAGACAGATACACCTATTGTATACGTACTAGGGTCAGTTTTTAGGAAGACAATTGTCCAACCAGTATGTTTTTGAAGTATGAGAATAAATTGAAGAAAAAGAAACATGCAAATTGGCTGAACTAGAACTCAGCAGTAGTGATGGACAAACATCGGGTGGAACGGTTTGCGAAAGCGATCGCACAAACGCGATCAAATGTTCGCAAACCGCAAGTTTGCGGCGGGCCCCATTCACTTTAATGGCAGGTGAACCTGAAAAACTTTCAGCTCATATTTGCAGCCACCAAATACTTAGTAGAAGTGTACAAATAGTCCCACAACATGGACAGTGACTTACTAGAGGGGGATCAATAAAAACAATTTCAACAAAAATTGTATATCTCAATCAGGGGACATTTTTAAAGGGAAATTCTCTGAAATGTGCCCTGTTAGAGACTAGATTTTTATTTTTATTTTAGGCCACCAGAGTACAGGACTTAAAAATTAAGCATTCACCTGACATAAAAGAAATTCTGATTATGTGGGTCGAGATACATTATGCTGTCTATGGATACAAATTGGACTGTAGGCCACTGGACTACAGGCCCCAAACATTAGGCATTCACCGGACAGAAAAGATCAAGTGATTATGTGGCTGGAGGTATATTAGACGGTCAATGGATATCAATTTTACTGCAGGCCAGTACAAATACAGGTCAAATAAATATGTTTAAAAGAACTAAAAATTATAAAATTGGATTAAAAACATGGCTAACAAAATCCCCCCTCTTGAAAAAAAAACTAATGATAATAGTTGAAACACATGGTCATCACAGGTGTTGAATTCCTCTGAGGACCAAAACATTAGGCATTCAACGGACAGAAAAGGCCTTTTATGCCGCTGTATTTACCTAAGACAGGGACCAATATTTGTTCTGGGTTCTGGCGGATACTTGTGGGGTGGTATGAGGAAATTCAATTAACCCGTAGAGGACCCATGACTTAAGTTTGGACACACCTTTTCATTCAAAGAGATTTCTTTATTTTCATGACTATGAAAATTGTAGATTCACACTGAAGGCATCAAAACAATGAATTAACACATGTGGAATTATATACATAACAAAAAAGTGTGAAACAACTGAAAATATGTCATATTCTAGGTTCTTCAAAGTAGCCACCTTTTGCTTTGATTACTGCTTTGCACACTCTTGGCATTCTCTTGATGAGCTTCAAGGAGGTAGTCACCTGAAATGGTTTTCACTTCATAAGTGTGCCCTGTCAGGTTTAATAAGTGGGATTTCTTGCCTTATAAATGGGGTTGGGACCATCAGTTGCGTTGTGGAGAAGTCAGGTGGATACACAGCTTATAGTCCTACTGAATAGAATTTGTATTATGGCAAGAAAAACACAGCTAAGTAAAGAAAAACAAGTGGCCATCATTAATTTAAGAAATGAAGGTCAGTCAGTCCGAAAAATTGGTAAAACTTTGAAAATGTCCCCAAGTGCAGTCACAAAAACCATCAAGCGCTACAAGGAAACTGACTCACATGCAGACCGCCCCAGGAAAGAAAGACCAAGAGTCACCTCTGCTGCAGAGGATAAGTTCATCCGAGTCACCAACCTCAGAAATCGCAGGTTAACAGCAGCTCACATTAGAGACCAGGTCAATGCCACACAGAGTTCTAGCAGCAGACACATATCTAGAACAACTGTTAAGAGGAGACTGTGTGAATTAGGCCTTCATGGTAGAATATCTGCTAGGAAACCACTGCTAAGGACAGGCAACAAGCAGAAGAGACTTGTTTGGGCTAAAGAACACAAGGAATGGACATTAGACCAGTGGAAATCTGTGCTTTGGTCTGATGAGTCCAAATTTGAGATCTTTGGTTCCAACCAACGTGCCTTTGTGCGATGCAGAAAAGGTGAACGGATGGACTCTACATGCCTGGTTCCCACCATGAAGCATGGATGAGGAGGTGTGATGGTGTGGGAGTGCTTTGCTGGTGACACTGTTGGGGATTTATTCAAAATTGAAGGCATACTGAACCAGCATGGCTACCACAGCAAAGAAAAAGTTTTCAGATGGCGTACTGTATATTTCACAGAAAACCACACACTATGGACATTAGATTAGGCCCAGATTTTTGGAATTTGCAATACACACTCAGTTTTCGGATGCAGGACAGTATATGTCACAGACACACACAGAATATGGACACTAGATTAGGCCCATATTTTTAAAATTTGCAATACATTCTTCTAAAGACACAGTTTTCTTATTCAGTACAGTATACAGGTGAAATTAGAAAAATTAGAATATTGTGTAAAGTTTATTTATTTTAGTAATGCAACTTAAAAGGTGAAACTAACATATGAGATAGACTCGTTACATGCACAGTGAGAGATTTCAAGCCTTTATTTGTTATAATTTGGATAATTATGGTTTACAGCTTATGAAACCCCAAAGTCACAATTTTGAGGTACCCATTGCTTAGGGGGTATGGATTAATTAGCTGACTAGAGTGTGAGACTTTAAACCTAGAATATTGAACCTTTTCACAAAATCCTAATTGTAAGCTGCATTCATAAAATTCCTTTTCATTTGAATTAGTTCTCATGCACACGACCGTTGTGTGCATCCATGTCCATTGTTCCGTTTTCTGTGATTTTCTGCAGACCCATGACCGTTTGTCCTCTGCGTTCGTGATCCGTGTTTCCTGTCCGTCAAAAAAATATGACCTGTCCTATTTTTTTGACGGAAAACGGTTCGCGGACCCATTCAAGTCAATGGGTCAGTGAAAAAACACGGAGGCATACAAGATTGTCATCCGCGTCCCTGATCTGTGTCAGTTTTTTTATATCATTTTCAAGGCAAACTTGATTTTGATTTTTTATTTTCACTTTTCTGAGATCCTCCAAAAATCAAGGAAGACACATGAAAGAAAAAACGGACACGGATCACGGAACAACGGAACCCCGTTTTGCGGACTGTGAAAAAATACTGTTGTGTGCATGAGGCCTTACTGAAATAAATGGACTTTTGCACAATATTCTAATTTTTCGAGTTTCACCTGTATATCACAGAAACACACAGAATATAGACACAAGATTAGGCCCAGATTTTTGGAATTTGCCCTAAAGAAACAGTTTCGGATGGAGTACTGTATATGTCACAGAAAACAACACACTATAGACACTAGATGAGGCCCAGATTTTGGAATTTGCAATACAAACTCAGTTTTAGGATCCAGGACATTATATGTCACAGAAACACACAGAATATGGACACTATATTAGGCCCAGATTATTGGAATTTGTCCTAAAAAAAACAGTTTTCAGATGGCATACTGTAATTGTCCCATAAAGCCACATACTATGGACACTAGATTAGGCACAGATTTTTGGAATTTGCAATACAAACTCAGTTTTCGGATGCAGGACAGTATATGTCACAGAAACACACAGCATATGGACACTAGATCAGGCACAGATTATAAGAAGCCACACTGTATATATCACAGAAAGCCACACACTATGGAAACTAGATTAGGCCCAGATTTTTTAAATTTGCAATACAAACTCTTTGCAATACAAACCTTTTTTCAGATGCAGGACAGTATATGTCACAAAAACACACAGAATATGGACACTAGATTAGGCCTATATTTTAAAAATTTGTAATACATTCCTCTAAAGACACAGTTTTCTTATTCAGGACAGTACACAGTTGAAACTCGAAAAAATTGAATATTGTGTAAAGTTAATTTATTTCAGTAATGCAACTTTAAAGGTGAAACTAACATATGAGATTGTCATGGAACCATGAACCAGACGTACAACAGAGATAGGTGGAATAAGAAGGCTTTATTGAAAATCAAGCCGTAGCTAAAGTCCAAACGGATGGCTAAACTGAAGCAGGGTCTTGCGTAGACGGAGGTCAGGAACCAGGAGGGTAGTCAGACGTAGCCAGGATCAGGAACCAACGGGGTAGTCAGACGAAACCAGGATCGGGAACCAACGGGGTAGTCAGACGAGGCCAGGATCAGGAACCAGAAGCAGCAGCAGTCTTTGAAGCATGTGCACACAGGAGGACCAAGCAAGGAACTGAAGCCACAGACCTTCTATATATATAAGCTAGGCATCCAGCTCCTCCCAGTGGGAAGGAGGAGCCGCAGGGTGGGAGGCTACAAGAAACCCAGAAACCAAGATGGCCGCCAGCACATGTCAAACGAAGGAGAACAGTGAGAAGGTAAGACCATGACAGTACCTCCCCCTCAAGGGCCCCTCCTCCGCGGAGTAAGGAACGGTTTCAGAGGGAAGCGTGCGTGGAAGGCTCGGAGCAACGCAGGAGCATGGACATCTGTGGAGGGAACCCAGGAACGCTCCTCTGGACCATAACCACGCCAATGGACCAAAAACTGCAACCGACCGCGGACCAGGCGTGAGTCCAGGATATTGCTCACCTCATATTCCTCACGATTGCCCACTTGGACCGGACGGGGCCGAGGAACCGAGGAAGTGAAACGATTACACACCAATGGCTTCAACAGGGAGACATGAAACACGTTGGAGATCCGCATGCCAGGAGGAAGCGCAAGGGCATAGGCTACCGGGTTTACCCTGTGAAGCACTCGGAAGGGACCAACAAAGCGAGGCGCCAGCTTGGGAGTGGGCACTCGAAGGTTGAGGTTGCGGGTGGACAACCATACACGGTCTCCGACCTGGTAGGAAGGAGCGGGCGCTCGTCTGCGATTAGCCTGGAGTCTCTGGCGTTGCGCAGAGACCTCAAGGGACCTCTGGATCTGTACCCAAGAAGTACGTAGGACGGAAAGGTGATCCTCCACAGCCGGAGTATCCTGGGGAGAGAATACCTCCGGTAACACGGCAGGTTGGAACCCATAATTGGCCATGAAGGGAGACGTCCCAGAGGAAGAGTTCACCGCCGTGTTCCTGGCAAACTCAGCCCAAGGCAGGAGGTCAACCCAATTGTCTTGGTGATCGGAGACATAGCAACGAAGGAATTGCTCCAAGGCCTGATTGGATCGTTCTGCGGCCCCATTGGACTGAGGGTGGTAGGCCGAGGAGAAAGAGAGATGAATCCCCAACTGGGAGCAAAAGGCGCGCCAGAACCTGGACACAAACTGACTCCCCCGATCCGACACAATCTCCTTGGGCAAACCGTGCAACCGGAAGACCTCCCTGGCAAAAATCGAGGCCAACTCTTGTGCAGAGGGTAACTTCTTGAGAGGAACACAGTGGCACATTTTGGAAAACCGATCCACAATCATGAGAATGACCGTATGGCCTCGGGATGCAGGAAGGTCCACAATGAAATCCATCCCCAGGTGTGACCATGGACGCTCCCCGGTGGCTATGGGTTGCAAAAGGCCCAACGGAAGGTGCCGAGGGGACTTACTCTGGGCACAAACGGAGCATGCCGCTACATATGCGGCGATGTCGGAACGTAGAGAAGGCCACCAGAACAGACGTGAAACCGCCCAGGACAGCTGATTCTTTCCAGGGTGCCCCGCGGCCTTGGAGTTATGGTAGGTTCGCAACAACCGAGTGCGCAACTCCTCAGGCACAAAACATCTGCCGTTGGGTCTCCCAGAGGGAGCACCAGATTGAGCCGCCAAAATCTGCTCACCCAGAGGAGAGGTCAGGCTGGTGCGAATAGCAGCCAGGATCTGATTCGGGGGTATGACCGTAGTCGGAATCGACTCCTCCCCGGACAGCTCGGAGTACTGCCGTGGTAAGGCATCCGCTCTGATGTTCTTGGAGCCGGGTAGGTAGGAGACCACGTAATTAAAACGTGACAAGAACAGAGCCCATCTGGCCTGACGTGGTGTCAATCTCTTGGCCTCAGAGAGGTAGGTCAGATTCTTGTGGTCCGTCAGGATGAGAACCGGAACCACCGAGCCCTCGAGCAAGTGCCTCCATTCTTTAAGGGCCTGCACGATGGCCAATAACTCCCTGTCACCAATCTGATAGTTGCACTCCGCGGAAGACAGTTTCCGGGAGTAAAACCCACAAGGAAGCAGAGGACCCTCTGGTGTTCTACGCTGAGACAGGAGGGCGCCTACTCCCGTCTCAGACGCGTCCACCTCGAGGACAAAAGGCAACCCAGGGTTGAGATGCGACAGAATCGGAGCCGACACAAAGGCGGACTTTAGAGCCTCAAAAGCTCGGATGGCCTCGAGCGGCCAGACCTGAGGATTACTGCCCTTCCTGGTCAGATCCGTGAGAGGCTTGGCTAGCATGGAAAAGTCCCTGATGAACTTCCGATAATAATTGGCGAAGCCCAAAAAGCGCTGCAGGGCACGAAGCCCACTGGGCTGGGGCCACTGTAAGACAGCCGAAACCTTCTCAGGATCCATGGAGAACCCCTCAGCGGAAATGATGTAACCTAAGAAGGTTACCTGGGATCGGTGAAATTCGCATTTCTCAAGCTTACCGAACAGCTTGTTCTCTCGTAAGCGTTGCAACACTCGTCTGACATCCAGAATGTGGGCCTCCATGGATGCAGAATATACCAAGATGTCATCCAAATAGACCACCACACACTGCTGCAACAGGTCACGGAAAACATCGTTGATGAATTCCTGGAAGACTGCGGGCGCATTGCACAACCCAAAGGGCATAACCAAGGATTCATAATGACCGGTCCTGGTGTTAAACGCGGTCTTCCACTCATCGCCCGCCTTGATCCTTACCAGGTTATATGCCGCCCTCAGGTCGAGTTTGGTAAAGACCGTGGCCCCTTTGAGGCGATCGAACAGCTCGGAAATCAAGGGTATCGGGTAAGCGTTCTTGATCGTGATGCGATTGAGACCCCTGTAGTCGATGCAAGGCCTCAACTCACCGCCCTTCTTTTTCACAAAGAAAAATCCAGCCCCTGCCGGGGACGAGGATTTGCGAATGTGTCCGCGTGAAAGCGCCTCCCTCACGTACTCCTCCATGGCCTCATTCTCCGCTACCGACAGTGGATAGACTTTGCCACGAGGAGGAACGGCACCAGATTGTAACTCTATGGCACAATCGTATGGGCGGTGCGGAGGTAGGGCAACCGCACGCACCTTATCGAATACATCCCGGTACTCCTCGTATTCAGGAGGCAACAGAGAGTCCGAGGAAGTACACAGCAACTTGACAGGCCCATGGATGCAACTAGCCCCACACTGCGGTGACCACGAGAGGATCTCGGCCGATCTCCAATCGAAAGTCGGATTATGCTTCTGGAGCCAGGGGTACCCCAAGACCACCGAGTAGTGTGGAGACGAAATAACCTGGAGACAGACCGACTCTCTGTGAACGGCACCAATGGCCATCCCCACTGGAAGGGTCTCCTGAGTCACGTGTGCCGGCAGAAGGGGTCTGCCGTCTATCGCCTCAAGAGCCAGTGGGGAACCTCGAGGCTGCAGAGGAATGGAATTGGCGGCGGCGAACACACTATCAATGAACAAGCCACCAGCACCAGAGTCCACCAACGCCTGGGTCGTCACCGAGCCCCCGACCCAGGAGAGGACAACAGTAATCAGTGGTTTGTCAACACGGGAAACCGGGGACGAGGAGACTCCACCCAAGATCTGCCCCCGACAGGATCTCAGGTGCGAGCGTTTCCCGGACGGTTCGGGCATGCCAACCGAAAATGCCCACCGAGACCACAGTACATGCATCGGCCCTCGTGTCTCCGGAGTACCCTCTCCCCCTCGGACAGGCGAGCAACCCCCAGCTGCATGGGTTGACCCCCAGACCAGTCATCCCCAGGAGGCGTGGGAGGAGAGGGAGGCACGGGTGGGACAGCAAACGTAGGCGCCAATCTGTTAGAAGGCCTCCGCAGGCTCTCCTTAAAGGAAGGTCTCTCCCTGAGTCTGGTGTCAATCAAAATCAGGAAAGAAATAAGGGACTCGAGCTCCACTGGTAGGTCCTTGGCTGCAATCTCATCCTTCAAGGCATCCGAGAGACCATGAGAGAAAGCAGCGACCAGAGCCTCATTATTCCAGCCCACCTCTGCTGCCAGGGTACGAAACTCAATGGCGTATTCAGCTACGGATCGTGAACCCTGTCTGATGGACATAAGGAGCTTCGCAGCAGAGGCAGCACGAGCCGGCACATCGAATACCTTCCGAAGAGAAGCAACAAAACCGGAAAACTCGGCAACCACCGGATTGTTGTTCTCCCATAAAGGGCTGGCCCAGGCCAAGGCCTTGTCCGAGAGCAGCGAGATCAAGAAGCCCACCTTTGATCTCTCAGTAGGAAAGGCATGTGGCAGCAACTCGAAATAAATGGCCACCTGGTTAAGGAAACCTCGGCACTGAGTTGGCTCTCCCCCAAAGCGCTGTGGAAGGGGGGCAGAACCGGTCATACCCCGAAACACCGCAGGTGCAGCAACAGGTGTCGGGGTAGACTCTGGCGCAACAACCGGAGCGGCAGTAGGAGCGGGCCCAGGAGCGACAACCGACCCATCGGCAACGGAAGCTAAATGAGCCGTGCGTTCAAGCAGGGTTTGTAACGCCAAAGCGAACCGACCCAACAGGTGATCCTGCTGATCAAGTCTGGCAACCAGCGTAGGTAGCGAGGATGGCCCTGTACCGTCAGAATTCATGGCTTGGTCCTAATGTCATGGAACCATGAACCAGACGTACAACAGAGATAGGTGGAATAAGAAGGCTTTATTGAAAATCAAGCCGTAGCTAAAGTCCAAACGGATGGCTAAACTGAAGCAGGGTCTTGCGTAGACGGAGGTCAGGAACCAGGAGGGTAGTCAGACGTAGCCAGGATCAGGAACCAACGGGGTAGTCAGACGAAACCAGGATCGGGAACCAACGGGGTAGTCAGACGAGGCCAGGATCAGGAACCAGAAGCAGCAGCAGTCTTTGAAGCATGTGCACACAGGAGGACCAAGCAAGGAACTGAAGCCACAGACCTTCTATATATATAAGCTAGGCATCCAGCTCCTCCCAGTGGGAAGGAGGAGCCGCAGGGTGGGAGGCTACAAGAAACCCAGAAACCAAGATGGCCGCCAGCACATGTCAAACGAAGGAGAACAGTGAGAAGGTAAGACCATGACAGAGATAGACTCGTTACATGCACAGCTAGAGATTTTAAGACTTTATTTGTTATAATTTGGATGATTATGGCTTACAGTTTATGAAACCCCAAAGTCACAGTTTTGAGGTACCCATTGCTTAGGGGGTATGGATTAATTAGCTGACTAGAGTGTGAGACTTTAAACCTAGAATATTTAACCTTTTCACAAAATTCTAATTGTAAGCTGCATTAATGAAATTCTTTTTCATTTGAATTGCTGAAATAAATGGACTTTTGCACAATATTCTAATTTTTCGAGTTTCACCTGTATGTCACAGAAACCCACAGAATATAGACACTAGATTAAGCCCAGATTATTGGAATTTGCCGTAAAGGAACTGTTTTCGGATGGAATACTGTATATGTCATAGAAAACAACAACACTATGGACAGTATATGTCACAGAAACACACAGAATATGGACACTATATTAGGCCCAGATTTTGGGAAATTGCCCTAAAGAAACTGTTTTCATAAGCCGTACAGTATATGTCACAGAAAAACACAGAATATGAACACCATTAGGCCCTTATTATTAGAATTTGCACTAAAGAAAGAGTTTTCAGATGCAGGACGGTATATGTCACAGAAACACACAGAATATGGACACTAAAGTATGGCCAGATTATTAGAATTTTCTCTAAGGAAACAGTTTTCAGAAGCCGTACTGTATATGTCACAGAAAGCCAAACACTATGGAGACTAGATTAGGCCCATATTTTTGGAATTTGCAATACAGTCTTCTAAAGACACAGATTTCTTATTCAGGACAGTATCCAGGCAAAACTCGAAAAATTTGAATATTGTGTAAAGTTCATTTATTTCAGTAATGCAACTTAAAAGGTTAAACTAACATATGAGATAGACTCGCTACATGCACGGCGAGATATTTCAAGCCTTTATTTGTTATAATTTGGATGATTATGGCTGCATTAATGAAATTCTTTTTCATTTGAATTGCTGAAATAAATGGACTTTTGCACAATATTCTAATTTTTCGAGTTTCACCTGTATGTCACAGAAACCCACAGAATATAGACACTAGATTAAGCCCAGATTATTGGAATTTGCCGTAAAGGAACTGTTTTCGGATGGAATACTGTATATGTCATAGAAAACAACAACACTATGGACAGTATATGTCACAGAAACACACAGAATATGGACACTATATTAGGCCCAGATTTTGGGAAATTGCCCTAAAGAAACTGTTTTCATAAGCCGTACAGTATATGTCACAGAAAAACACAGAATATGAACACCATTAGGCCCTTATTATTAGAATTTGCACTAAAGAAAGAGTTTTCAGATGCAGGACGGTATATGTCACAGAAACACACAGAATATGGACACTAAAGTATGGCCAGATTATTAGAATTTTCTCTAAGGAAACAGTTTTCAGAAGCCGTACTGTATATGTCACAGAAAGCCAAACACTATGGAGACTAGATTAGGCCCATATTTTTGGAATTTGCAATACAGTCTTCTAAAGACACAGATTTCTTATTCAGGACAGTATCCAGGCAAAACTCGAAAAATTTGAATATTGTGTAAAGTTCATTTATTTCAGTAATGCAACTTAAAAGGTTAAACTAACATATGAGATAGACTCGCTACATGCACGGCGAGATATTTCAAGCCTTTATTTGTTATAATTTGGATGATTATGGCTTACAGCTTATGAAACCCCAAAGTCACAATTTAGAGGTACTTATTGCTTTGGGGGTATGGATTAATTAGCTGACTAGAGTGTGAGACTTTGAACCTAGAATATTAAACCTTTTCACAAAATTCAAATTTTAAGCTGCATTAATGAAATTCCTTTTCATTTGAATTACTAAAATAAATTGACTTTTGCACAATATTCAAATTTATCGAGTTTCACCTGTATGTCACAGAAACCCACAGAATATAGACACTAGATTAGGCTCAGATTTTTGGAATTTGCCCTAAAGAAACAGTTTTCAGATGCAGAACAGTATATATCACAGAAACACACAGAATATGAACACCATTAGGCCCTTATTATTAGAATTTGCCGTAAAGAAAGAGTTTTCGGATGCAAGACAGTATATGTCACAGAAACCCACAGAATATGGACACTAGATTAGTCCCAGATTATTTGAATTTGCCCTAAAGAAACTGTTTTCAGAAGCCGTACTGTATATGTCACAGAAAGCCGCACACTATGGAAACTAGATTAGGCCCAGATTTTGGTAATTTGCAATACAAACTCAGGTTTTGGATGCAGGACAGTATATGTCACAGAAACCCACAGAAAATGGACACTAGAATAGGCCCAGATAAGTTATATTTTCCCTAAAGAAACAGTTTTCGGATGGTGTACTGTATATGTCACAGAAAGCCATACACTATGAACACTAAATTAGTCCCAGATTTTGGGAATTTGCAATACACCCTTAGTTTTTGGATGCAGAACAGTATATGTTACAGAAACACACAGAATATGGACACTATAGTGGCCCAGACTAGTAAAATTTGCCATAAGGAAACAGTTTTTAGATGACCTACTGCAAATGTCACAGAAAGCCACACACGATGTACACTAGATTAGCTGCAGATTTTTGGAATTTGCAATACAAACTCAGTTTTCAGATGCAGGTGTTGCGGCTGAGGATGGGAAAAACCCTCAGCCGTGCGATGTCAGAAGATGTACAGTCGCTACTCGGCCAGGACGACAGAATTAGGGAGCTGGTCACCTCCTATTGCATCCCTAACACTGACCCTGTCTCCTAGCCGTATGAGCCAACCCTGATGGTAGGAGGGCTCATACTCTGGAACCTAATAGTCCTTACAAGCCCTCAGGGTGGCCCTGAACTAGGAGCAGGGTAAGACGACCTATTCCTCCTAGGCACGGAGGAACAGGAGTCTCACTGGCCAAGCAGCATGGAGAAGGGGGACATGAACAGACCTATGAATATGACAGGTGAACCAAACAATTCCACACTAACCTGCCACAGCCTTGCTGACTGGAACCCGTGCTCAGATATGCTGTCCACACAAACATTAAGAAGACAGCACACACATAAGAACACACAGGAACCAGGACATCCATAACTGCAATAAAAACCAAAAGCATAGGACATCAACTTAACATCTGGGATTTGGTTTTATGACTGGAAGGGTGGCCCTTACTGGAAGGATGTTAACAGGATACCAGGAGAACGACTCCAGCAACATCCCTGGAGTACCCCTCAAGCTTCTGCCATCCAGCAGGAAGCTACAGAGCCCAAGCGGCCACACCCATACACACACTGGGAAAGGAGTTAACCCTTCCATCACCAAACCAGGTAAGTGTCACTAAAAGGGGAAGTGTACAATTAACAATTACACTACAGTTGTTACCGCAGGCAACGGCATGCGTGGCAACCATGTCCTGGGAGCCAGCCAGAAGGCCGAGACACTGCCACCACATGTACACAATACAACACGTTGCCACAGGCAGCCACAAGTGAAGGGAAGTGTCATAATGCACACCTACATAAATCTTGTGCACACCAGACATACAAAGTGCATACATACAAGGAGATGTTGCCAGGAGTAAGCGCATGCACTTGACAGCAAGCTGCGCAGCAACAGCTCCGGCTGCTATACTGCCAAGTACAAACATGTTGCCAGTGGCAACCACATGTGAGGCAACATACCAGCCGCCCTCACCATGTGGTTGACAATAAACCAAACCGCAGGCAACTGCATGCGGATCCAGGAGTCACGACCATGACCATGGTCGTGACACTCCCACCCCTCAAAGCCCCCCCACCAAAAAAAAAGGGAAATTGGTGAAGGACCCAACAAGGGGATAGGAGAAGGGGAAAATAGGGGAAACAGCATCATACATTTGAGTCTCCACAGGACTGCTGCCGGCCCCTGGAGCAACACACGGGAACCAGGAGCCGACTGCCAGGCTCCGGAGCAACACACAGGAACCGGAGACCAGCAAAGAAACAGCCCGGGGAGACCGCACTGACACTGTGTCACTCTCTATTAACGTCCCCACTCCAGTCACTGCCAACAGACACTCCTACCCAGCACACAGCTGGAACACTAACAGAATGCTACCAGCAGACGACCAGAGATAGGAACATAGAGAGGGACGAGGGATCACCAACACGGACACGGAAGGTAAGGTAGTGGGGAATAAGCCACCATCCGCGCCGTAAACGGTGATCCCCAAAACGCTCTACCTCTGGAGAACGCGCATGCACCCCACAAAATATGGCGATGCATGCTGCACCCTCTTCCGAAGGTGGGATCCAAGCAAAGAGCCATTCCAGTCATACTGTCACGGCTGAGGATGGGGAAAACCCTCAGTCGTGCGACATCAGAAGATGTCCGGTCGCTACTCAGCCAGGACGACAGAATTAGGGAGCTGGTCATCTCCTATTGCATCCCTAACACTGACCCTGTCTCCTAGCCATATGAGCCGATCCTGGTGGTAGGAGGGCTCATACTCTGGAACCTAATAGTCCCTACAAGCCCTCAGGGTGGCCCTGAACTAGGAGCAGGGTAAGACGACCTATTCCTCCTAGGCACGGAGGAACAGGAGTCTCACTGGCCAAGCAGCATGGAGAAGCCGAACATGAACAGACCTATGAATATGACAGGTGAACCAAACAGTTCCACGCTAACCTGCCACAGCCTTGCTGACTGGAACCGGTGCTCAGATACGCTGTCCACACAAACATTAAGAAGACAGCACACACATAAGAACACACAGGAACCAGGACATCCATAACTGCAATAAAAACCAAAAGCATAGGACATCAACTTAACATCTGGGATTTGGTTTTATGACTGGAAGGGTGGCCCTTACTGGAAGGATGTTAACAGGATACCAGGAGAACGACTCCAGCAACATCCCTGGAGTACCCCTCAAGCTTCTGCCATCCAGCAGGAAGCTACAGAGCCCAAGCGGCCACACCCATACACACACTGGGAAAGGAGTTAACCCTTCCATCACCAAACCAGGTAAGTGTCACTAAAAGGGGAAGTGTACAATTAACAATTACACTACAGTTGTTACCGCAGGCAACGGCATGCGTGGCAACCATGTCCTGGGAGCCAGCCAGAAGGCCGAGACACTGCCACCACATGTACACAATACAACACGTTGCCACAGGCAGCCACAAGTGAAGGGAAGTGTCATAATGCACACCTACATAAATCTTGTGCACACCAGACATACAAAGTGCATACATACAAGGAGATGTTGCCAGGAGTAACCGCATGCACTTGACAGCAAGCTGCGCAGCAACAGCTCCGGCTGCTATACTGCCAAGTACAAACATGTTGCCAGTGGCAACCACATGTGAGGCAACATACCAGCCGCCCTCACCATGTGGTTGACAATAAACCAAACCGCAGGCAACTGCATGCGGATCCAGGAGTCACGACCATGACCATGGTCGTGACACTCCCACCCCTCAAAGCCCCCCCACCAAAAAAAAAGGGAAATTGGTGAAGGACCCAACAAGGGGATAGGAGAAGGGGAAAATAGGGGAAACAGCATCATACATTTGAGTCTCCACAGGACTGCTGCCGGCCCCTGGAGCAACACACGGGAACCAGGAGCCGACTGCCAGGCTCCGGAGCAACACACAGGAACCGGAGACCAGCAAAGAAACAGCCCGGGGAGACCGCACTGACACTGTGTCACTCTCTATTAACGTCCCCACTCCAGTCACTGCCAACAGACACTCCTACCCAGCACACAGCTGGAACACTAACAGAATGCTACCAGCAGACGACCAGAGATAGGAACATAGAGAGGGACGAGGGATCACCAACACGGACACGGAAGGTAAGGTAGTGGGGAATAAGCCACCATCCGCGCCGTAAACGGTGATCCCCAAAACGCTCTACCTCTGGAGAACGCGCATGCACCCCACAAAATATGGCGATGCATGCTGCACCCTCTTCCGAAGGTGGGATCCAAGCAAAGAGCCATTCCAGTCATACTGTCACGGCTGAGGATGGGGAAAACCCTCAGTCGTGCGACATCAGAAGATGTCCGGTCGCTACTCAGCCAGGACGACAGAATTAGGGAGCTGGTCATCTCCTATTGCATCCCTAACACTGACCCTGTCTCCTAGCCATATGAGCCGATCCTGGTGGTAGGAGGGCTCATACTCTGGAACCTAATAGTCCCTACAAGCCCTCAGGGTGGCCCTGAACTAGGAGCAGGGTAAGACGACCTATTCCTCCTAGGCACGGAGGAACAGGAGTCTCACTGGCCAAGCAGCATGGAGAAGCCGAACATGAACAGACCTATGAATATGACAGGTGAACCAAACAGTTCCACGCTAACCTGCCACAGCCTTGCTGACTGGAACCGGTGCTCAGATACGCTGTCCACACAAACATTAAGAAGACAGCACACACATAAGAACACACAGGAACCAGGACATCCATAACTGCAATAAAAACCAAAAGCATAGGACATCAGGGATTCGGTTTTATGACTGGAAGGGTGGCCCTTACTGGAAGGATGGAAACAGGATACCAGGAGAACGACTCCAGCAACATGCCTAGAGTACCCCTCAAGCTTCTGCCATCCAGCAGGAAGCTAAATAGCCCAAGTGGCCACACCCACACACACACTGGGAAAGGAGTTAACCCTTCCATCACCAAACCAGGTAAGTGTCACTAAAAGGAGAAGTGTACAATAAACAATTACACTACAGTTGTTACCGCAGGCAACGGCATGCGTGGCAACCATGTCCTGGGAGTCAGCCAGAAGGCCGAGACACTGCCACCACATGTACACAATGCAACACGTTGCCACGGGCAGCCACAAGTGAAAGGAAGTGTCACAGTGCACACCTACATAAACCTCGTGCACACCAGACATACAAAGTGCATACATACAAGGAGAGGTTGCCAGGAGTAACCACATGCACTTGGCAGCAAGCTGCGCAGCTATACTGCCAAGTACAAACATGTTGCCAGCGGAAACCACATGTGAGGCAACATACCATCCGCCCTCACCATGTGGTTGACAATAAACCAAACCACAGGCAACTGCATGCGGATCCAGGAGTCACGACTATGACCATGGCCATGACAGCAGGACAGTATATGTCACAGAAACACACAGAATATGGACACTATAGTGGTTCAGATTAGTTAAATTTGCCCTAAAGAAAAAGTTTTCGGATGGCGTACTGTATATGTCACAGAAAGCCACACACTATGGACACTAGATGAGGCCCAGATTTTTCGAATTTGCAATACAAACTCAGTTTTCGGATGCAGGACAGTATATGTCACATAAACACACAGAATATGGATACTAGATTAGGCCCAGATTATTGAAATTTGCACTAAAGAAACAGTTTTCGGATGGAGTACTGTATATTTCACAGAAAGCCACACACTATGGACACTAGATTTGGCCCAGATTTTTGGAATTTGCCCTAAAGAAACAGTTTTGGATGGAGTACTGTATATGTCACAGAAAACAACACACTATGGACACTAGATTAGGTCCATATTTTTGGAATTTGCAATACAAACTCATTTTTCGGATGCAGGACAGTATATGTCACAGAAACACACAGAATATGGGCACTATATTGGCCCAGATTAGTTAAATTTGCCCTAAAGAAGCAGTTTTCAGATAGCTTACTGCATATGTCACAGAAAGCCACAAACTATGGACACTAGATGAGGCCCATATTTTTTTACTTTGAAATACAAACTCAGTTTTAGGATCCAGGACATTATATGTCACAGAAACACACAGAATATGGACACTATATTTTGCCCAGATTATTGGAATTTGTCCTAAAGAAACATCTTTTGGATGGCATACTGTATATGTCACATAAAGCCACACACTATGGACACTAGATTGTCCCTGTAAGTAGTGTGGAGCAAAGCACAGCTCCAACTCAGTGTTTGAATGTCCAGGAAAATATGTTAGGGCTAGAGGGTGTACCACACGTACCAGAGATGGATATGCAGTCTCCACAGTGTTTTATGGTTACTAAGGAAGTGTCCCAGGTGGGGATTATCTCATCGGTGCCCCTAGAATTAATAATGACGTGAACAGTATATGTGACGCATGTGCTGTGACCAATAGCAACTCAGAGAATGAAGCTACCATGTCAAGGTCCTGCGAAACTAAGGTGGTTATTAGTAGCGACCAGACAGTTATACTTGACGAGATGAGAATTAAGTTGGGTGACGTCAGCCTAGTGTCTGAAGCCCATATACAGACAGTTGTAGACGACCTGACAGGACAGCACATAGTGTGTGGCTTTCTGTGACATATACAGTACTCCATCCGAAAACTGTTTATTAAGAGCAAATTCCAATAATCTGGGCCAAATCTAGTGTTCATATTCAGTTTGTATCTGTGAAATACTGTCCTGCATCCGAAAACTGTTTCTTTAGGGCACATTTAACTAATCTGGGCCACTATAGTATCCATATTCTGTGTGTTTCTGTGACATATACTGTCATGCATCCGAAAACTGAGTTTGTGTTGAAAATTCCCCAAAACTGGGCCTAATCTAGTGTACATAGTGTGTTGTTTTCTGTATTTTGAATAATTTAGACAGCACTCCAGTATGCGATTAATGCTTTTTATTTGCCGGACATAAAGGTCCTTTTTGGAACTGAGGCAACGTTTCGGGCAAAACACATGCCCTTCATCAGGCTGATGTAAAAAAAAGGGGAAAATAAATATGTATAAATACATATAATATTTGCAATTAACATGATAACAAATTTATAAGGTTCTATGACCACATGATTCAAACTGGTAATTAGTATCAATACAATCAATAACATGACTCAGAAAAACATGATTCAAAAAAACATATACTACATGAAAACACAAGAGTAGTGGCCATTGATGTTGTATTTTTTCCCAGTGGATGGGTGGGTGAAGGTCGAACCTTTCGTAACATTCCCGCATTGGGCGCAGGATAGGCAAGGGTATGTACCTTTAATGGCGGAGCCAGTAATAGTACTTTGTATGCTGTGTGCTTTATTGGAACCAAGGTCAGACTGTACAATATTGTCCCTGATATTTTTGGCCCTTTTGTATGATATCAGTGGTTTGTCTGGGAAGATGTTGGGGAAATTGTTAGATAATACGGACCAGTGTTTGTATATGATCCGTTTAATGTCTGAGCTTAAATGGGAGAATGTAGTGACACACGGAATGCGTTTCTGTGTATGGTTGGATCTAGGATGTGTAGGTTTGAGTAAATCGGTCCTGGACAAATGAGTGTTTTTTTCAATATGTTCATCTAGAACATGTTTGGGGAAACCTCTACTGAGAAATTTATTTGACATTTCTACGAGTCGAGAATTAGTGGTATCCGGATCAGATACAATCCGTTTAACTCGCATGAGTTGTGAGCACGGTAAGGAGTGGATGAGCCCAGGGGGATGGAATGAGTTGTGTCTGAGGAGACGGTTCCTGTCTGTGGGTTTGGTATAGAGATCAGTTTGCAATGTATTATTGCTTACCATTACTAGGACATCCAGAAACGAAATCTCGGGGTTACTGCAGGTCAAGGAGAGAGAGATAGAGTCTGTGGCCGAGTCGATTGTTTTATGGAATGTGTACAAGTCTTCCACTGGACCCTGCCAAACGCAAAAGATATCATCAATGTATCTATACCAACATTTCACATGTTTAGAAAAAAGTTCATTTGTGTATACATGGGAGTGTTCAAAGTGGTTCATGTAACGAACTGCAAAAGTTGGTGCTACATTACAGCCCATGGCTGTCCCAGAGATTTGAAAATAGAATTGATCTTCAAACAGAAAATAATTCCTTTTGAGTACAAATGTTAAAAGAGAAAGAATGAATTCTTGTTCTGGAATAGAGAATTCTGCTTGTTGGCAGATGGTTTCTCTAACACATTCTATGCCGGCATCGGTGGGGATGTTAGTATAAAGACTACTGACATCCATTGTTGCCAAAAAGATATTATCACCCTCCAGGTTCAGGCATTGGATTTTATTTAAAAAGTCAGTGGTGTCCTGGATAAAGGAGGCACCCTGTTGCGCATAGGTCCTTAAAAGGTTGTCTAGCATTTTGGCAGCTGGTTGGAAAACCGACTCGCAACCAGAGACTATTGGTCTGCCGGGAGGGTGATCCATACTTTTATGAATTTTGGGCAACACGTAGATGACCGGAATACGAGGATAAGTCGGAACAAGATAATCTGCTGCTTTTTTGTTAATAATCCCATTGTTGAGAGCGGTCTCAACTATAGCAGAGAGTTCATTAAGGCACTCTCTGGTGGGATCAAAATCTATAGGTGAGTAAATCCCTCGATCGCCAAGTTGCCGAAGGATCTCCTGTCTATAGTCCATTCTGTCCATCACGACAATACCTGAGCCTTTGTCAGCCGGCTTGATGATTATGTTCTTATCATCACGCAGGTTTTTTAAGACAAGAGATTGCTGTTTGGTTATGTTATGTCTTACCTTGATGGTAGGGGATTTTTTCTCCAAGGATCTGAGGTCTTGTAGAACGTGTGAGATGTAATCCTCAACCACCTCATACCTAGTGGGGGGGGGGGGTGAATTTACTTGGAGGTTTACATCCTTTGAAGCGATCTTAAAATGGTGGAAGGACGTTTTGATTTGTTAAAGTCCATGTTGGTCTTTCGATATTGATGTAGGCCCGTAACCTAATGGCCCTGAAGAATTTTGACATTTCTTTGTCTAGGAGATAAGGGTCTGTAAAATTCGTGGGGACAAATCCAAGTCCCAGGCTCAGTGTGGAGATCTCATTGGTCGACAGGGTTTTATGTGATAAATTGATGATTAGATCGTGTGGGGTAGATTCCTCGATCTGGGTGGTCATGGTTGGTAGGTGGATCTCGTGCGGATTGGTTCCCGCTGCTGTTGATAGTAGACATGTCTTCTTCCTCTGGTGTTTCCTGCCTGACCTCCTCAGCGGCCTCCTCCTCTGATTCTTGGTGACCCTCTCTCTAAAAAAATTAAACTCACCACTAGTGCTGGATGAAGCCGATACTTGAGTGGTGGATGGACCAGAAGTTGGATAGTTGCGGGTCACTGTACGATAAACTTGGTTTGTCGCGTAATCTTGGACGTCTCTTTGGTATTTTGACCTTTTACAGTCCTCTAAGTTCCGTCTGAAAAAGTTGTTTTTTTGTATAATATTATTTTTAATAGAAGCAGCTTCTTCTCCGGAAACTTCCTGGAAAAGCCGTTGTTCTAAAGAATTAATTTCTTCTTTTGTTTGTCTCAATTCTAAGCTTGTGCGTTCCACGGTAAGAAGAATGATGTCCAGGGACGCTTTGTTTAGAATTCTTTCAAACTGATTATGAAAATAAGTATGAGTCTTCTGAGAATAAGGTTGGGCGCAAGTTACACCGTAGTCCCCTTAGGATAATCTTCTTATTGTGGTATTCCACTAAGGTGGCAATATGTAGTTCCAGTGAAATCGTCTTTTTATAGATTTTTTCCAGCGAGTCCAGAGACACTCTCTGGTTAGTACTGGATAAGAATTCATTGGACGCAGTTATGGGTGATGTAATCCGTCGTGCATCCTCTTTGGAAAATGAAAAAAAAGTCCACTGTTGACACTTTGTGAAGTAGTGTTAAGAAATGACATTAGAACGGTTGATGGAAAAGAGGTATCGGAGATGGTGCACGTTGAAAAAGAAAAACACACAGGGCCAGAGCCGTCTAATAATGGGTGGTGACATCCGTGAAGCACGCCCTAGCCGTTGGTATATGTCTTATGTGATATCTATACTTTACTCATGCCTCAGCCATTGTACTGTATCCATCCCACTACTAATGCATGACATCACACATATCTACTGACCTCTTTCTAGGGCTCTATCCTATTCTACTTTAGGAATTAGTCTCTCCTATATTTGTTGGACTCACCAGATGTGCCCTTTAACACATATTAGTTATCACACTTTCTTATTAGTGGTGCATGCTGATTTATTCTACCATGTATCAGCCTTCGATCCTAATATAGTCGCCACCGGTCATTTGTCCATTCAACACACACACATTCTCATCACTCCTCCCATATTATATCGACTGTCGCTTTGCCGTCCATTTGCCGCGCGCATGCGCCTAGATTTGAGACATTTCCATAACCAAAATGGCCGACCTTTACCTCTCGGCCCTTGTGCGCATGTGCGTACCTTCCGACAATTATGCGCATGCGCTAATTGACAACACGTCATTCTACCAGGCCGGCGCTCAGCCATGACTCCCCCAATATCACGTGATTGTGAGCGTCACCTAAAAGGCGGGAACCCACCTATTTAAAGCACTCTCAAACATACCCCAGACATGCCGGCCCTCCATGCATCTATGCACGCAACTAGGTAAGCTCAGCGGACTTCTTTCCTCAACCATTTTATACCACCTTTCTGTCTGTGCTGTTACTTCATCCCCAGAGGGAACTTTTCTTCCCTCTGCATATATACATGCGCATTTAGCATGTAATATGCATATACCCTCTGGCCTTACTTCTCATATTCTCTTCTCTTATCTTCTTTCTCATCCTTTCTTTTCTGTGCCTCCACTGTTGTACACTCTATTCAGTGGTCCATTTTTGTTCTGATGCCTGATGTAACTAATACTGCATACTTTCGGTACATGATATTCGTCAGCTATATGGCTGGATACCTGTTTCATGGAACATATGAATTTTCAATAATAATCGTGCACTTTTCCTTGAATCATGTTAATTTGAATTGCGGAATCAAGTTTTTTGAAGCAATTTTTTTGAATCATGTTTTTTTGAATCATGTTTTTCTGAGTCATGTTATTGATTGTATTGATACTAATTACCTGTTTGAATCATGTGGTCATAGAACCTTATAAATTTGTAATCATGTTAATTGCAAATATTATATGTATTTATACATATTTATTTCCCCCTTTTTTTACATCAGCCTGATGAAGGGCATGTGTTTTGCCCGAAACGTTGCCTCAGTTCCAAAAAGGACCTTTATGTCCGGCAAATAAAAAGCATTAATAGCATACTGGAGTGCTGTCTAAATTATTCAAAATACTTACTAGTTCCGAGAGGTGGAGCAAGGAACGCACCTAGACGTGCACCCTAAATCTATCAGCCTTAGATAGAGTGCCGTGATCAACACGTGATTTTTATATCTGTGTTGATTTCTGTGACATATAAAGTACTCCATCCAAAAAGGAGTTTGTATTGAAAATTCCAATAATCTGGGCCTAATCTAGAGTCCATAGTGTGTGGCTTTTTGTGACTTATACTGTACGGCTTCTGAAAACTGTTTCTTGAGGTCAAATTCAAATAATCTGGGCCTAATCTAGTGTCCATTTTTTATGTGTTTCTGTGACATGTAGTGTACTGCATATGAAAACTGAGTTTGTATTGAAAATTCCAAAAATCTGAACCTAATTTAGTGTCCATAGTGTGTGGCTTTATGTGACATATACAGTATGCCATCCGAAAGCTGTTACTTTAGGACAAATTCCAATAATCTGGGCAAAATATAGTGTCCATATTCTGTGTGTTTCTGTGACATATACTGTCCTGCATCCAAAAACTCTCTCTATACCGCAGATTCTAAAAATCTTGGCCTAATATAGTGTCCATAATCTGTGTGTTTCGGTGACATATACTATTTTGCATCTGAAAACTCAATTTTTAAGGCAAATTCCAAAAATCTGGGCATAATATAGTGTCCATATTATGTGTGTTACTGTGACATATACTGTCCTGCATCCGGAAACTCTTTCTTTAGGCCAAATTCCAATAATCAGGGCCTAATATAGTGTCCATATTATGTGTGTTTCTGTGACATATTCTGTCCTGCATCCGAAAAATCTTTCTTTAGGGCGAATTCCGATAATAAGGGCCTAATATAGTGTCCATTTTCTGTCTGTTTGACATATACTGTCCCTCATACGAAAACTCTTTCTTTAGTGCAAATTCCAATAAACAAAGCCTACTATAGTGTCCATATTCTATGTGTTTCTGTGACATATACTGTCTTGAATTCGAAAACTCTCACTTTATGGCAAATTACAATAATCAAAGCCTAAAATAGAGTCCATAATCTGTGTGTATTTGTGACATATACTGTCCTGCATCCTAAAACTCTTTCTATACCGCAGATTGCAAAAATCTTGGCCTAATATAGTGTCCATAATCTGTGTGTTTCTGTGACATATGCTATTTTGCATCTGAAAACTCTATTTTTAAGGCAAATTCCAAAAATCTGGGCATAATATAGTGTCCATATTATGTGTGTTTCTGTGACCTATACTGTCCTGCATCCGAAAACTCTTTCTTTAGGCCAAATTCCAATAATCAGGGCCTAATATAGTGTCCATATTATGTGTGTTTCTGTGACATATACTGTCCTGCATCCGAAAACTCTTTCTTTAGGGCAAAATCCAAAAATAAGTGCCTTATAGTGTTCATATTCTATGTGTTTCTGTGACATATTCTCTCCTGCATTTGAAAACTCTTTCTTTAGTGAAAATTCCAATAATTAGGGCTAATATAGTGTCCATATTCTGTGTGTCTCTGTGACATATACTGTACTGCATCCAAAAACTCTTTCTTTATGGCAAATTCCCAAAATATTGGCCTAATATAGTGCCCATAATCTGTGTGTTTCTGTGACATATACTGTCCTGCATCCGAAAACTCTATCTTTAGTGCGAATTTCAATAATCATGACCTAATATAGTGTCCATATTCTGTGTGTATCTGTGACATATACTGTCCTGCATTCAAAAAATCTTTCTTTAGGGTGAATTCCAATAATCAGGGCGTTATATAGTGTCCATATTCTGTGTTTTTCTGTGACATATACTGTCCTGCATCCGAAAACTCTTTCTTTAGGGCAAATTCCAATAATCAGGGTCTAACATAGTTTCCATATTCTGTGTGTTTCTGTGACATATACTGTCTCGAATCCGAAAACTCTTTCTTTACGGCAAATTCCAATAATCAGGGCCTAATATAGTGTCCATATTCTGTGTGTTTCTGTGAAATATATTGTATTGAATCCGGAAACTCTCTCTTTATGGCAAATTCCAATAATCAGGGCCTAATATAGTGTCCATATTCTGTGTATTTCTGTGACATATACTCTCCTGCATTTGAAAACTATTTCTTTAGTGAAAATTCCAATAATCAGGGCCTAATATAGTGTCCATATTCTGTGTGTTTCTATGACATATACTGTCCTGCATCCGAAAACTCTTTCTTTAGTGTGATTTTCTATAATAAGGGCCTAATAGTGTTCATATTTTGTGTGTTTCTGTTTCATATACTGTTTTGCATCTGTAACATCCCGGAGTATGTTACCAAACTCTTTCTCCCCGCTACAACATGTTAGGTGTATGTAAATTGTCATCTTGTGTAAATGTATTGTCATTAATGTTATTTTATGTATTTCTAGGTCTGTTTCATAAATTATGCTGTAACTTCCATGTACACCAGCAGGTGGCAGCAATGTGTTCAGCAGGAACTTAGCCAGTTTAGTATTGCTAGACAGGAATAGTTCATTCCAGTTTTAGCTCCCCCCTCTGTGAGCAGAAGTGGGCTGGTCCCATGTCTTGTCTCATGTGGAAGAGAAGGAAGTTTAGTTAGTGTACCAGCCACCCCAGCTAGGGGAAGGCTGTGTAAGTAGGAGCTCTCAGAAAATAGGGATCCCAAGTCAGGACCCTGTCTCGGTTGAGACCAGAGAACCTTCCCAGCCTGAGCCATCAGCCTCAGCTGGTTGGCAAGAAAAGCAGCCACCTCCAGCCTCCAGGAAGAAGCATCCCCTGTGAGCCAAACTGTGAGTACATATCCAGAGTCCAGGAGAAGCCAAATTCCTCCTCAGCTAGCCAGGCCCATTACAAGCAGAAGACAGACAGAGCAGAAGATAAATACCTGCCAGATTCTCCAGGCACATAGTATAGGAGCATAAGAGATATTTATCCCTGCCATACATTGCCTATACCTGCTGGGACCTAAAAGACTATTGCTGTAACTCGTGTGGATTTATGATGTCATTCAGTAAAGACAGGTTGGATTATATCTCTAGTCTGGATCTCATTTACTGCTATCAAAGTTCCTCAAATACTTCTATTAACAACACTCATTTTATTGCAACTGAGCCAGGAACCAGGAGTCCAGCTGTACCCAGGTAGGAGACATTGCTGACATTACACAGATACATTATCCCCCTCTGGCATTCCTCACCTGGTACGTGAGTTATTACATCTTAAAGGGCCCTGCTACAGTACCCTGCGCACATTGCAATTGGCGTCACAAACAACTCATAGACTTATACACATCTATCCTGACCCACTGCATATTTGGCCACCGTACTAGTGTCCTTGCTCTATTGCACATCTGAAAACTCTTTCTTTAGGGTGAATTTCAATAATCAGGACCTAATATAGTGTCCATATTCTGTGTGTTTCTGTGACATATACTGTCCTGAATCCAAAAACTCTCTCTTCATCGCAAATTTCAATAATCAGGACCTAATATAGTGTCCATATTCTGTGTGTTTCTGTGACATATACTGTCCTGAATCCGAAAACTCTCTCTTTATGGCAAATTCCAATAATCAGAGCTTAATATAATTTCCATATTCTGTGTGTTTCTGTGACATATACTGTCCTGCATCCGAAAACTCTCTCTTTATGGCAAATTCCAATAATCAGAGCTTAATATAATTTCCATATTCTGAGTGTTTCTGTGACATATACTGTACTGCATCCGAAAACTCTTTCTTTACGGCAAATTCCAAAAATATTGGCCTAATATTGTGTCCATAATCTGTGTGTTTCTGTGACATATACTGTCCCACATCCGAAAACTCTTTCTTTACGGCAAATTGCAATAATCAGTGCCTATTATAGTGTCCATAATCTGTGTGTTTCTGTGACATATACTATTTTGCATCTGAAAACTCTTTCTTTAGGACAAATTCCAAAAATCTGGGCCCAATATAGTGTCCGTATTCTGTGTGTTTCTGTGACATATACGGTCCTGCATCCGAAAACTCTTTCTTAAAGGCAAATTCCAATAATCTTGGCCTAATATAGTGTCCATAATCTGTGTGTTTCTGTGACATATACTGCCCTGCATCCAAAAACTATTACTTTAGGGCAAATTCCAATAATCAGGGCCTAATATAGTGTCCATATTCTGTGTGTCTCTGTGACATATACTGTCCTGCATCTGAAAACTCTTTCTTTAGGGCAAATTCCAATAATCAGGGCCTAATATAGTGTCCATATTCTGTGTCTCACTACCTGAACAATTGTACCGCAATGTGAATGAGGCCCTCCTTTTTGTGATATTTATGTTTTGGAGTGCCTCTTGCATTTTATATATAGTTTGAATATACAGAAAAGAATGTTTCCGAACAATTTTTCGTGTAAAATAGATTTTTGGGGGGGTTTTGTGCATATTTTTGTCAGTCTGTAAAAGTGCCATATAACTTGGACAACATGGTTCCCAGCAGCTACCTCGGAGTCCAAGATGCATCCAGACATCGTCCCCATGGTGTTCCCGATCCATTTTGGTGGTGTTTCTGTCATATTCTGACCTTTTCCAATGTACCAGGCACCCTCCCCTCTTCAGAGCCGGAGGTGAATGGTTGTCTCCCATTGACTTCCATTATACTCGGGTGCTTGGCCGAGCACACGAATATAGCAATGTGTTCGGGCCGAACACCTGAACAACCGAATACTTTGGTGCTCGATTATTACTAGTTAAAACCATATCGGGTAACTGAGGACCGGCGACAAGCCATCTCTGATGAAGTGCAGCTAATGCTGCAACTAGACAATATTGAGGAATCTAAAAGTGATTGGGCCAGTCCTATAGTTTTAATACCCTAACCGAACGGGAAGTTACGGTTCTGTAATGATTTTCGTAAACTAAATGAGATTTCCAAATTCTATGTGTATCCCATGCCCCGGGTGGATGAGCTTATCTAGAGGTTACGACAAGCCTGATATTTTTCTGTTTTGGACCTCACCAAAGGGTTCTGGCAGGTAAAGAGAAAACTGTCTTCATCACACCAGAGGGGCGGTTCCAATATAAGGTGTTACTCTTTGGTCTGCATGGCGCTCCCAGCAACTTTTCAATGTCTTATGGACATTGTGCTTTGTCCACATCATCGGTACGCTTCGGCTTACCTGGACAATAGTGTAATCCACAGTACCGACTGGGAAAGCCACCTAGGCCGTAGTGGACTCCCTTCAGAAGGCTTGACTAACCACTAACACAAAAAAATGTGTGATAGGTTTAGAGGAGACTAAATACCTGGGGTATGTCATTGGGTGCGGAGTCATTAAACCCCAAGTGAACAAAATATAGCGACCTGTCACTATTAGGCAAGTCAAGTCATTCTTGGGAATGGTGGGCTATTACATGAGGTTTGTCCCCCACTTTGCTACGGTGGCCGTGCCATTGACAGGGCTCTTGAAGGGATGCAAGTCAGTGATTGTTTCCTGGGATGATCAGGCGGAATAGGCTTTTTCCGCTTTGAAGTCGGCCCTGATCAAGTCCCCAGTTTTGGTGACATCCGACTTCACGACTTCAAATAGGAATTTATAGTACAGACCAATGCCTCCGAAGTAGGCCTTGGTGCTGTACTGTCTCAGGAAGTCAACGGGGAGGAGCATCCCATACCATCAGAGCGGGTGCTTAGTGCGGCGGGGGCCATAGTTGCCCCAAGGAGAACTCGCCTGTCCACCCAAAATGTGGAGAGACAGACCTTTGTAAAGATGAATCAGGCGTGGATTAGCCAGGATTTCCACACACTAATGCCTGATGCATCTGATTAGATCATCCATGCCGCCTCACCCAAAACTTGAAAAAAGAGACCGGTTTCTTCTGGCTACCTGCCTCAGCTACTACTCTGATGCTGCACCCGCCTGATGCCACACATCTGATGCCAAGGGCTCCTTCTTTCACCCACCTTCGTCAGCGTGTACTGGTATTGCCACCCACTGCCCTACTCTGTCACCGGGTCACTTTGTAGTCTCCTGATACTGCTGTTGCCATCTCCACACTGTGTCACCTTCACACTCTATGGTATCCTGCTGCTGCCATCTCCACACCATGTTACCTTGCTACTCTGTGGTATCCTGATGCTGCTGCTGCTGCCATCTCCACACTATGTCACCTTGCCACTCTGTGGTATCCTGATGATGCTACTGCTGTTGCCATATCCACACTATATCACCTTGCCACTCTGTGGTATCCTGATGCTGCTGCTGCCATCTACACACTATGTCACCTTGCCACTCTGTGGTATCCTGATGCTGCTGCTGCCATCTCCACACTATGTCACCTTGCCACTCTGTGGTATCCTGATGATGCTGTTGCTGCCATCGCCACTCTATGTAACCTTGCCACTCTGTGGTATCCTCCTGATGCTGCTGCTATCACTACCTCCAGACTCTGTTATTTTGCCACTTGGTGGCCTTCTCCTGATGCTGCCAAATCCAGACTGTGTCATTGTGCCACTCAGTGGCAGTCTCGTCTGGCCCTGTGAATGTACGGAGGTCTGTCAGACTGGCTGCACATGTTTGGTTTGATTTGGGTTTGAGCTGGCTCGACCTTCCCTCAGGTGTACTGGGTTTGATTTTTAGTGAGGCTATTTATCCCTCCTTCCCCCAGTGGCCTGTGTGGGTTATAGTTATTTCCTGTGAGCTCTGGATGTGTGGTGGATCATCTGCTCCAGTTCTTCTCTAGATAAGTCCTCTTCGTTATTTCCCTTTGCGTCTTTTATCTAGGCCTCTAGGGAGACGCTTGCTTCCTCTGGGTTTGAAGAAGCAGGTTGCCTCTTCCCTTTTCCCTACAGCTTAGGGTTTTTCCAAGGTGTATAGGTTTAGGCATGAGGGCATGTGCATATCCACCATTAGGGTATGGACATGGGCACAGCAGTTTAGGGAAAACTTTTAGGGATCACTAGGAGGTGACCCTTTTCTCCCTAGCTTTTTGGCCTAGTCATTTGCTCTGTTTGTTTTCCTGTGTTTGGTTATTTCCCCATGCTCATGCTTATTTCCCAATGATCACATGCAGGGATTATCGCTGGAGGTTGCTGACCTCCGCAGTTCTGTTGCATGGTGTCAGAATTCTCTGGCATTTGGCGCTGTTGGAGGAAATCAGGTCTGCTTAAAACCATAAAGTCGTTCTCCCTAATAGGTTCTCCGGGGGTGGTGATGACTTTATTCGGTTCTGGGAGTCCTGCAGGTTGTATTTTCGTCTTTCGACAATTTCATCTGGTGAGGAGAATCAAAGAGTGGGGATCATTATATCTCTGCTCAAAGGGGACGTGCAGTCCTGGGCTTTTTCTCTGACGACCGATTCACCATAGCTCCTGTCGGTGGATGAATTTTTAAGAGCCTTGGGCTTGATTTATGATGACCCAGACCGGGTCTCTATGGCTGAATCTAAGTTGCGCACTTTGTTACAGGGAGAACGTACTGCGGAGTCGTATTGTGCAGAATTTAGAAGATGGGCCTGATCCTGCACTCCAGAGTCAGTTTTGTCCGGGCTATCTGAGAGGTTGAAAGATGCCCTTGCTTTTCATGAGTATCCTGATTCATTGGAGACGGCCATGTCTTTGGCAGTGCTGCTTTATAGACGTCTTAGAGAGAGGTATGAGATTCCTCTCGAGCGGGGGGTCCCATCTGAAAGTGGGTCCGTCCCACCTATTCCCCGGGGTAATATGAAATTGGAATCTGGGGCAAGAGAGGAGCCTATGCAATTGGGCAAGATTTCCTTTCGCTCAGGTGATAGGGATTTTTGTTAAATCTCAAAGGGGTAATGAAAAACTACGGAGGTATTCATATAAAGATAAAGAAAAAAATTCCCTGACCCTTGGTAGTGTGAATGGGGAGTCTGAGCAAGCAAATATGCATTCTCACTGCAATACACATTTCCTCCTGCCTGCCATGGTGGCGCTAGACTCAGGAAATTTTGATTTTGAGGTATTTGTTGACAGTGGTGCAGGGGTACACCTTATTGATTTTCTTTTCTTCCAAAATCTTGGTTTTAGAACTAGCACATTAGATAAAGAGATACCAGTGTTTGCTATTGATGCCTCCCCTCTCTCACAAAAGAGTCTTACTCATATCGTTCATGACATTCAGTTAAGGGTGGGTGATTCACATGTTGAGTTCATTTCTTGTTTTGTTATGAAGGGCTTGCCTGCTCCGATGGTTCAGTAATGTCGACCGCATGGATGGTCAGCCATTCATACATTTTTTGGGCCACACAGCGAGCTGAGTGCAGACCTGGCAGGATATTCCTCGGTTTCCATGACGTAAAGGTGTCATGGAGGGGGATTTATGGCCTCAGATGATCTCAACTCCTTTCACAAGTGGTCGAGATCGGATTGCAAGCAAGTGGTCCAGTGATTCTGGTTGTCCATGCCGGTGGTAACGATATTGGATCATGCCATTGATGGAGCTTTTGACCCTGATGCAGTCCAATCTAGAGCGGTTTCCGTCCTTTACAGAGAAGTGGTATTGGTATGGTCTGAGATTGTTCCAAAGGTGATATGGCAAAGTGGTAGGGATGGTGAAGCGGTCGAAAAAGGCAGACGCACAGTGAATGCTTGTATATCCAGCTTTGTTAGTTCCCGCGGATGTGTGGTCGTTCGCCACCGGCAGCTGTAGGGCGATAACCATTCACTAATGAGGCCAGACGGTGTCCACCTGTCCGATATCGGTTTTGACATTTTCCTTTCTGGTCTCCAAGATGGGGTAGAACAGGCCATGTACTTGTTGGGTGGTGGTCGGAGCCCCGTTTGAGAACGAGTCTCCTTCATGGCGGCAGGTAAAGAAAATGAAGGTGTTGGAGACAAAATTGGCTTTACTGCCCACTGGGAGGCCAGAGGCTGGCAGATTGCATGGTTTGGTTTATGTTTATGCCATTAATAAACAGCTGTGGCCGACTACCATACAACAACAACAATAAAAGAACATAAAGAGAGATTTGGTGTCAGTGTCATTTATTGTTGGGTTAGCATGGGAGGGGCAAGAAGTGTTAAGGGGGGTTTACCCCCTGCCCCTAGGTGATTACCGACAGACTAAATAAAAGTAGTATAATACCTACTATAAATGAGTCAATGGAAGCTCTTAGCGCACATATTTGATCAAGCGTGTGTCAGGTCCATCTATCAGGCGTCAAGGTGGCTTCCGCAGATGGGTCCCTGACACTAGTGTTAGGGACCGATCTGCAGAATATGTGCGGTAAGAGCTTCCATTGACTAATTTATAGTAAGTATTATACCACTTTTATTTAGAATGATCCCCATTTTTTAGCTCTATTGTTTGTATGTATAATGCTGTGCAGCCATTTTCTTTTTTATAATCATATTTGCCTCATGGATATGCACCTGTGATTCTGAAGGGCCTAGTCTAAATATTCTTGTAGTATTAATTGAGAATAGCACCTCTTTTAGACTGAACACGCCCATCTACCTGGGACTTCTGAGCAGAGTACTTATGTAGCTGGTTCCTACACTGTCCTGAATATTGTAGGCTTAGGTAAGTCCAAAGAGAGGCAGTATACTAGTGTTAGGGACCCATCTGCGGAAGCCACCTTGACGCCTGGTAAATGGGCCCGACACACGTTTGATCAAATATGTGTGCTAAGAGCTTCCATTGACTCATTTATAGTAAGTATTATACCACTTTTATTTAGAATGATCCCCATTTCTTAGCTCTGTTGTTTGTATGTATAATGGTGTGCAGCCATTTTCTTTTTTATAATCATGCTTGCTTCATGGATATGCACCTGTGATTCTGAAGGTTCTAATCAAAATTTTCTTGTGGTACCCTCTCTACTCTGTCGGGGGGCTATACTTTTATAAACGTTTAATAGAACAGGGTCTGTAGACATCTATGTGGAATCAGCTGGCGACGGTGTAAAATAAGTGTGCTTCTTCTTGGCGCTAAGATTGACCTGTAAAGCTGAGTTCATACTTGAGTTATTTGGTCAGTTTTGGCCCCGTGACTGCCCAAATAATTGAAGTGTGCAGTAATTCTAAGAGTGACACCTGTCATCTGCATGTCATACGAACTCACAGTATTATTTCACTACCAAAGCAGACTCCCTATGCGTGTTACTGCAAGGGACAGTGTTCTACACCACTATAAAGGCTCTCTGCAGCCATTTTTTTTTACGTAATTTGATGCAAATGTATTTATTTCCCCCAAAAAATCGGCAAACCGGCGAATCGAATAAAAAAAATAAATTGCTCATCTCTAATTGTGAATTGTGACCGTGGCATCTGAGTGGGCTGCTCCTAGTGACCAAATGCTTCCACCTCTATTAGAAGATTTAGAAGTTTGGTTGTTATCGCAGCCTGGGGACTTCTGAAGCCCTGGCATAGTTAATTTCCTTTTTTCATCTTTGGTGAAAATATGTTTGTCCAGCAGCTCTTCTCATAGAACCCTGCAACATCAGGTTGCATCTGTTCTGCTTAACTTTTTGAGCATGTGGAGTACAAATTCAATATATTGTCGATCTGTACACCACATGCTCGAAAATCCAAGCATAGCTGATAAACTGAATAGTGCTGCTGCACAATTGTAGTTTCATCAAAGGTTTAGGTCCTTTTTAATCCCTACAAAGAGTGAAATTCTCATAGAATGCAATAGTGAGCCCTTGAAGTCCAGGAGGAGCATGTACAGCAACCTTTTCATTCACCGCTAGGAGACTATTGGACATAGTCAAGCCAGAGCTTGGCTACTTTCAGAACTCCCACAGTGGTGAATGTAGGGTGGTCCTACATGCTCTAACTTACTTCAGGGACCCCCAGATGGGAATACTCCCTTGAAGTGTAGTTACTGTTATAAAAATCACAGTCTTTTATTTAAAAAAGTTATTTGGGTATGGCCACAAACCTGATGCCGTTTTGGAAGCCAAATTCACTATTGGACTAGTGGAAAAGAAGAGAAAGTATAAAAGACAAATGCAATTCCTCTTTCTTAGAATTCACTACTGGTTTTGGTTCCCAAAACTGCATCAGGAAACCTGACCATATGTCTGAACCCTTATTATCAATTATTCTAAATATAATGGTAATTCCTCTTCATGAATGTTGATTCATTACAAACAGAAGCTTAGCATGCTGCAAAATGTAGACAAGGCACACAGTATTATATTATAATTAATTGCAGGTTTGTGAACAACCTGTATGGCAACCTATTATATGTTTTCTTTAGACACTATCATTATAATGTATGAGCTGTGCAATTAATCTGAAATAATTTGGATGTTCCCTAATTTACATTAATACACCAAACCAATTATATACTTTACATAATAGATAATAATCAAGTTGGCATTAACATTTTCTAAATAATTTTTACACACTGTTTAATAACACCATTTTAATTGTAGCACACATAACAACTATTATAAATGACATATAGTTTGAGATAAATTAGATTGATTTCCAGTGGGAAAAAAAAACAGTTCGCCAAAATCCTCTATACTAATTATTCACTGTTTATGAAGGTGTAGTTTTCCAGATAGGTTCCAGGTTTTTATGTCTAGCCATGTACTAAATCAAATAAAGTGCAATAATGCCATTGTCTGCCTACCTTTAAGTCTTCTGAAATAATGACTGTATCAATGATTTTATATTTCGCTCTTGGGTTTTTACGATTATCTTGCACTTATCAACATTAAATTTTATTTGCCAGATTTTTGACCATTCCTCTAGTTTTCCTAAATCCTTTTCCATTTTGTGTATCCCTTCAGGAACATCAACCCTGTTACAAATCTTTGTGTCATCAGCAAAAAGACACACCTTACCATCGAGGCCTTCTGCAATTTTGCTGATAAAGATATTATTATGGGTCCCAGAACAGATCCCTGTAGTTTACAGAAACACCCCATATGTGGTCGTAAACCGTTGCTGTACGGCGACACGGCAGGGCACAGAAGGAAAGGAATGCCGTACAGTTTTTGGAAGGCAGATTTTGCTGGACTGTTTTTTGACACCATGTCCCATTTGAAGCCCTCCTGATGCACCCCTAGAGTAGAAACTCAAAAAAATTGACCCCATTTTAGAAACTACGGGATAGGGTGGCAGTTTTGTTGGTACTATTTTACGGTACATATGATTTTTGGTTGCTCTATATTACACTTTTTGTGAGGCAAGGTAACAAGAAATAGCTGTTTTGGCACTGTTTTTTATTTTGTGTTACTTACAACATTCATCTGACAGGTTAGATCATGTGGTATCTTTATAGACCAGGTTGTCAAGGACGCGGCAATACCTAATATGTATACTTTTTTTAATGTAAGATTTACACAATGTTTTCATTTTTGAAACAAAAAAAATCATGTTTTAGTGTTTCCATAGTCTGAGAGCCATAGTTTTTTGGTAATTATGTTGCGTAGGGTAAGATTTTTGCGGCATGAGATGACGGTTTGATTAGCACGATATTGCCGCGTCCGTATCAACCTGCTCTATAAAAATGTCTACTCCCCCCCACTTTGGGACTTAAACTTTTGGGGGTCTAATCCTGTACAATGCATTCCAATACTTCTGTATTGGAATGCATTGGTTGTATGAGTAATACTGTGTGTATTACTCATACAGCTTCTGGCCTGTGAGCTCCAGGGGGCTGGATCTCACAGGCTCGTCACCAGAAGGCAGCTCGATGCCTTCCTTAGGCATGGCGCTGCCTTCCATGTCATCGGGTTCCCCTACAGCCCCACCGGGACCCGATGGCACCTGCGCCCACCGCCGCACCATTAAAAAGCCGCAAACAACAGGTCTGAATTGACCTGCGGTTTGCGGAGATCGCTGACACGGGGGGAGGGGGGGGGTCACAGGACCCCCCCGCGCAATGAGCCAAGGTGCCTGCTCAAGGATTGGAAATACACATGACGTCCTTAAGTACCGGGACAACATGCCTTACTGGTACGTCATGTGTCCTAAAGAGGTTAAGGCCCTTTTTGTTGTTGATGTTTTCCCAAGACGACCCACTGCAAGCGTTTCGTGAGTCCGCACGTGCCCCCCCTTCATCCCGCCGGTGTCAGCTCAATTTATTCACTGATACAATTTATTCACCAGTCCGCTCGCTCACCAGTGCAGGGTCAGGGTGACAGGGTCCTTTAAGGCTAGTGCAGGGGCTTCCTGGGTAGTGGACGTGCGTGACGCACATCTGCTACGTCACGTGACAAAACAAGTATGTTTCGGGTGGATGCTGGACGAAATAGATTTTCATATGCTGTTTAATAGTCCATCTTGTAAGTACAATAAACACGTTTTGGAATCGCTCCCTTGTGGAACTTCCCTATTGTGCACCTAACTTCCTTCCAGGATTTGGGCATTTGAAAGAGTGCCCTACTTCTGGATTCTGATTGTGTGGCTGCATTGTGAGGAACTCTTCACCTGGAGAACCGATTCCTGATTGGACTTGACAATTTCTGGTGGTGCGGACACCTTTATTTTATTTTGGATATTCAAGTGAACTTCACCCACATCACACGGTGGATCCGCAGCACCAATAAGTACCATAACAGCGTTACAGAGACATTTCTATATTTTATACACACACACATACATCCTTGCTAATCCCCCATGTGCCTTCTTTGTTTTGCCCTGTTGCTGTTGGAGTGTTCTTCATAAAATAAGTCTTGTCTCTAATGTGTAAACCGCACCGATGAGGATGCTTATTGGGGGGCTTCTGGGCTGTGGGATCAATTTGTGGGTATTTAATCGCTACTAACCAGTGCTGGGCAGTGTGGCATCATGTATGTGGGCAGGCCATTCCGTTATATTCAGTTTGATACTGAACCTTTAACGGAATGGCATAACACAGATGTGAAGTAATAGTTTCTGAATACTCAAGCGTCCCGAGGAAGAAAGGAAAACTCTTGAAAGCTTGTCTTTTAAGTATTAGGTTAGTACAAAAAAAAAATGGACACACTGTTATGGAGGATCTGTGGATATAATGTATATATATACATACATACACAAGTGCGCGGCGTGTGTGTTTGTGCTTTAGGGTGCACACCCTAATGCAATAGGCTTTGCACGCCTATGGGTATACTTATAAGATGTTCTGCTGTTATGAATTATCTACGGTTCTCTGTTATTAACTGGAGTGTATAAGAGGGGGTGTCTTTTTATTTGGGCTTCTGCTGCTGTTTCCTTTCCCTGGGAGGAGGGATCAAGCTCCTAACAGTGCAGTTTTGGAGGCTACGGGAAATCAAATTACCGGTAAGAGTAACTGTCATCTTTTTCTTTTTGTACTGAAATAGGCCACTAAACGCTTTCAACACATATAACTACAGATATGAACTGAGAATATATTTTTATTTTTGCACTAAAATAGGCCACTAAACGCTTTCACCACAAATATCTGCAACAGTGAAGTGCGTATATATTTTTCTTTTTGTGCTGAAATAGGTCACTAAATGCTTTCACCACAAATAACTGCAACTATGAAGTGCATATACATTTTTCTTTTTGTACTGAAATAGGCCATTAAACGCTTTCAACACATATAACTACAGAAGTGAACTGAGAATTTATTTTTATTTTTGTACTAAACGCTTTCACCACAAATAACTGCAACAGCAAAGTGCGTATATATTTTTATTTTTGTGCTGAAAAAGGTCACTAAATGCTTTCACCACAAATAACTGCAACTGTGAAGTGCATATATATTTTTCTTTTTGTAATGAAATAGGCCACTAAACGCTTTCAACACATATAACTACGGAACTGAACTGAGAATATATTTATATTTTTGTACTAAACGCTTTCACCACAAATAACTGCAACAGTGAAGTGTGTATATATTTTTATTTTTGTGCTGAAATAGGTCACTAAACGCTTTCACCACAAATAACTGCAACAGTGAAGTGTGTGTATATATATTTCTTTTTGTACTGAAATAGGCCACTAAACGCTTTCAACACATATAACTACGGAACTGAACTGAGAATATATTTATATTTTTGTACTAAACGCTTTCACCACAAATAACTGCAACAGTGAAGTGTGTATATATTTTTATTTTTGTGCTGAAATAGGTCACTAAACGCTTTCACCACAAATAACTGCAACAGTGAAGTGTGTGTATATATATTTCTTTTTGTACTGAAATAGGCCACTAAAAGCATTCAACACATATAACTGCAGAAGTGAACTGAGAAAATATATTTTTATTTTTGAACAGAAAAAGGTCACAATAACTACAACAGTGAAATGCGTATATATTTTTCTTTTTGTACTGAAATAGGTCGCTAAATGCTTAAACCACAAATATCTGCGATAGTGAAGTGTGTATATATTTTTATTTTTGTACTGAAATGGTCCATTGAACGTTTTCACACAAATAACTGCAACAGTAAAGTGTGTATATATTTTTCTTTTTGTACTGAAATAGTCCACTAAATGGTTTTATTACAAATAACTGCAACAGTGAAGTGTTTATATTTTGTTATGTTTCGTGCTAAAGTAGGGCACTAAATGCTTTCAACACATATAACTGCAGAAGTGAACTGAAAATAAATATTTTTTATTTTTGTTCTGAAATAGGCCACTATACGCTTTCACCACAAATAACTGAAACAGTGAAATACTTATATATTTGTATTTCTGCACTGAAATAGGCCACTAAATGCTTTCAACACATATAACTGCAGAAGTGAACTGAGAAAATATAAATATATTTTTATTTTTGAACTGTAATAGGCCACTAAACGATTTCACCACAAATAACTGCAACAGTAAAGTGCGCATATATATTTTTTTTATGTACTGAAATAGGTCACTAAACGCTTTCAACACAAATAACTTCAACAGTGAAGTGTGTATACACTCACCTAAAGAATTATTAGGAACACCATACTAATTTGGTGTTGGACCCCCTTTTGCCTTCAGAACTGCCTTAATTCTACGTGGCATTGATTCAACAAGGTGCTGATAGCATTCTTTATAAATGTTGGCCCATATTGATAGGATAGCATCTTGCAATTGATGGAGTTTGAGGGATGCACATCCAGGGAACAAAGCTCCCGTTCCACCACTTCCCAAAGATGCTCTATTGGGTTGAGATCTGGTGACTGTGGGGGCCATTTTAGTACAGTGAACTACCGTACATCTTATCAAGGGATTCGGGATTTGATGAGCTAAGGGGAAGGGTTTCCCTGCTAATAATAGTGCTCTGGGGGAGGAGGGGAGAAAACATTTTTCCATATGTACCCAAATCTTATGTGAAGGGGCTCTGATCCAGTCCACTACTCTGGCTAGATGTATGGCCTTCATATACAATTCAGGGTCAGGGAGATTTATACCTCCTAGATGCTTAGGTTTAGTGAGGGTGTCAAAGGAGATTATAGACCTCCGTCCTTTCCAGATAAACTTGCAGACTATTTTATTAAATTTATTGAAAAAGGATTTTGGTATTTTAATGGGGAGAGTTTGCATGACATAAGTTAGTCTGGGTAAAACCAGTGCAGAGACCATATTTTTTTCTGCTAAACCAAGAGAGGTAAGGGAGGTCCAATGAGTCCATCTGAGAAATAATAGATTGTAGGAGTGGAATAAAGTTAAGTTTAAATCGGTCCGCGGTGTTAAGGGAAATTTTCACACCCAAGTATGATAGTAATTGTGTGGACCAATTAAATGGTGACTGGAGTTTGAGGGAATTAATTGCTGAGGGGGAAAAGCCTCTATGAAGGAGTTGGGACTTAGCGGGATTGACTTTAAAGTTAGATAGGGAGCCAAATAGTTCCAATAAGGATAAGATGGATGGGAGAGATTTGTTCAGGTTAGTTGTGAGAATTAAAAGGTCGTCAGCAAAGGCAGCCAATTTAATTTCATGTCCTTCTGCTTTCTTAAGGTCTGAAGTAATGTTTCCATGACTAGGACAAATATAAGGGGGGAAAGTGGGCAGCCCTGTCTAGTTCCATATTTTTTTTGCGAAAGCTAGGGGATAAAGTGCCATGAACAGATACTGATGCTGAGGGAGAGTGATACATAGCTGAGACCGCATTAGAGAATTTCTCCGGAATGTTACATTTAGAAAGAGTGAGTTTAATATAACCCAATCAATTCTATCAAAGGCTTTCTCAGCATCAGTACCTAAAAGGACGATAGGGATCTCTTTGAGAGAGGAGAAATATAGAGAGTTCAGTATTTTCATAACATTATCCTTCCCCTCCCTTCCTTTTATAAATCCTACCTGATCTGGATGGATTAAAGAGGGAATAAAGTTTTGTAATCTATTAGCTAACATTTTAGCTAGTAATTTAAGGTCCGCGTTAACCAAAGAGATGGGGCGATAGTTTGAGCATAATGAAGGGTCTTTACCCGGTTTCGGGATAATCGTTATTGTAGCTCTAGACATGTCCATTGAAATAGGGGTGTTGAGTAGAGCAATATAACAAATTGGGAGAAGCTGGGGAAGTAGAATATCAGAAAAAGCTCTGTAGCAAGATAAATCTGGACCTGGGCATTTCCCTTTTGCGGAGGATTTTAGTGCTGCCTGAATGTCAGACAAGGTGAAGGGAGCCGCAAGAAAGTCATGCTGTTCGACAGAAAGAGCTGGGAAATTTAGTGTACTAAGGAAGGAGGAAATATTATGTATTTTGTCATAAGTGGGATTTGGGAGGGGTGGGGAGAGAAGGTTATAAAGAGATTCATAATAGAGTTTAAATTGTTCTGCTATTTCTTCAGTTCGGAATAATATGGAGCCTGAAGGGGAATTAATGCTTTGCACAAAACGTGCTAATTTTCTAAGTTTAATTCTCTGCATTTGGTACTTTGTAGCTTTGTCCCCATGTGCATACATTTTGAGAGGATATGAATTTAGCGGAGCGCTCGTTTAGCAGGTTTTTTAACTCAGTTTTAAGAGCTAGCAGTTCAGTTAGGTGAAGTTGGAGCAAGGAAATGTTGTGGTTTTTTTTCTAAGGAATTGATCCGGGAAAGGAGAAAGTTTATCTTTTTATCCGATTCTTTAGCCCAACACTAAAACAAAATAAAAAAGGAACTAAAACTCGGGACCACAAATAGTGGTTAAACAACATAATCAATGATTGTATGGTTATCAACCAAAAACAAATAGGGGGAGAGTGAATGTTAATTCACTTGTAACCTGCATCCTGGTGGGTAGAAGCAAGAGCAGAAGTAGATAAGAAAAAATACCTTAAAGCACAAAATGTGGGTTAACAAAAAGGCAGAAATAAAGCACAGGTGAAAATAAGTGGAAGTACATGAGGAAGAGCATGATTAAAAGGGATAGATGTAAAGATAAGGTGGGGAGAGCAGTAGAGGTGATGGTGGGGAGAACATCTAATATACCTATACACGATATATAGAGGAATATACCTATACACGATATATAGAGGAAGTGAGCTAAATACGGGAGAAAATAGATTAGAGTGTTATTTTAATAGAAAGTGTTGGTCCAGATACAGGGCCTTCGGGAACCATCTTGGGAGGAGTGGGTTTTCTTAGGCGTTGTTGAGTCCTTAATCTTCTTGGACCTTTGTTTCTTCGGCATTGTAGAAAGTTCCCACAGTGTTCTCTCACACAAGAATGGGGAGAGGAGGAAGAGATGAAATATCCTAAACTTTATCCAAGTCAGGAATGTCCAGAGAAGGAGGTATATGCCTCTGATAGGTCAAAGAAGGAGGTGATGTTGATCCTTCTTCCAGAGACCATGAAGGAAAGCCCAAAAGGAAAGTTCCACCTGTAAAGGATCTTCTTTTCCTTGAGAAGCAATGTAAGAGGCCTTAATTGTCTGCGCTTTTGCAGAGTAGATGGAGATAAGTCCTGGTATATTTGTATAGAGGCCTCGTCCAGGAGAATTGAGGGAGCGATTCTAGCCGCTTTTAAAAGTTCAGGAATCGGCAAATAATGTCCCTTGGAGGGTCACTGTCCTTAGGACGTGGGCATAAAGCTCTATAAGCCCATTTGATTATAAGCATAGCAGGGTCAGTCCCCCAGAAGAGAGGCAACTATCTTCATGATAGCGTTAGGTATGTCGGAGGCTGAGACCGATTCTGGGACCCCTCTGAACCGGAGATTATTCCGCTTGCCGCGATTTTCCTGGTCTTCTAGGGATACGTATAATTGATTTAAATGATTCTGGCAAGCAGATAGGGATTGTGTGACTGCAGTGCTGTGGTCTAATGCCGCTGCTTGTGTAGTCTCCAGCGAGTCCACTCTATGGCCTATCTGCTGAACTTCGTGGGCCACCTCCTGCAGCTTGGAGTAAATGGGGTGCAAAGCCTCTTCCAGGGCTTGTTTAATAAAGTGGCGTGAAATCACATTCGTATTGACTCGATGCACGGCAGCGTGCAATGCTGAAGGGAGCCGCGGCCATCTTGAAATCTTTGGCCGGCCCGGCTGCTTGCAGTTTTTTCAAGTATTTTGTCATGTCTGACACAGCGGGAGAAGATTTAGCTTGCGGGGCAGGATCCCCTTGCTTCTGTCCACCGTACTTGACCATTCTGTGCTCTATATGCTAAAGATTGCTGTCCTCACAGCAGGTTGTAAGCAGGAGCTTCAGCCGGATGCAGCCATTCAGCACAGGCGCTAGCTCCGCCCCCCTCCACAAATAATTGTAACCATGAATTGCATATATATTTTTCTTTTTCTACTGAAATAGGTCACTAAAAGCTTTCAACACATATAACTGCAGCAATTAACTGAGAATATTTTTTTTCTTTTTGTACTGTAATAGGTCACTAAATGCTTTAACCACAAATAACTTCAACAGTGAAATGCATATATATATTTCTTTCTTGTACTGTAATAGGCCACAAAACGCTTTAAACACATAACTGCAGAAGTGAACTGAGAATATATTTTTCTTTTTGTACTGAAATAGACCACTAAATGCTTTTACTGCAAATAACTGCAACAGTGAACTGAGTATATATTTTTCTTTTACTACTGAAATACGTCACTAAATGCTTTGACCACATATAACTGCAGAAGTGAACCGCATATATTTTTTTTCTTTTTGTATAAATACGCCACTAAACGCTTTAACTACACACAGCTGCAGGAGTGAACTGAGAATATACTTTTCTTTTTGTAATGAAATAACTACAAAAGTGAACTGCCTATATATTTTTCTTTTTCCACAGATTTAAGCCACTAAAGGCTTTTCAACATAACACTTGCACCCCTGGTACAAATTGTTGGAATAACAGAGCTGTATAATGGCTATTTAGATCCCCCAATTTTTTTTTCCTTACACTTGTAAATAGCTTTTCTACACTGTCCCTAGTGGCTTCTGATGTCTCTCCCTGCACTAAGATGCTGTGAAATTATTCCTCCCTATCCTTTCCCTGCACTTATAAATAGTTTTTTTTTTATTGTCACAATGAGGTTTTTCCTATTGCTGTCCCTAGTGCCTTCTCATATCTGTCTCTGCACTCCAAATACTGGAAAATGTCTGAATCCAATATGGCCAGTGTATTTAGAGGGCTGTGACATCACCGGGCTGGCTGGCTGCTGATTGGCTGCAAGCGTGGCATTATAGGTCATCCCTCCTTAACAGAGTTCCTTGCCCCATGTCCTCACACACGTAGCCATAATTTTTGCTGCCATTTTAGGAAAAATTGCGATTTGTACTACTAAGCGCAGGGAATTTTGCATTCATTGCAAATCAAATTTTTCCTGAAATTTGGATTAAATTTCACTCCATCAGCTTTGATTCGCTCATCTCTAGTAGTGATGTTTTAAAAAGGTTTTCTGTCTTTTCTTTTTTTTTTTTATCGCATTATGCTCTAGGTGTGCCCTTGTAGAGGCCTTGACCTCTCTATGAAGGGGGGGGGGGGGGGTCTGAAGTCTGAAAAGTGTCTGAAGTAAAATATTTAACTAAAATATGCCACCATTTTTTTTTATATTATATAAATAAATAAAAAAGCATAACAAAAAAAAGTGTGGCAGCACTCTAAGGCAATAATTTCTTTCCTTTGTGCAATTTGTCCATGAAATATAGTTTTGCCAGCATTGCTCAAGACTCAAAGCAATTTTTAAAGAAATATTTTCTATCTAACTAGTAGTGTTGATCGAGCATGCTCGGCTGAACACCAGTACGGTTTGAGCATCGCGATGCTCGGCACATCGCGTTGTTCAGCCTAATACAGCGTATGCTCGAGCGCAATGCTCGAGTCTCCTCCCCGCATGTTTGTTGGCTGCTATGCAGCCAATAAACATGCAGGTAAGTACTTCTACTCACTTTAATGCCGTAGCTATGTTGGTTACTGACATTACAGTGATTGGCTGGCTGGAACGCGTCATCAGGTGCTATAAAGCACCCAATGACACATGGTTCGGCCAGTCTTAGTCAGAGAGAGCTTTGCTGTAGAAGGAACAGATAGTGTAGGGAATCAAATTTTATATTTTTGTTAGGCAGGGTTGGTATTAGAGACCCAAAAGTCCTTTTAAGGACTATTGTTGTGTCTGGCTGCAATATATATTTTTAGTGCAACCTGCACTAAATTGCGTGCAATTGTTAGAGACCCAAAGTCCTTTTAAGGACTATTTTTGCATCTGGCAGCAATATATATTTTTAGCGCAACCTGTTCTAAATAGCTTGCAATTGTTTGGCCGCTGCAGACAGCAACATTATCTGCGCTACATCTCCTGTATAACGTTTGTGCATCCTAAAAATATCTGTGACATATTGTGTACTTTTTCCGTAGATGCTGCGGACAGTGACATTACCTGTGCTACATTTTCTGTAGTGTTGAGCGCAAATATTCTAATAGCAATTTTTATTAACAAATATCGGCTGTTCGAGAATTTGAAAATATTTAGAATATAATGATATATATTCGTAAAAGCAAATATTCTTTTTTAATTTTTTTTTCATCTGAACTTATTACCTGCCTGCTTCCTGCTTGTGGGCCAATGTGAGAAGGCTGCAATATCTTAGTCTGTAGTGAATTAGAATATTGTTCATTATTTAATTTATTTTATCTTATGTGAAAAATCGGCAATGTAATATGCACGTTAATCGAGTAAGGGCGAGTTATAGACAACTTTCCTATTGGGTTGGCTTGCTCAAATTCGCAAATATGTAGAATATACTGTGATATATATTTGTAAAAACGAATTTTTCAACTGAATCCATTGGTAAATGTAATGGGTTCAGATGAAAAAAAAAAAAAGATTAATATTTGTTTTCAAGAATATATGACACTATATTCTACACATTCGCAAATTCTATCAAGCCAACCCAATAGGAAAGTTGCCTATAACCCGCCCTTACTCGATTAATGTGCATATTACATTGCTGATTTTTCGCATATGATAAAATAAATTAAATAATGAAAAATATTCTAATTCACTACATACAAAGATATTGCAACCTTCTTAAATTGGCCCACAAGCAAGAAGCAGGCAGGTAATGGCCCATCTGTTCGCATCTTTTGCGGCCCCATTGAAGTGAATGGGTCCGCACCCGAGCCACAAAAACTGAGGCTCGGATACAGACCCGAAAAACGGTTATGTGCATGAGGCCTAATGGCGGGTTATAGGCAACTTTCCTATTGGGTTGGCTTGATAGAATTTGTGAATATGTATAATATAGCGCTATATTTGTAATAACAAATATAGTTTTTTTTTTCTTTTTCAACAGGACGAGGTGACTCATTATCCCTCCCTTCTCCTAGCTTGAATAGCCAATGAGAAGGCTTTGTCACAGCTTAGCAACATCCCTAGCAACCAATCGGAAACTAGCCTACCCCTTCGCTATATAAATGAAGACACTCCTCAGCAGCCATTTTGTGGAGTTTAATGTGAGAGAAAGAGGATCTGTATTGTGATTGTGTGCTTGCTTTGTATAAAATAATCTGAATTCATATCTAAATAATCTGGCTAGTTAGCGTTATGTAGTAGGGAATAGTGTAGTTGAATAGCTGATAGGGTCTAGTGCAGGGTGTAGGTTATAGAGATAGTTTAGTTAGCTGAAATATATAATACTTATAGTTAGTGTTGGGGCATAGTGTAGCAGATAGGGTGCAGTGCAGGGTTTAGTGTAGGTCATAGAGTTAAGCCCCTTTCACATGGGCGAGAATTCTGTGCGGGTGCAATGCGTGAGGTGAACGCATTGTACCCACACTGAATCCGGATCCATTCACTTCAATGGGGCTGTTCAAATGAGCGGTGATTTTCATGCATCAATTGTGCATTGAGTGAAAATCGCAGCATGTTCTATATTCTGCGTTTTTCACGCAACGCAGGCCCCATGGAAATTAACGGGGCTGCATGAAAATCACAAGCATTCGCAAGCAAGTACGGATGCGGTGCGATTTTGCCGCATGGTTGTTAGTAGATGATGTAAGTAAATTGATAAAAGTCAATTTACTGTATTATTTTCCCTTATAACATGGTTATAAGGGAAAATAATAGCATTCTTAATACAGAATGCTTACTAAAATGTGGATTAAGGGGTTCAAAAATAAATAAAAAATAACTCACCTCAATCTGTTGTTCACACAGCCGACATCTTCTTATTTCTTCTTCTTTCAGGACCTGCCAAAGGACCTTTGATGACGTAATCAAACCACGTGGTGAGCGCGGTGACGTCAGCAGAGGTCCTGTTGAATAAAGATAGAAGATGAGGTGAGTTATTTAATTTTTTATTTTTATCCCCTAAAGCCACATTTTAGTAATAATTATGTATTAAGAATGCTAATATTTTCCCTTATAACCATGTTATAAGGGAAAATAATAAAATATACAGAACACCTAACCCAAACCCGCACAATAAAAGCTGAACATCAGAACGCAATCACAGTCAAAACTGACTGCAATTGTGTACCTACTCGCACGATTTTCCCTGATTGCAGACGCAATGCATCCGGACCTAATCCGGACACTCTTGTCTGCAAGGGGCCTTAGGTAGCTGTACTATATAATACAGATAGTGCTTGATATTGTAGATTAGGGATTTAGGCTAGAGGAATAGTGTAGCTTAGCTGATAGGGTTCAGTACAGGGTGTAGTGTAGGTTATAGAGTTAGTTAGCTTAAATATATATATTAGTTAGTGAGAGTTAGGGAATAGTTTAGCTGATATTTTTTAGGGCAGGGTGTACTTTAGGTTAGATAGGGATATAGGATAGTGTAGGGTATAGCAGTCTGTTTTGTCTGTCTGCAAAAAAAAAAAAGTCTCTTTAGTGTTAGTATTTTAGTGTCCGTCCAGTTCGTGTATTGACTGTGATTATTTTTTTTATTTTTTGTTAGTAAAAAAAAGTATTTTAGTCTCATTGTTTTATTATTTAGTTAGTGTCTGTCTGCATTTTGTGTAGCGTTTTTGTCTTCTGTTAGTGAAAAAGAAACAAAAAAAAATCTATTTTAGCATCTAGTTTAGTTTTCTAGTCTTAGTTTTTCTGTGTTTTGTGTAGCTGTTAGTGAAAAAACTAAACCAAAAATAGTGTTTTAGTTTCAGTTATTTTAGTCTTTTAGTTAGTGTATGTGTCTCTTTAACTACAGTTTAGTTTAACTGTAAATAAATATATATCTATATATTATTTTTTTTTTGCATATTTCATTTAATTTTTTCCCCATCGTCCCCGCCCCAATAAAGTTTGGCCAAATTAACTTTTTATTTATATTTTTTGGGGGGAGGGGAATATATCAGCAGCATGAGTGCACCGGGCCGTGCAGGCAGCCGTGGTCGTGGTAGGTGTACTAGAGGAGATGGTTCCGCTGCTAGCAAGGGGCCGCTCCTCTAGCCATGGACAGGCGGGCGCAGGTGTCAGCGGCGTCTACCTGATCCATGAGTTCTTCGGGCGTGGCAACCACCCCATTAGTTCCCAAGACGCCGAGGCAGTGTTGGCTCTCATGGCTCATTCCAGTGCCATGGAGCCCTCTGCCACTGCTCCCAGCAGCAGCAGCAGAATCTGCAGCAATCCGTTGCCTTCAGAACCAATCCCCAGCCCCCAAGAATCTACCTTGCTCCTGTTTGACGACAGCAAAACAGAGAGGGATATCTTGGGGGAGGCAATGCAGCAGGCAGAATGGCAATTTTGTCCTCATGATGGGCAGGACCTTTTGAAAGGGATGGAGGAGGAGGAGTGGGTAACACCTGTCAATACCCCAGTGACATCCCTTTTAACTAGTGCGGGTGGTGTCAGCCACAAAACCCCTGCACCTAGTCAGACCCAGGCATCAGCCAGGGGACAGCGGATCCCGGTCAGGGGCTCCACGTCTGCTGTTCCCCTCAGTCCACCACTGGTTGGCCCTGAGTCTGACATTATAGGGGATGAAGAGGAGGGTGACCCAGAATGGGTGCCACCTCCTTTGTCAGGTCACAGCAGCACTGATGAAGGTAGACAAACGAGGCAAATGGTGCGACAGGGCACCAGGGAGCCCAGTGTCAGAGGCTCCACTGGTAATGGCAGCAGGAGTAGGCAGCAGCAGCGGCAGCCAGCTCCACCTGTGTGCACTGAGCCTGAACAGGTGAAAGTCAGCACCAACCCATCTGACAGTAGGTCGCTTGTTTGGGCTTACTTCACCCTGGCAGCAGGGTGAGTGGAGGGAGGTCTGTAGCTCGGCTGGGTACCACTGCTCTTACCCAGCACATGCGAGTCAACCGCTGGTGGGAGTGGGAACTGATGCAGGGTGGTCGTAGCAGTACCACCAGCAGTGTGCAGGGGACAGTAGCTCCTGCCACTGTACTGCAGCCACCCCAACCCCTTCCACTGATTCATTCCCACTCCCCCACTCCCTCTCCTAGAGGTACTGGTACCAGCATCCAGACCTCTGCCTCCACTGCACCCTCCTCTGCCGTCCGGCACCAGCTGTCGGTTGTTGACGCATTTGAACACACCGTGCCCTACGCCCCCGGAAACTGACGCGTGCGTTCACTCAATGGGCTCCTGGAAAGGGTTATCGCCCAACATCTGCTGCCCTTCAATCTTGTGGACAGCAATCCATTCAGGCTGATGTTGGAACAGGCCCAACCCAGATGGCGTGTACCCAGCCACCATTTCTCTTCCAGGACTGGTGTCCCTTCCCTACACCAGCACATTGTGCAGAATGTATTCCTGTCACTGAATCACACTGTCAGCGACAGGGTGCATCTGACAATGGATGCCTGGACCAGCAGACATGGGTGGTGCGATACATCAGTTTTACAGCCCATTTAGTGTCCCTCTGAGGCGCCACCCAGCCGCCCTCTGCCCGTCAGAGTCTAGAATCCAGTGAAGAACTTGCTTGCCTTGGCCCAGGTGTGGAAGTGTCCCCGGCTCTGACGCCGGGGACAGTTAACCTTCTCCTCGGTCCTGACTCTGTCGCGGTCCCTGGCTACTGGCAGGGTCCTCGGTGGCTGCCTTAAGTGCGCAGCCTGGTTCATCTATCACAGGTCATGCTGCAGAATAAGCCTTTAGCTGCGAGGCTTGGCTACACACAGGGAGTAGTTTCACACAGCCCGGAGCACACTTCACCAGGAAGAGGCTGACAGGCACAGGGGAGCACCTACACTGTCATCCAGCAGAGCGGAGTTTGGAATCTGTTCGGAAGGCATCGTTGAGGGCCAGAGCCCAGTGTGTCTGTGGTGTTGATTGTGTATGGGCCGTGTGATCTGCGGTAACCATGCCTCTTCACAGACAAAAGGAGGACGACAGAGCGCTGCTAAAACCTTGCCACTCCTGTTGCATTCTGGCTCAGAGGAATCAGCACAGCGTGAGGCAGGCTGCGTTACCGCAGTGTTCTGCTACAGACTAGATGTGCCTGATATGGAAACTGAGAGCAGAAGGGTGCGGATGGCATGTATAGCTTATTTGTTACTCATTTGTATAGTGCGTTCAAAATGTTAAATAACTTTGCCTAAAATAATTTCAACTAAAACATTGCATTCACATTGCATTATCCATGTTATCACATTACTGCTATACATAATGAACCTGCTGTTGTTACTTGTGTTTTATTTTATTTTTGTGTTGCCCCGGTCTGGCGGGGGTCCCATACCTGGGAACACATTCCTGCTGCAAACTTAGAATCTGCTGCTATCTGTATTGCAGAGTTTGGGCAAGCTCTGTGTAGGCCTTAAACTACACCGTTATCACATACCTGCTGCTGCTTTCTGTCATTATCATGCTGAGATATGTCTAGGCCTTACACCACACCATTACCTGCTGCTGCCGTCGGTCTTGCTGAGTTTGGCCGAGCTCTGTGTAGGCCTTATACTAGACCGTTATCATATACCTGCTACTGCCTGTCCGGATCATGCTGAGATATGTCTAGGCCTTATACTACACCATTACCTGCTGCTGCTGGTGTCTGTCATTTTGTACTAAACATGTTGTATTATTTTTAGGAATAAAAGCAATGTAAATTTTGTTGATAATACAACTTATCGCTTGAGATGAAGGTCTCATGTATACAGTGTTGAAAGGATAAACACGAAGCAGGTATATCACAGATACATTGCTTGGATAACTAATACAGAAACATGTGTAAAAGTTTGGCAAGAGTAGAATATGGGTAAGTACAATAGGATGTAAAACATATGTACATATCTTTAAGTAAATTGTCTGTAGTTTTTCCAGAGAGACCAGATATGAATGAAGGTGCTTCTAGTTTTGAGTTTCCAATGGGAAAGCTCCTCTAATCTATAAAATTGATCCACTTTGTTGGTCCATTGTTCTATAGTGGGGGTCTCTGGTGAACGCCACATAGTGGGAATCAGGATGTGAGTTGTGGATATCATGAAGGAGAAGAGGGAAACCTTATGGGAGTCTCCTCAGCAGATGCCAAAGGATAAGAAATCTATCTCAGGAGTACAGGGAAACTTAGATATACAGATATCGTTACTTATGCGGAAAATGTTTTTCCACCAGATGAGTATCAATGGACAACTCTACCAAATATGGAGGAATGTGCCTCTACTTTTTTCTGCATCTACAACATTGGTCTGAAACATTGGGTAGAAAAGTGCTAACTTGTCTGGGGTTCTATACCATCTAGACAGCACTTTGTATCTGTTTTCTTGCACCAGGACCCAGATTGAAAGTTTATGAGGAATGGTAAAAAGTTTAGTAATTTCTTGTTGAGAAAATTGTCTTCCCAGATCTTTTTCCCATAGACCTATTATTGCTGTTTTGGCATCCATGGAGGGGAGGTTTAGTTTTTTATACTAAGTGGAAATCAGTTTGGGGGACGGGGGGGTATTTAGTATTAGATATAAGTTTCTCGAACCACTGTTGAGGAGATCCAGCACTCAATGTTTTAGACAAGAAAGCAATCTCTTTTTTGAGAAAGTTAAGGAGTAAAACATGTGGGCTAGGGATGTTAAAGTGAGCTCTTAGTGAGATTTCTGGTAGAATGCACCCATCAGCGTCCAGTAATTCAGTTGTTAAGAGCGGAGAATATTTGTCTTCTGAGGGACAGGACTCTCTTATTTCATTGGGGGTGATGGATATGATGTCTCTGACTTGAAGGAGGGGTGATGGTAGGGTCAAGGCTCGATGATTGGAGGAGAACCACCCCCACACTTTTAAGGTGGTACGAATAATAGGGTTTGGGATAGAGAAGCTAGTGGGGGGTGAAGGGATAAGGAAGAAACTCAGTTTCTATTGAAAGCCATTGCTTGTGGGTAGTAGGTCTGAGCCAATCTACCACCCTACTTAGGTGAATAGCTTTCATATATAGTTCTGGATCTGGTAGGCCTAAGCCACCTAGATGACTGGGCTTAGTTAAAGCTGAGAAAGAGAGTCTAGGTCTCTTTTTCTGCCAAATGAATTGGCGGAAGTGGGAGTTTAAAGATCTAAAGAAAGATCTCGGAATGGCAATAAGGAGGATTTGTAGGAGATAAGTGAGTCTGGGGATCACCAGGGACATCACCATATTCTTCCTACTGAACCAAGAAAGGTAAGAAAGATGGCTTCCTGACTACATATTATTCCTTATTTCCAAGAAACCCTGCTCCCTCACTTACTTTCTGTATGTAACCTAGCATTAAAAGACCAGCCCTTGTCATCTGATATGACCAGCACACTAATTACAATAATCCCCAAAAATGGGAAAGATCTAACATCATGTGCAAATTACCACCCCATATCCTTATTAAATATAGATTTAAAAATACTTGCTAAAATGTTGGCCATTAGACTTCAATCTTTGCTTCCTAACCTGATACATGGCCCTGATGGCCAGGGCACTTGTCTTTGGGGGTTGATTTGAAAGCATTTTTAAACTCTAAGAGTAAAAAAGGTTTGGCCAAAGCATCTTGTTGGGTTTTGGACAAGGTAGGGAGATTTAAAGAGTCTAGAAATGTGTTGATAGTAGAGTCCCTGTCTAGTTCACCTTCAACTCCTTTCTTTTGTGATAGGTTGTACAGGGCTTCGTAGAACAGTCTGAATTGCTTGGCGATAGCCTCAGATGAAAAGAGTTGATGGCCCAGAGGGGATTTGATGGAAGTTACGTATCTCGCTAGACATCTACATCTTATGTGCTACATCATGAATTTAGATGCTTTATTGCCATGGGCAATTTTTTTGTTGTTGAGGATAAATAATATTTTCTGATTTTGCATTTAAATGGTTTTTAAGTTTTGTTCTAAAGGCTGTCAGTTTAGACAGATGTTGGGCTGCTTTTATGAAGGGATTATATATTGTGAATATTGTCTAATAAGGAGGAAATGTGTTTGTCAGATTGTTTCTTTAACAAGGAGCATTTGCTAATAAAGTGGCCCCTGATGAACACTTTGTGAGCATCCCATAAGGTTTGAGGAGAAATGTCTGGTGTGTTGTTGGTGGTGAAATATTCATCTAGGAGAGATGAGAAATGCTTCTTGTGGTCCTCGTTGTATTTGGTCTTTGGGAGTGAAAATATAGTCAATCCTACTATAGGAATTTTCCTGGAGCTGAGTAAAAGGAATAATCTATGCAAGAGGGATTGAGGCATCTCCATATGTCCACAAGACCTAAGTCGTAGAGTTTAGAATTAAGCATTTTCAGGTTTCTTGCTGAAAAATAAGATCTTTTAGAGGAAGTGTCAACTAGAGGTTGAGTGTTCCCTCTTGCATAGATTCTACCAAGATTAAGACAGAAATTAGCCAGGTGGTCTGATCATTATTGGGAGCATATATGTTGACAAAGGTATACATCTTATTTCTGATACTGCCTTTTAAAATAATGTATCTGCCCTCTGGGTCTTGTGTATGTGTGGAGTCTATGAGCTCTTTCTATAATCATCTGGGAGGGTTCACTATTATTCAGGAGGGATTCAGCAATCTGTATGATAGTGTCCTTAAGATCGCCATTAGGTACCGATTCAGGTATGCCTCAGAACCGGAGATTATTCCTCCTTCCTCGATTTATATGATCTTCCATTGCAGCATGGAGAAGGTTTATGTGGTGTTGACATGAGGCGAGAGAGTTGGAGACTGCTGAGCTGTGTTCTAGGGTGGCCTGTTGCGTGGTCTCCAGGGATTCAACTTTGTGGCCTATATGTTGTATCTCGTGTGTTAGCAACGAGATCTCGTGCTTGAGAGGTGACAGGGCCTCTGCTATTGCCTGTTTGATACATTTCCTGGATACCGGCAGTGTATGGGAGTATTCTGACTCACCCCCATCGCTGTCGCTTTCGGACCAGCCTTTCTCTGAGACCGCTACAGCACTCTCGTCTGCCGGTGCCATCTTGGATTTTTTTGTCACAGGCGCTGCTGCTTGCTTTTTCAGGTATTTTGCCATTCCTGATCCCGGATTTGGATCTTTGAGGATTACAGCGGATTCAGTGGGTTTCTGTCCCTCAATTTTTACCATTCTGAAGTCTAGTGGCTATTGTTAGCTTGTCCCTTTAGCAAGGAAGTATATGGAGCTCAGCCAAGCATGTCTTCACAGTGTGGGTGTTGGCTCCGCCCCCACTGGTGTCTGTCTGTCTTGATGAGTTAGGCCGAGATCTGTGTAGGCATTATACTAGACCGTTATCATATACCTGCTGCTCTCTGTCCTGACAATGCTGTGATTTTTTCAGGCCTTATACTAAACCATTAACTTTAGTTTCTGATGCTGCTGCCTGTCCTGCTAAGTTAGGCAAGCTATGTGTAGACCTTATACTATGGTGTTTCCATTTACCTGCTTTGGTCTGTCCTGATCCTGCAGAGTTGAGGTAAGCAATGTGTGGCCCTTATACTGCAGAGTTTCCATTTACATGTTACTGTCTGTCATGATCCTGCAGGGTTTGAGAAATTCGATTTGTAGTCCTTATACTGTTGCTTTACTATTTACCTGCTACTGTCTGGTCTAATCCTGCCAAGTTATGTGTTTCCATTATAGTACAGTGTTATCAATTAACTGTTGATGCTGTTTGTCCAGATCATGCTGAGGTCAACCAGCATGGACCACTTATTCACCCTCGGACTATGACAAGTATTGAGTATTATAATTCTCGTAAACTGGTGTGCATGTTTAATATTTGTGCATGTGCTCTAGTCATCGTATATTGTAAATATTTATATAGTGTTACATAAATATATATATACAGTACAGACCAAAAGTTTGGACACACCTTCTCATACAAAGAGTTTTCTTTATTTTCATTACTATGAAAATTGTAGATTCGCACTGAAGGCATCAAAACTACGAATTAACACATGTGGAATTATATACATAACAAAAAAGTGTGAAACAACTGAAAATATGTCATATTCTAGGTTCTTCAAAGTAGCCACCTATTGCTTTGATTACTGCTTTGCACACTCTTGGCATTCTCTTGTTGAGCTTCACGAGGTAGTAACCTGAAATGGTCTTCCAACAGTCTTGAAGGAGTTCCCAGAGAATGCTTAGCACTTTTTGGCCCCTTTGCCTTCACTCTGCGGTCCAGCTCACCCCAAACCATCGCGATTGGGTTCAGGTCCAGTGACTGTGGAGGCCAGGTCATCTGGTGCAGCACCCCATCACTCTCCTTCATGGTCAAATAGCCCTTACACAGCCTGGAGGTGTGTTTGGGGTCATTGTCCTGTTGAAAAATAAATCATGGTCCAACTAAACGCAAATCGGATGGAATAGCATGCCACTGCAAGATGCTGTGGTAGCCATGCTGGTTCAGTATGCCTTCAATTTTGAATAAATCCCCAACAGTGTCACCAGCAAAGCACCCCCACATCATCACACCTCCTCCTCTATGCTTCACGGTGGGAACCAGGCATGTAGATTCCATCCGTTGAGCTTTTCTGCGTCGCACAAAGACACGGTGGTTGGAACCAAAGATCTAAAATTTTGACTCATCAGACCAAAGCACAGATTTCCACTAGTCTAATGTCCATTCTTTGTGTTCTTTAGCCCAAACAAGTCTCTTTTGCTTGTTGCCTGTCCTTAGCAGTGGTTTCCTAGCAGATATTCTACCACGAAGGCCTGATTCACACAGTCTCCTCTTAACAGTTGTTCTAGAGATGTGTCTGCTGCTAGAACTCTGTGTGGCATTGACCTGGTCACTAATCTGAGCTGCTGTTAACCTGCGATTTCTGAGGCTGGTGACTCGGATGAACTTATCCTCCACAGCAGAGGTGACTCTTGGTCTTCCTTTCCTGGGGCGGTCCGCATGTGAGCCAGTTTCTTTGTAGCACTTGATAGTTTTTGTGACTGCACTTGGGGACACTTTTAAAGTTTTCCCAATTTTTCAGACTGACTGACCTTCATTTCTTAAAGTAATGATGGCCACTCGTTTTTCTTTACTTAGCTGCTTTTTTCTTGCCATAATACAAGTTCTAACAGTCTATTCAGTAGGACTATCAGCTGTGTATCCACCTGACTTCTCCACAACACAACTGATGGTCCCAACCCCAAAAATTGTATTATCATGTTAATTTTCGTTGATGCACCTTATAATAGAAACATAACATAGAAACATAGAATGTGTCGGCAGATAAGAACCATTTGGCCCATCTAGTCTGCCCATCTAATATTTTTCTGTTAAAAATCACAACATTTGGTATTTACTCTTGTACTTGGCACTATTTACTTTGGTCACTACTTGAGAAAGGTCCCATTGTGTTGACCAAAAAGTTACTTAATAAACACACAATTTCTGTCAGAACATTTGGGGCATTTGTTTTTTGTTATCTGATATATTGGACTATTTTATATTGGCCTTTGCAATCTTAAAAAAATAATAATAAATAAATTAAAAAGTTTATGTTGAAAATATTGAAGTTCTTATGCATGAAAGAACACTCTTGATGTAAGCGAAGAACAAACATGCTGCATGCTGCTCTTGTCCTGATCGTTCTGAGCTATGTGTAGGCATTACACTACACAGTTACCAATGACTGTTGCTATTATCCTGATCCTTTAGCGTTATGTGTAGGCCTTATACTACACCATGACCAATGACTGCTGCTATTATCCTGATCCTTCAGAGTTATGTGTAGGCCTTATACTCCACTGTTACCAATGACTACTGCTATTATCCTGATCCTTCTGAGTTATGTGTAGGCCTTCTACTCCCCCATTTCTATGTACCTGTCATGATATGGATGAGTTTGGGCTGGACTAAAAGGGCCTTACTGTAGCCCTATTAGTTAAAATAAAACAGAAACTATATATTTTTTTTTTCTTTAAAACATACGTTATAAGTTAACTAGAAAACCTTTATATTAACATTATGAAAAAGCTTTATATTTACATTTAAAACAATGGCAAAGCTTTAAGTTTGTCATGGAGGTTTAACAGCACCTCCATAGCCTTATTGTGCTTCTCCTCCAGCTTCATAATTTCGTGGGAAAACTGGAGCTTCAGCTCCCGCAACTTTCGCAGCTGGTACTCCCGTAGCTCCTTTATATGTTTGTGGTGCTCCCGTAGCTCCTTTATATGTTTGTGGTGCTCCCGCTACAGCTCTAAGATTTTCTATTTTTCAGTTGTATTAGTACTGTTTAAAAAAAATTGTAATAATTGATTGCTAATCAGATTAAAAGCCAATTATGGATTAGTGTATAAAGCAATAGACAATTTACATATCAATTTGTTATATAGTTGTTTAGTTAGGAATAGTTCATTAGAGTCTAGTGTTGTTAAGTTAATGGTTTTTCTGTAGATTAATAAATTTGTCTATAGTGTTGCTGTTTTCTATTACTGGAGTGTTTGTTATACCTTTATCATTGCCCTTTTTGTGTGTGTTTTTATGCCATTTATACTATTTTATAGATAAAGATTAATATTGCTGTGTGCACTGTAGTAGCCCAAAGGGGAGAATCATGGATGGTCAGTATGTCTCAATGAGAATGTATTCCTAAATGAAGTAACCTTATGTTACTGATTCCCAGGAATTATCATTAAAGTGTATTTTGGGTTCGGGTTTTAGGAGTGATTAGAGACAATGGGTGGGACAGGTCACTCATGTACCCCATCCAGGGTTTTCATAAAGGTGTGGTTAAAAAGGCTGGGGAGATAAAGTGTGGACAGGTGATCTGAACGCTGAACAATCTGAGAGGGGAACCTGATCTCTGAAAGGCTGTAAAGAGTGTTGAGATACTACTGTATTGTTACCCTGCTTGGACTGAACTCAAAGTGTGGGACTTTATGTTATCCAATATGTGTGGGCTGAAGAAAATTAAAGGTAAAGCTTAAACATGCTTATTATTGTTTGCTGCAATAAACTATGCCTGTGGTGAAGACTAAACTGACACCTGTGTGTGTGTGTGTGTGTGTGAATAGTGACTGAGTTAAAACACCCACAGCACATATATACCCTCCTGGTGGGGGGTGGTCACAACCTCATCCTCGTCCTTGTCCTCCTCCTGAGAAGCTGGGGGGGGTGGTAAAGAGGGTGGTGTGAGGGTATGGCCTCTTCAGACTCCATCACTTCACCCACATCAGATGGGGTAGGGGCATTCTGCTGCCCAGAAAGTCAGGCATGCTCCTCCCCCTCTTCTGACGCAGAGACCTCCACCACTGCCTTTCTGGAAGGCCTGCAGCGGACGGAGGGAACAGGAACATCTATAATGACACAATTTTCATAATTTATAAAAGCAACTCTTAAATCATAACTGTACATATACATTACAGAGTGTTGGTGAAAGATACAAAAGTTATGTAAGCATTGTACCTGGGCATATTCTGTCACAGATCTCTCTTTTCCGATCTGAATGCCACCTCTTGAGATCTGACATTTCTTCAAGATGGACATCCTCTTGTGCTGGCCATTGTGATCCCTCCACAGCTCATACCTGATCCTCTGCACTATACGATGCTTGTCAGTGTGGGACGGGGTCTTTTCATACCCCTGCTCCAACGTGTGATGCAGGATAAAAAAAGCAAGAATAGAATCCCAAATTTTTAAAATACAAGTATTATAAATTAAAGGGGTTCTCCTGGCGTTTTCTATTGATGACCTATCCTCAGGGTCCGACACCCGGCACCCCCACCGATCAGTGAGAAGATGGCACCCGTAGTGTGTACATCCATCTCCCGACACTCTTCCTGCATGCTGCTGCTGTCCCATAGACATACAGCAGTGAAGGAAGAGAGAAGGGAGAAGAGAGATGGCACGTGCGCAATGCGTGTGCCGTCTCATGATTGGTGGGGGTGTCCCGGGTGTCAGACCCTGCCAATCTGAAAAATCCCGGAGAACCCCTTCAATGTCATCATCTCAACCCAAAAAATTAATACATTTGTGTTTGAAAGGTAAATATTAGATTTAAGGTTACCATTATAACATCTGATTGTATTGAAATTGTATGTGTGTGTGGTATTAGCAATCGGGTATTGGCCATCTGAGAAGAGGTGTACCTGTCTAGTGAAGTGACGGTACGGTATGGGGTGTAGAGCTGGTTCACCTCCCCGTGGTGCACCCTGGGTAACGCTTAATTAACCAGAAAATACTGGCAGTCAAACGTTACTTCTCCTGACAGGACATAAATTAGAATCTATAGACAGTGTGTGTGGGTGTGGGGGTATGGGGGTATATAGTGTGTGGGATATAGTGTCGGGTATATAGTGTGAGGCAGAAAAATGGATGTGCAATGTGCATATTAGAGATATTTGTCTGCTAGCCATACATACATGCTACAGACATAGTGTTGTGATGTCAGAGTCAAACTGCGCCTAACACTAGTCCCCACCCGACATGTTTCGCCGCGATGCGGCATCGCGGCGAAACATGTCGGGTGGGGACTAGTGTTAGGCGCAGTTTGATTTTAGGCAGACGTCAGTACTGCAGGAGTTTCACCAAGTTATATGGTCTCAGAAATATGATATTTATCTTTTGAGTGTATGAAAATGTTGTGTTATGAGTGGCAGTGATAAGTGACACGCAGATCCATCTAATAGGTGTTAGGATTTATAGCTAGGACCTGGGCCCAGGTCCTGGTATTCCCTAAATAGGGTTATGTCCTTGTTCTGTGTATCCAACTGCACACCATAAATCACTACATTTAATCTCCTCTCTCTAATTTGAGAGAAATAGTTTCAATCAGCAACTCAACATAATCCAGTACCATCGTCTGATAGTTTTAAGTGTGTGGGTATTGGGGTATTTATAACCCTATTTTAAAGGATCAAATAAAGTTTATGTCTTAATTTTCAATTAGTAGTACCCCTACAGGGATTTTTTGGTCCAGTGACCAGTGTTGTTTTTGAGGTTTAACCTCCCGAGGGTTTCTACTAGGGCCCATCCAATAATACCCTGGGATGGCACAGGTGCTTCTGATGCCAAGGATTGCGAACCATACTTTCATCAGGATTTCCACCACAACCTACATTAGTGGCTGCAACCCCCCCTTCTCCTCCTCCACTTCCACCTCTGAATTCATATCTTGCAGCACCTGTCAGCCATCAGTCAGTAGCTGGAAGCAGTGTATCACTGTAGTGGGGAAGCAGCAACAGGCCGTGCTAAAACTAATATGTTTAGGTGACAAACTGCACACCATCGCAGAGCTGTGGCAGGGTCTAAGGGACCAGACTGAGCTGTGGCTCTCGCCACTCAACCTACAACCAGGCATGTTTGTGCCTCAAAATTGCCACATTATTAGAGTAACCATCCCACTTCTGTGTCTACTGAAACGCTCGCTGCTCACAATGAAGGCGGATAATTTGCATTTGGAAGAGGTGGAAATGGGTGAAGACAAAAAAATGGGTGATAGCCAGACCACCCTTAGTTCCTCTTCTCAGCGCAAATTGGATGATGAGGAGGAGGAGGAGGAAACGGTTGCTTCCGCTTCAGAGGCTAATACCTACAGCAGGATTATTCCATCTGTTCAGCATGGATGGACAGAAGAGGAGGAAGATGATGAGGAGATTGAGAGTCATCCTCCTGATAAGGACAGCAAAGTCTTGTCTGTTGGTACTCTGGCACACATGGCTGACTTTATGTTATGCTGACTTTCCCTCGCGTTATATACATTTTGGCCAACACCGATTACTGGTTGTTTACGCTTTTCAACCCAAGCTACAAAGAGAACTTCTCATCTTTCATTCTTGTGGTGGAGAGGACTAGCAAAAAGGTGCAATGCCAGAAGGTCCTTGTGGAAAAATTGCTTCAAAAATTTCCAACTGACAACGCTGGCAGTAGAGTACGTAGTTCCCTGGGCAACCGAGGAGGGGAGACGAGGGGAACACACAGCAGTTCCAACAGCGGTAATGCAACACTCTCCAAGGCCTGGGAAAGTTTCATGACACCCCACCAGCAACCTCACCCTAATGCGCGGCCTAGTCTCAATTGGAGAGAAAAGTTTTGGAAGATGGTGAAGGAGTACGTAGCAGACCATGTCAGCGTCCTCAATGATACCTCTGTGCTTTACAACTATTGGGTGTCCAAGCTGGACACATGGCACAAACTGGCGCTCTACACCTTGGAGGTGCTGACCTGCCCTGCAGCCAGCGTTTTAGTCAGCAGTTATTTAGTGTTGCTTGTGGCATAATACTCTACTCCACCAGAGGAAAGCGGCTGAACATAAAGGCACTTTAAACGTGGCTTTTATGGTGTATTGAATACACTTTATTCCCATGCATCCCTTCCACCACAAAAAAGGGTATATGGTTCAATATTCCTTTTCTTTTCCTCCTCCTTCATCATATCAACATGCTTATTAGGCTGCCCTCACTCCTAAAGTTTCAGAGGGTCAGCTCAGCAGCAGGCCCTCAACCATAGTTTTTTTTTTTTATGATCAGCTCAGCAGGAGACCCTCAATCATAATTTTTTTGATGGTCATCTCAGCAGCAGGCTCTCAACCATAATTTTTCCGATGGTCAGCTCAGCAGCAGGCCCTCAACGATAATTTTTTCCATGGTCAGATCAGCAGCAGGCCCTTACCCATAATGTTTTAGATGGTCAGATCAGCAGCAGGCCCTCTCCCTTAATGTTTTAGAGGGTCAGCTCAGCAGCAGACCCTCACCCCTAATGTTTTAAATGGGCAGATCAGCAGCAAGCCCACGCCTGTAATGTTTTAGATGGTCACTAGCAGGCCCTTGCTCCTAATGTTTTTGAGGGTCACCAGCAGGCCATCAATCATAATTTTCAACCGTGTGAATGATGCCTTCCTTTATGTGATATACAGGTTGTATTGGAGTGTCTCTTCCTTGCAATTTTTGACAGCATTTGCACTTTATATACAAGTAAAAATACAACAAAGAATGTTTCCTAACAATTTTTCATCTAAAATCTATTTTATCTTTGGTTTGGTGCGTATTATTGTCAGTCCGTAAAAGTGGCATACTACTCGGACAACATCATTCCCAGCAGCAACCTGGGAGTCCAAGATGCATCCAGACATCCTCCCCGTGCTGTTCCCAAACCATTTCAGTGGTGTTTCCATCAATTTCTGACCTTTTTTCCCTGTGAATCAGACACCCTCTCCTCTTCAGAGCAGGGGTGCCTGGTTTAATGCTTAGGTTCTCCCATTGACTTCCATTATGCCCGGGTGCTCAGTAGAGCACTCAAGAATCCCGAGATATTCTACTCGATCACCCGAATACCGGAGCACTTTAGTGCTCGATCAACACTAATAACTAGAGATAAGTTAGATAACTTGTTAATACGTTTTCAAAAGTTTGATTCAGCTGCTTTGCCGAACTTAAACAAGAAATTTGATTTGTTACAAATTACTCTGTAACAAATCATATTGTTTGGGGTGAGTGCAATGACAGGTATCGGCGATCACGCCACTTCCCACCATTTAACTCCTCAGATGCCGCGTTCAACACTGGTCGTTTCATCTGAGTGTCACATTCAGCCTATCAGGCGGTTAATCAGGGGTTAAAACAACTAAATACTTCATCAATTTGATCGCGGAGAGGCCATTGGAGCCAGCTTGATTGAAGAAAATTGACTCTTGTGTTTCCTGACGTGTGATGTCACCAAATCATCACACTGGGCAGGCGCATTGATATCATTAGTGATGAGGTAAGTATGCATTTTTATTTACCACCATTTCAGGAAAAGTTGATTCAGTACCACGAAGAACCAAGAAATTTGGATTTGTGACTAATCAAATGACCTTTAGTTATCAGATTCAAGTTACTATTGCTGCTTAGGTGAGATACCATTTTAATATCTATTTTAATTAAGCAAGTATTTTTTATCACAGTGAATGAAGATATATATGCTTACATTATTACAATGCATTATGCACATATTTGTGAACACATCTTACAAAGCTTGTGCAGTGTCATATACAAATAATTGAATATGATGTTCTCTATTTATAAGTGTGCTACATAGCTACTGGCTTGATCATAGAACTGTTCATAACACATACTATGTTTCTCAACTGCTAGGAGTATGTCAGACTAATGTGCAGCTTTGCTTTGTGTAGCATTTCCAAACACCTTTCTGACATCCATAAAAGTTGGTGATATAGGGATTTATATTTCTATATCACATCTATTGCTTTTCCTTACATCTACAGGCCTTTTAATGTGAGGATCACATCTCTCTCTGCCATAGACTCATCCTCTCCAGCAATTGCCTGTCTTCATTGTTTGCAGGTTGGCTCATGACAGGCGTGTGATATCCTGGTATAAGACACAAGGCTTGTGTAAAGAATTCCATTGTAGAATGAATAGGTGACATGGGAGGAGTAGACGCTGAATACAATACAGTGATCATTTTCCTCTCTCTTTCCTTTAACATGAGAATCAATTGCATCTCCTACTGTTAACTGTGTGACCTTCCCACCTTTATCATGCAAAACCTGCCTTCTTTTCTTTCCTTAAAGCATAGGCGTGGAACAGCTTACTCACCTGGACTTTAAAAGCGTGTCTGATGAAAATCTACGCATCAAAGTAGTGCAGAAATATGTTATTTGGCTGAAAAGGGAGACTACCATATTTTTCGCCCCCCCTGCATCTTATGGGGTGAATACTAATGAGCACTTCTATCTTGGAAGCGCTCATTAGAAGTGATGGTCAGTTCGCATTGTTCACCTGCGAACATATGCGGGCTGCCATCTTTTTTCATAAGTCCGGGGAGGCCTGTGCGCGAGCCGGTCTGAAGACAAGTGCAGTCAGCGGGAGCAGGCAGTTCCCAGAACAGCCCGATGAAGGTCCTCGGTGGCTGTTCTCGGAACTGCCTGCTCCCGGTGACCGCATTTGTTTTCAGACCGGCTCACGGCACAGGCACAGTTAAGGGCTTACCTGTGCCTCCCCGGACTTGTGAAAAAAGATGGCAGCCCGCATATGTTCGCAGGTGAACAATGCAAACTGGCCATCACTGCTCATTAGTACCAGAGGACCGGGAAGAGGTGAAGGCTCTGTACTCAACACTTCCTGGTCCTCAGCTGTCGGCTGTGCAGGGGGTACGCACAATGTGAGGGCGCTCTGTGACCTCACCTGTGTGCGCCAGTTCACAGCACAGCCGACAGCAGGAATAAGAATAAGAGGATTACGCTGGAGGAGAGGAGCAGACACGTCTGGGAGCAGGAGAGGTAAGTGTTTTTTGTTTTGTTTTGTGTTCTCTGACTGATGAGAGGCATGGGAGCTGAAATATCGCGATGGAGGCTGAAACATGACAATGGATGCTGATATGGGGGCAGAAATATGGCCATGGGGCCTGATAATGAGGGCTAAAATTTGGCAATGGGGACTGACATATGGCCATAGGGGCAGAAATATGGTGATGTGGGCTGAAATATGGCCATGGGGCTAAAATATGGCAATGGGGTCTATTATGGGGGTGAAATATGGCAATGGTGGCTGAAATGGGGGCTGATGAGAGGCATATGGGGGCTGATCGGAGGCATGGGGGCTGATATGAGGGCTCAAGAGAGGCAGGGGGCTCTTATCTGAGGTCTGATTGGGGGTCATTCACATCGCGGTCTGAGCTGAGGTCTGATTGGAAGTCTAATCTCAGGTCTTATTGGGGCCTTATTAACATTGGAGGTCTGATTATGGCTGCCATCTAAGGTCTGATTAGCACTGGGGGTATGACTGGTTGTATGACCTGAGGTCTAATGAAAATTATATTTTTTCTTATTGTCCTCCTCTAAAATCTATGTACGTCTTATGGGCCGGTGCGTCCTAGAGGGTGAAAAATAGTCTACTTCATACTTCTCAACACTGTTTTATTTTTCTGATGGACTGTAACTAGTGAATTCTGAATTGTTATTTATGAGCGTGGAATATAAATTATTCTCAGGGCCAGGAGTCCAGAGACTTACCAGTATTTTTTTAATGAAATTAATCAAATTAAAGAGGTGTAAAGGTGCATTATCACAACAGCATACCTATACTCATTGCTAGACTCTGTTCACACAATATTTATGTGCTTTATCTGATGTAATCTAAATGTCTCCATTGATGTACACAAAGTTACAAAGTTATAGGGCAAACATCTGCCAAGTTAACATCTGGATGCTATTTCTAACAGTATTGAAAATTAGTGATGGATAAACATCGGCCGGGACGTTTCGCAAACGCAAGATCAAATATCCGCGAACCGCGCGTTTGTGGCGGGCCCCATTCACTTTAATGGCAGGCAAAACTGAATAACCTTCAGGTCATATTTGCAGCCACCAAATACTTACAAAGAGTGCACAAATAGTCCCACAACATGGACAGTGACATACCAGAGGGAGATCAATGGCAAAAATTCCCACAAAAAATATGTATTTTAATCAGGGGAAATTTGTATGCGTCTTAAAGGGAAACTCTGAAAAATGTGCACTGCTGGAGCCTAGAAATTTTTTATTTTAGGTCACGGGAGTACGGGCCCCAAAAATTAGGCATTCACCTGACAGAAAAGAACAAGTGATTACGTGGCTGGAGGTATATTAGGTGGTCAGTAAATAACAATTTTACTGTAGGCCAGTGGAGTACAGGCCCCAAAAAATTATGCATTCAATTGATAGAAAAGAAAAAGTGATTATGTGGCTGGAGGTATATTATTAGGCGGTCAGTTGATAACAATTTTACTGCAGGCCAGTGGCGAACAGGCCACAAACATTAGCTATTCACTGGAGAGAAAAGAACAAGTGATTATGTGGCTGGAGGTATATTAGACGGTAAGTGGATAACAATTTTACTACAGTCCAGTGGAGTACAGGCCCCAAAAATTAAGCATTCACTGAATAGAAAAGATCAAGCGATTATGTGGCTGTAGGTATATTAGACGGTCTCTGGATAACAGTTTTAATGCAGGCCAGTGGAGTACAGGCCCCAAACATTAGGCATTCACCGGACAGAAAATAAAAAGTGATTATGTGGCTGGAGGTACATTAGGTGGTCATTGGATAACAATTTTACTGTAGGTCAGTGGAGTACAGGCCTCACAAATTATGCATTCACAGGGCAGAAAAGAACAAGTGATTATGTGGCTGGAGGTATATTAGGCAGTCAGTGAATAGCAATTTTGCTGCAGGCCAGTGGCAAACAGGCCACAAAAATTAGGCATTCACTGGACAGAAATGAACAAGTGATTATCTTGCTGGATTTATATTAGACGGTCAAAGGATACAAATTTTACTGCAGGCCAGTAGAGTACAGGCCCCAAACATTAGGCATTCACCGAACAGAAAAGAAAAAAGTGATTATGTGGCTGGAGGTATTTTAGACGGTCACTGGATAACAATTTTTCTGCAGGCCAGTAGAGTACAGGCCCCAAACATTAGGCATTCACAGGACAGAAAAGAAAAAAGTGATTATGTGGCTGGAGGTATTTTAGATGGTCAGAGGATAACAATTTTTCTGCAGGCCAGTGGAGTACAGGGCCCAAACATTAGGCATTCACCAGACAGAAAATAACAAGCAATTATGTGGCTGGAGGTATATTAGGTGGTCAGTGGATAACAATGTTAGTGTAGGCCAGTGGAGTACAGGCCCCTCAAATTATTCATTCAGTAGACAGAAAAGAACAAGTGATTATGTGGGTGGAGGTATATTAGGCAGTCAGTGGATAACAATTTTTCTGTAGGACAGTGGAGTACAGGCCCTAAAAATTATGCATTCACTGGATAGAAAATATCAAGTGATTATGTGGCTGGAGGTATATTAGACGGTTAGTTGATAACAATTTTACTGCACGCCAGTGGAGTACAGGGCCCAAACATTAGGCATTTTCCGGAAGAAAAGAACAAGTGATTATGTGGCTGGACGTATATTAGATGGTCACTGGATAACAATTTTACTTTAGGCCAGTACAGCCCAAAAAAAATTGGCATTCACTTGGCGGAAAATAACAAGTTATTATGTGGCTGGGGGTACATTAGGCGGTCACAGGATAACAATTTTACTGTGCACCACTGCAGTAGAGGGCCCGTTAGGCATTCACCTAACAGAAAAGGCCTTTTATGCCAATTTATATACATAATACAAGGAACTTTCTTTGTTCTGGGTAGTGGCAGATATGTGTGGGCTGGGATCCATGTCTCTTGCATTTTTAGAAATGTGAGGTATTCCACACTGTCGTGAGCTAGGCGAGTGCGCTTATCGGTCGCTATACCCGTTGCTGCGCTGAACGTCCTTTCCGACAGGACACTCGACGAGGGGCAAGCCAAGAGTTTCATGGCAAATTGTTTCCACTCTGGTCAAGCCTGCACACCTAGTAGTCCAGGGCTTCCTCGCTTCTCAGAGCGTCCACATTGGCTGTTAACCCGATGTAGTCAGACACCTGTCAGTATAGGCCTTCCTTCAGGCTGGCTATGGAGGGCAGCTGTCAATGGGTTAGCTGCAAGAATTATCTCATATCAGAAGTGACCAACACATGTAGGATTGGTACCCGCACCTGTTTTGCTGTGGGTGGAAATTCCTCTACCAGAATCGGCAACAGCAGAATGCAGCATCTCTCGCAGCAAGACCTGGAAATGTTGCATTCTGCCAGCCCTCTGTGATGTGTTTGTACTGGGGCTCTAAGTACGTTGCCACCCAGTACTGGTCCTTGCCCTTTAAGCTTTTTATATGTGGGTCCCTCTTTAAACACTGGAGCATGAAGGCCCCTCTTTGTACTTAATTGGAAGCGGTGGATCACCCTGGCTCCTGCACATCACCCAGGAGAATTTCGTCCTCGGTCTCCTCCCCCCAGCCATGGACAACACCAGGGATCCCAAAAAGGTTTAAAGTCCCCCTCAAAGTTTACTCTTCTTGCTCCTCCTCCTCCTTCCAGCCACCATCCTCCTCTGACTCCTCTTCAGACTCCTGCTGACTTGTCTCAGATGGAGTAACCTGCCCTGGGAATTCATTCAGCATTGCAAATTACTCATCTTCCAGCTCCTGCTCCTCGATGGCTTGATCAATGACACAACGCAATGCATGCTCCAGAAAGAAGGCGTAAGGTACAATTTCACTGATGGTGCTCTGGCTGTGACGGAACAGTTTGGTGATCTCATCAAATGGCTGCAAAGTCTGCATGTGTCGCGCATGAGCAGCCACTGGAGCAGTGAAAAGAAACTAAGTTCCATAAAACCTGTCCTGCTGCAGAGTTTGTACAGGTAGTCATTAATGGCATGTTGCTGCTGGAGCAGCCTATCAAGCATATATAACAGCAGTCAGCAACCTTCAGCACTCCAGATGTGTTGAAACTACGACTCCCAGCATGCTCCATTCACTTTTATGGGAGTTCTGAAAATAGCTAAGCCAGTGTGCATGCTGGGAGTCATAGTTTCACCACAGCTTGAGTGCCGAAGGTTGCTGATCCCTGATATATAAGGTGGAGTTTCAGCGCGTCGTGCTGTCACTAATCAAACGTCTGATGGGCACTTTGTGTCGCCGCTGAATGTCAGCAAGGCGAGCCATGGTCGTTTAATATCTTCTAAAATGGCCAAAGATTTTCCTGGCCTGCTGCAAGACATCCTGGAGCCCGGGGTATTTGGCAACTAATCGCTGCACGACTAGGTTTAGGACGTGTGCCTTGCATGGCACGTGTGTCATTTTGCCCTGTTTCAGCGCGCTCAGCATATTGGCACCGTTGTTGCACACCACGTTACCAATTTTCAAATTGAGCAGGGTTAGCCAATGATCGGCCTGTGACCTCGGACCTGAAATAAGTGCAGGACCGGTGTGGCTCTTGGCTTCCAGGCAGAATAGCCGCAGCACAGCATGGCATACGTCTCACCTGGCATGTCGAATAGGTACTGGGGAGCTTGGGGGGTGCACGGAAGAGGCAGTAGCAGTGGAAAATGAGATGTCAGCTGAGGAGGAGACTGAGGATAGAGTAGAAGAAGAAGAGGCAGACCTGCATGCAATCCTTGGCAATGTTTTGGATCTGGTCAGGATACCAGGTAGGTTGATGTACTGCTCCAAATTAATAGTAAATTATCTTAACGTGCACAGAGAAATCAAACTCTGATGCACCCGAGTGGAGTTAAAGCAAATCGCTATTTTATTGTGAGTGTTCACACAGAATATACCCGTGGGAAGTGACTAAATGTGGTGCATTTTATTGGTTACTGGGAAATAATAGCAAGCATTTATTGGGTTAATCTTACACTTCTTTTCCATCAGGCTGATTTAAGACATTAGCTTCACATCGCAGCTCCGCAACCCCTTCTCACTGACATGTACATAGGGCTTTGGAATTCGCTCCTTTCCGCCTCCCATCTTCAACATAGTGGAAAAGCTGTGTGCCTGGTGGTACATCCAGGAAGCAGGATTTTTCTACTAAGCGGTGTCTGAGCAGTTTGACGCAAGTGTATAAAACAAGCAAGTATCCGTATTGTTTCAATAGTCCATAACAGTGGATTGACACGCTACAGTGGAGCAGATTATCACCATAAGGACCAGGAGTTGGAACTTACTGAGTGACTCTCAGCCATGTGACTGTGTGTATGTGTGTGTATGTATACCTATATTTCTCTATGCACAGTTGCAAAGTTCCATTGATCTTATACATTCAACTTAGTTCAACTTAAGGGGGTTGTGCCACTAATTTAAATGTATCCTGCCCAACGGTTATCACTAGGGGTGAGCAGTACCCCTTGGAACCAAACCCAAGTTCGGGAAATAGTTTTTTACAGTAGAAATCAATTTATGAAGTTATTAACCCGAAGTCTCGCAAGACTTCGTGAAGTAATAACTTTGGCTCATAGGGACCAATACATTCTAATACTGTACGGACCGCTCACTCCATACAGTATTCAAACTAAGTTTTCAGTCGATTAGCTCATCCCTAGTTATCACTGTTATATTACTTTCCCAAAATACCAAAATTTATAAAAGCAGATTATTCAAAGGTTATTAGTTTAACATACCACCTGTGGCAAATCAGTTTTGATTCAGACGCTAATGCAGGACAAAAGAAGCCTCGTTGATAAGAACAAGGGGTGGTGTTAGTGTCACATGATCTGCTGATGTCAGAACATCTGTCACTGCCCATGTGACAAACATGACAAACTAAGAAATCGAATTCAAGCATGGGGAATAAGAGAAAACTGCAAATGAGGCAAATTGGTGTGTGTGTTAACAATTCAAGGAGGAAAGGGAGCATTGATGAATATAAACTTTAGAGTGAAAAGTAGTTTATGGCACAACCCCTTTAAGACCCTCTGTGCATCTTCATCCTTATTAGGGTTGAGTGATCCCGAACTGTAAAGTTCGGGTTCGTACCGAACTTTAGGAATTTTGGACCCCAGACCCGAACCCGAGCATTTCAGTAAAAGTTCAGGTTCGATGTTCGCCGCTTTCTTGGCGCTTTTTTAAAGGCTGCAGAGCAGCCAATCAACAAGCAGTTAACTGTCTGACCTTAGAAGCCCTCACAGCCATGCCTACTAATGGCATGGCTGTTATTGGCCAGAGCAGCATGTGACCCAGGCTCTATATAAGCTTGAGTCACATAGAGCTGCACATGACTCTGCTGTTACAAGTGTAGGGAGAGTATGCTGCTGGACTTGTGATTTCAGAGAGATAATAGGAGAGAATCTAACTCAGCGATCTACAGAGAAATAGTTGTGTGGGCGCAGGGCACAATCGTTTTACCATGCCCTCAGCCCATTGACAAAAAAAAAAACTTTTATAATTCTGTTAGTTCGGTGGGCGGCGGCGGCCATTTTATGCAAGCTCAGTGCACCAGCACTGCATCTGAGCTTTTGGGACATTGCAAATCAACATTTGTTTGGCAATCTACAACATCTGGATTAGTCAGTGTGCAATTTAAGGTAGAAATACACCCATCATTTTCTGAGGTTTTAAAAACACACTTTTTTGCCCTCCAAAAAACTGTATTTTCCTGATCTGCAAGTGTTAAATTTAAGTTTAATATATACAGCTTTCACATTCTGTTACCAAAAAAAAACACTGTTTTGGAAATCTACAACATCTGGATTAGTCAGTGTGCAATTTAAGCTAGAAATACACCCATCATTTTGTAGGGTTTTAAAAACACACTTTTTTGCCAAAAAGCTGTATCTTCCTGATCTGCAAGTGTCAAATTCAAGTTTAATATATACAGCTTTCATATTCTGTTACCCAAAAAAACAAAAAACACTTTTTTTGCAATCTACAACATCTGGATTAGTCAGTGTGCAATTTAAGCTAGAAATACACCCATCATTTTCCGGGGATTTAAAAACACACTTTTTTTGCCCACAAAAACAAACAAACAACAACTGTATTTTCCTGATCTGCAAGTGTTAAATTCAAGTTTAATATATACAACTTTCATATTATGTTATCAAGAAAACAATGCTTTGGCAATCTACAACATCTGGATTAGTTAGTGTGCAATTTAAGCTAGAAATACAGCCATCATTTTCTGTGATTTTAAAAACATACTTTTTGCTAAAAATCTGTATTTTCCTGATCTGCAAGTGTTGAATTCAAGTTTAAAATATACAGCTTTCATATTTTGTTACCAAAAAAACAATTTTTCGGCAATCTACAACAGCTGAATTAGTCAGTGTGCAATTTAAGCTAGAAATACACCCAGCTAGAAATACACCAATCATTGTCACCTCCATATATGGCCATATACAGTGCTTACATGGCTCTGTAGCACACATACACGGGATTGTAATGGTACCTTTGTCTTTGTCTTTAGACTTGCACCGGCAGGAAAAACTGAGTTTAATTCATATGCAAATGAGCACTTGCAAGTGCCCAGGGAGGAGTTCAGTGTGTAGGAGCCCAGGCTGCTCTGCCTTCTTTTCACTTTACTCCTCCCCAGCCTCTGCCTTTGCCCGCCTTCCAAGTCTCTTGCCTCATTGATAGGTCCGGACTTGAGGGCGGGCAAAGGAAGAGGCTGGGGAGGAGTAAAGTGAAAAGAAGGCAGAGCAGCCTGGGCTCTTACACACTGAACTCCTCCCTGGGCACTTGCGAGTGCTCATTTGCATATGAATTCAACTCTGTTTTTCCTGCTGGTGCAAGTCTAAAGACAAAGGTACCGTTACAATCCTGTATAGGTGTGCTACAGAGCCATGTAAGCGCTGTATATGGCCATATACATTTGGGTTAGATTCAGAAAGTTGGCATACTGCCATTTGGTGCACCAATATTGAATTCAGGACTACACAGGTTCAGGCCGTGTGAGATACACCCTCTACATCCAGGGGTTTGATTCAGACATTTGAAATACAGCCATTTTGGGCAAAGAAATATTTATTTCAGGCCTACACTGGTTCAGGCCATGTGAGATACCCACTCTACATACAGGGGTATTATTCAGGCATTTGAAATATAGCCATTTAAAATACAGACATTTTTGGCAAACAAATCTTTAATTTAGCCCTACACTGGTTCAGGCACTATGAGCTACAACCTCTACATACAGGGGTTTGATTTAGTCATTTGAAATACAGCCATTTTGGGCAAAGAAATCTTTAATCCAGGCCTGCACTGATTCAGGCCATAAGAGATACACCCTATACATCCAGGGGTTTGATTCAGGCATTTGAAAATACAGCCATTTTGGGCAAAGAAATCTTTAATTCAGGCCTACACTGGTTCAGGTCATGTGACCTACACCCTCTACATACAGGGGTTTGATTCAGGCATTTGAAATACAGCCATTTTGGACAAATAAATCTTTAATTTAGGCCTACACTGGTTCAGGCCCTGTGAGATACACCCTCTACATACAGGGGTTTGATTCAGGTATTTGAAATATGGCTATTTTTGGCAAATAAATCTTTAATTCGGACCTACACTATTTCAGGCCGTGTGAGATACACCCTCTACAAATAGGGGTTTAATTCAGGCATTTGAAATAAAGCCATTTTAGGCAAATAAATCTTTTATTTAGGCCTACACAAGTTCAGGCCCTGTGAGATACACCCTCTACATACAGTAGTTTGATTCAGGCATTTGAAATAATTAATTTTGAAATAAAGCCATTTTGGGCAAAGAAATCTTTAATTTAGGCCTACACTGGTTCAGGCCCTATGAGATACACCCTCTACATACAGGGGTTTGATTCAGGCATTTGAAATACATCCATTTGAAATACAGCCATTTTGGGCAAAGAAATCCTTAATCGAGGCCTAGTCTGGTTCAGGCCGTGTGAGATACACCCTCTAAATACAGGGGTTTGATTCAGGCATTTAAAATACAGCCATTTGAAATACAGCCATTTTGGGCCAAGAAATCTTTAATTTAGGCCTACACTGGTTCCGGCCCTGTGGGATACACCCTCAACATACAGGGGTTTGATTCAGGCATTTGAAATAGAGCCATTTGAAATGCAGCCATTTTGGGCAAAGAAATATTTAATTCAGGCCTACACTGGTTCAGACCATGTGAGATACACCCTCTACATACAGAGGTTAGATTCAGGCATTTGAAATACAGCCATTTTGGGCAAATAAAACGTTAATTTAGGCCTGCACTGGTTCAGGCCATGTGAGATACACCCTCTACATACAGGGGTTTGATTCAGACATTTGAAATACAGCCATTTTAAATAAAGCCCTTTTGGGCAAAGAAATATTTAATTCCGGCCTACACTGATTCAGGTCATTTGTGATACACCCTCAACATTCAGGGGTTTGATTCAGGCATTTGAAATACAGTCATTTGAATTACACCCGTTTGGGCAAAGAAATCTTTAATTCAGGCCTACACTGGTTCAGACAGTGTGAGATACACCCTCTACATACAGGGTTTTTGATTCAGGCATTTGAAATACAGCCATTTTGGGCAAAGAAATATTTAATTCAGGCCTACACTGATTCAGGCCGTGTGAGATGCACCCTCTACATACAAGGGTTTGATTCAGGCATTTGAAATACAGCCATTTTGGGCAAAGAAATCTTTAATTCAGGTCTACACTGGTGCAGGCCCTGTGAGATACACCATCTACATTCAGGGATTTGATTCAGGCATTTGAAATACAGCCATTTGAAATACAACCATTTTGGGCAAAGAAATCTTGAATTAAGGCCTAGTATGGTTCAGACCATGTGAAATACACTCTCCACATACAGGGGTTAGATTCAGGCATTTGAAATACAGCTTTTTGAAATAAAGCCATTTTGGGCAAATAAATCCTTAATTTAGGCCTACACTGGTTCAGGCCCTGTGACATACACCTTCTACATACAGGGGTTTGATTCAGGCATTTGAAATACAGCCATTTGAAATACAACCATTTTGGGCAAATAAATATTTAATTCAGGCCTACACTGGTGCAGGCCCTGTGAGATACACCCTCTACATCCAGGGATTTGTTTCAGGCATTTGAAATACAGCCATTTGAAATACAACCATTTTGGGCAAAGAAATATTGAATTTCTGCCTACACTGGTACAGCAAGCAGTCTGAGCCCAAGTCATGCAGCAGTCTCTTCTGCTTTTTGATGACTCTGTTATCAGGGTTTCTCAGGGCTATCCACCTAGCCCTGCCCCAGAAGTGGAAGAGATTGATTGCACCGATGCCCAATCACTTATCTTTCAAGATAAGTACAAGGGGGGGGGGCGGAGCTAGCACCGGATGAGAATGGTGGCATAGCGCTCTGCTCTGTAAGGAGAACCGTCCCTAACGCCAGCTAACTTAAGCTAATATAGGCAAGAATGGTCAAGATCGGGAACGCTAGACACGGTGACCCTCCTGCTCCCTCTAAAAATCAAGTCTCAAGCGGAGAAATGGAGAAGTTTCTGAAAAAAGCTGCTGGCACGATCGCTGCAAAAGAATCCAAGATGGCGCTGACGCCACAGCCTAAAGCTCCGAAGCGTGCCTCAGCAGACTCAGACGGGGAGAGCGACTCAGAGGCCTGCCAGCCCAGCGCTGAACTCCCGATCACTAGGAAATACCTCGACCGTGCTCTGAACAGGGTACTGGAGCCGATGCTTGCGGAACTGTCGGCGTGCAGACACGAGGTGAGGCAGGTGGGGGAGCGCGTGGAGGCCCTTGAAACACACCAGGTGGAAATCCTGAACCACCAGTCAGCAGTTTCAGACTCCTTTCGCCGGTGCGCCCTGTATCTGAACGACCTGCATAACTCCCTAGAGGACCAGGAAAACAGGGGGCACAGGAACAATTTGAGATTTAGGGGAATGCCAGAGTCTGTTGCTCCGGGTGAAATCCCTGCTGCCATCATTGAGTTATGCGGATCCCTGCTGGGACCCGATCACCCGCATGACATTGTTATAGAACGAGCACATAGAGCTCTGAGACCCAAGCCTAAACCCGCCGAACCCCCCAGAGATGTCATTTGCAGGTTCCTCAACTTTCAAGTGAAAATGGCCATCCTGGAAGCTGCACGCTCTCGTCAAGATCTGAGATACGAAGATTCCAAGATAGACATATACCAGGACCTGGCACCCCCCACATTGAAGAAACGCAGAGCTCTCAAGCCATTGACTGATTGGCTTCGGTCCCACAAGGTACTGTACCGCTGGTCATACCCGTTTGGCCTGTCTTTTTCATATATGGGCAAGAGAGTGAACGTCTCATCATTTTCGGATCTTATAGCAGTTTACGAGCTACTGAATGTGCCTCCTATGCCGATCGAAAACTGGGAACTTTTCCAAGATTTAAGTATTCTGCCGGATGTCCCCAAGGTGGTCCCTTTTGAATTGCTTCGTACGCCGAAGACCTCCCGTTCAAAGAAAAGGGGCCAGCATCTCACCCCAAGAAGTCTGTCACAGGAACACTGATTGGACTCATGAGATCTCTGTCTGCAGTTGTGGACTCTTGCGATACTTCTATAGTGTGGTCGCGGCAATAGTTGGAGTCCCATTACTACTAGGACTTTGTGGAATCCTATTTCTTATGAGGTCTCTTTCCCTCTTCTTGTCTATCTAAGGCCATTCCCGAGGCGTTAAACGGTCTCCTAAATTGGTCTACTGACCAAACTACCCCCCTTCGATTATGACATATCCCAATATGTCCATGTTCCTGTTTTATGAATGTTCTTCCGTTTATGTTATGTTTTCCCTTTTTTCCCCTACTCCAAGGTACCTGTCTCTTGCATTGACATGGAATAAGCCTCTATCCTGCACGACCCCTACAACATTTGGGACAAAGGTTTCGCATAACTTTGAAGTGCTACTCTGGGGAAGGTCACACCGGCGTCGAGGTAATTCCACCTACACCACACCTAATGGCTGATTTATCAATAGCTTCTTACAATGTCAAAGGCTTCCACTCCCCTTCAAAAAGGAGCCAAATCTTTGCCATTCTAAGAAAAACCGGAGCCGGGGTGATCTTCCTACAGGAGACACATTACCGCTTCAACCACTATCCTGACATGAGGTTTTCACACTACTCCAACTGGTATCACTGTGGCGGAAGCTCCTCAGCTTCCAGTGGGGTCAGTATAGGGCTACAGAGGAGAATCCCCTTTAAATTTGTTGATCAGGTTATAGATCCAGATGAGAGATATTTGCTACTCAAAGGTACAATAGGACCACAGACCGATACCTTTATCAATTTATACGCCCCAAATTCTCACCAGGCCCGCTGGCTCTTTACTATATTCCCTTTAATAGAGTCCTTCAAGGAGGGCATTGTGATCGCAGGAGGGGACTTAAATGTGGCTCTATGGCCGCAACTTGATGTCTCCACGCATAAATCTTCTCACTCCAATAGATCTATGAAGGCAATTAGGAGCTCCTTGTGGGATCTACATCTGATTGACGTGTGGCGTACCCAACATCCCAATGACTTAGACTATACGTTTTACTCGTCCCTACATGGTACATATCACAGGATCGATTACTTGTTTGTTTCCAAGGAACATCTACACCTGTGTCAGAAATCTTCAATTGGCTCAATTCATTTGTCAGACCATTCCCCAATCTTTGTAACTGTTAGGGCTCCCAATGAATCCCCCTCGTGCTTCAATTGGCGCTTAAATGAATCCCTTTTAAGCCACCAAGTCCGAGAGGATAGCTAAACACATCAAGGAGTATTTCTCCCTAAATGACAGTCCGGAACTCCAAATTAATACTATCTGGGATGCCCACAAACCGGTAATTAGGGGACAGTTCATCAACATTGGCTCCTTCCAAAAGAAAAACAGGGAAAAGGAAATAGATATGACTCTGAAAAACATCCAAAGGCTTGAGTCCGCCCACAAAATTAAACCGACTGACCCCCAATTTAGTGAACTTTCAAAATATAGAGCCGAACTCAAACTCCTCCTAAACGCTAGAGCAGCCAAGTTTTACATGAGCTCCCAACATAAATTCTTTGCGCATGGCGATAAGGCCACCAAATTTGTCATGAACAGGATCAAAGGGAGAAGATCCGAGAATTATGTTCACCAGCTCTCCTCTCAAGATGGGACTCCCATATATTCTGCATCCCAAATTGCGGCCCAATTTCGATCCTTCTACAAAGATTTATATAATCTCCCCCCAAAAATGGCTGCGGAACCCCGCTCCTCGGCTATATCCTCTTTCCTAGAGGCTGCTAACCTCCCTAGCGTTTCCCCAGAACAGAAATCGTGTCTTGAGGCCCCTTTTTCCCTTACTGAGCTTAAAACAGCAATGAATCAAATGCCACTAGGGAAAAGCCCAGGCCCTGATGGTCTCCCGCTGGCCTATTACAAAACATTTCATGAAATTCTCCTACCTCATCTCCTGAAAGTATGTAACCAGACCCTGCGAGGAATCCCCTTGTCCAGGGACATGACCGCGGCCAACATCACTCTCATACCCAAAGAAGGGAAAGATGCTAAAATTTGTGCCAATTATAGGCCTATTTCCCTCCTAAACATAGACCTCAAACTCCTGGCCAAGATGCTGGCCAATAGGTTAGCTATCCTCCTGCCTCATTTGATCCATGGAGACCAGGTTGGTTTCATCCGCAATAGGGAAGGCAAAGACAACACTACAAGAGTGATTAATATCTTGTGCCATGCCAAACGAGTGTCCTCCCCGTTACTTTTACTTAGCACAGATGCCGAAAAAGCATTCGATAGGGTCAATTGGTCATATCTAAGACACGTATTACGGATCTTTGGCATTCCTGACTCTTTTTCTCAAGCGATGTATGAGTGTGCATCAGCAGCTGTCCTAGTCAATGGCACAATATCCTCTCCATTTTCCATTAGAAATGGAACGCGTCAGGGTTGCCCCCTATCACCCCTTCTCTTTATCTTGGCCCTGGAGCCCCTACTGGCCACCATAAGATTGGACCGGGAGGTAATGGGTCTATGTTTGGGAGGCAGGGAACAGAAGTTAGCTGCCTTTGCTGACGACGTCCTTGTGATGACGGTCAACCCCAAGACTTCCCTACCCCGAATTCAGTTCCATCTAAATGAATATAGCAACCTTTCGGACTTCAAAATCAATTCTAATAAATCACTAGTTCTCTGCCTAGGCGTCCCACTAACAACTAAACATCAGTTGATGATAAACTCCCCTTTTAACTGGTCTTCCCCCTCTATTACCTATCTTGGAGTCAAGATTAGCTCTAACGTATCGGACCTATTCTCCCTCAACTACACTCCACTGAAGCAGTCACTCTTTGAAGCCATTGATCACCTAGCTCGAAACAATCCCACACTGTCTTGGTTTGGTCGCAAAAACCTAATCATGTCCCTAATACTTCCACGACTCACATATTTGCAACAAGTTCTGCCCATATCGGTCTCTAAACATTATTATGATTCCATAATGCAGAAATTCAGGTTCTTTATTTGGAATGGAAAAAAGGCGAGACTATCCAGTACTCTCCTCACCAAGCCTAGACAGGCAGGGGGAATTGGTCTGCCAAATCCTGAACTATACGGAAGAGCCATCCAAATCTCACGGGCCTTGGCTTGGTTACGCCCTTCTCCACCACCCATAGTGGTTCAGATGGAACTAGACGTTCTGAATAGCCCAGCCAGGGCGCTCCTTCTAGGCCACAAACAAGTCCCTCCTTGCCCCATGACCTATTACCCAATACTTAAAGCCACCTTAGAGGCTTGGAAATGGCTGTCCTCCACGCATTGCTCTATTCCTTTCCCCTCTCCACTCCTGTCCGTATCTGATATATTAAACACGGCCCCCTCGGAACTGAGGAGGGCGACCTCTTCGGAGCTCTCGTCATCCAAGACCCATATAATTTCTCTAGCACTTCAGTCTGGAGAATGGATGGATTTTAAGGACATGATTGCCCTTCTGAATCCTCATCCGCGTGATTTTTTCTCTGTTACCTACATTAGATCCTACCTGAAACAACATGTCACCCTAGGAGACCTTACGCGTCCGTGGGTTTGGCTTGAATCTCTGATATCTCAGTGTCAGATACCAAAGAAACTAATCTCGCGGATCTATAGCAAACTCCGCTCACCCCCTATGCTAGCTAAACCATCATTTATTGCACATTGGGAGTTGGATCTAAACACTACAATCCCATTTGATTTACTGCCTACTTTGCTGGAATCTCCCCACGGGACCTCTCGCTGCGTCAGAATCCAAGAAAATGGTTACAAAATCCTTACTAGATGGTACAACACGCCAGATAAAACATCAAGGTACGCCAGATCTGCTTCTGACGCTTGCTGGAGATGCCTTGGGGAGAGAGGGACTTTCCTACACATATGGTGGACTTGTCCCCTTATCCATACATGGTGGAGTGAGGTCTTCTCACTCGCTAACAAAGTTTGCAGCACCTCGATCACTCTGTCACCTCAAATAGCCCTTCTGTCCCTCCCTCAATCTAAAGAGGATGCTAAACCTCCATTCGTATTCACTCAGATGTTGATAGCGGCCCGTCTTCTCATTCCTAAATTCTGGCTCCGCCCTGATGTTCCAACCCTGGAACAGTGGCTTCTAAAAATTGACCAGATACATAGATTTGAGGAGTTGTCAGCCTGGGAAGCACGCGTTCATGGGTCTTTCCTCAAGAAATGGTCCTTATGGTCCAAATTTAGGTCTCCCAAGCCGTAATTTATCTTTTCTGAGTGTAGCCCATGTGGGTAGTTTTCTTACATTTTTGACCATCATGTGTCATACTCTTTAGGGGTAATCTCCTAGCCTCGTTGTGCGTACCTCCACGTCTCCCTTCAGGCCTTACCTGCCTTCTTGGGATCAGATGCTGACCTCTCCCCACCACTTCTTTACTTGGCTTAGCTATGTCTCGATTGTGTGTCGACTTTACCCCAAATAACGCCCAGTGCCTCTCTGCTAATTATTGATGTATGCCTACTCCATGTCTCATATCCATGTCTCATATCCATGTCTCATATCGATGTCTTGCATTTGCTTGGCCTGCGAGCCTTTACCTTGGTTTCTTGTTATAAAAATTTACAATAAAAAAAAAAAAAAAAAAAAGATAAGTACAAGGGAGGACCATCGCAGCACGTCTCGGATGATGACGAAACACAGGTGCCAACTGCTGGGGCTTTCGAAAGTGTGCAGACCGACAAGGAAGGCAGGGGTGAAGACTGGGTGGAAGATGATGTGGAGGACGATGAGGTCCTTGACCCCACATGGAATCAAGGTCATGCGAGTGACCTATGTAGTTCGGAGTAAGAGGCGGTGGTGGCACAGAGCGACCAGCACAGCATAAGAGGGAGTAGGGCGCAAAAGCGGAGCGGCCGTCCTCTTGACAGTACGCCTGCTACTGCTCACCGCAGCAAGGAACCAAGCACACCAAAGCCACCTTTAAGGAGTTCCCTGGCTTGGCAGTTCTTCAGACAATGTGCTGACGACAAGACACAAGTGGTTTGCACGCTGTGCAATCAGAGCCTGAAGCGAGGCATAAACGTTCTCAACCTAAGCACAACCTGCATGACCAGGCATTTAAGTGCAAAGCATGAGCTGCAGTTGAGTAGACACCTCAAAAACCAAAAAAGGTCTCTAGCTCCTCCTGGTCCCTCTTCTGCTGCAGTCTCGGCCACCTCTGGAGTGACAGTGCAACCTGTCACCTCAACAACAGAGGATCTGCCAGCAACACCAACACCTGGGTCACCAAGCATCTTCACAATGTCCCAAGGAAGGGTTCAGCTTACTATCTCCCAAACCCTGGAGAGGAAGAGGAAGTACCCCCCTACCCACCCGCGATCCCTAGCCCTGAATGCTAGCATTTCTAAATTACTGGCCTTTAAAATGCTGTCATTCCGTCTGGTGGAGACTGATAGTTTTAAAGGCCTTATGGTGGTGGCTGTCCCACTGTACGTCGTGCCCAGCTGCCACTACTTTTCAAGGTGAGCCATCCCTTCCCTGCACAACCAAGTAGGGGACAAAATCAGGTGTGCACCGAGCAACTGCCATCTGTGCCAAGCTGCACCTCATTACGGATACGTGGACCAGTAAGCATGGTCAGGGACGTTACATCTCCATAACAGCACACTGGGTAAATGTAGTGGCGGCTGGGCCTGAGGCGGATAGCAGTTTGGCGCATGTCCTTCCACCACCGAGGATTGCAGGGTGCTTCAGTTTGTCTCCTGTTGCTTCCTTCTCCTACTCTGCTTCCTCATCCTCTACCAGCTCCTCATCCGGTCAGTGTAACACCTTCACTACCAACTTCAGCACAGCCAGGGGAAAATGACAGCAGGCAATTTTAAAATGTATCTGTTTGGGGGACAAACCCCACACCGCGCAGGAGCTGTGGATGGGCCTTGAACAACAGACCGATGAGTGGTTTGTGCCAGTCAGCCTCAAGCCCGGCCTGGTGGTGTGCGATAATGTGTGAAATCTCGTAGCAGCTCTGGGACTAGCCGGTTTGACGCACATCCCTTGCCTGGTGCATATGCTGAATTTGGTGGTACAGAGATTCCTTAAAAATTACCCCAATATGTCAGAGCTGCGGGCCGTCTGTGCATGCTTTCAGCATTCTCACCCTGCTGTTGCTCGCCTGTCAGCACTGCAGCGTAACTTTGGCCTTCCCGCTCACCGCCTCATAGGCGACGTGCCCACAAGGTGGAACTCCACCTTGCACATTCTGGACAGACTGTGCGAGCAGCAGCAGGCGATAGTGGAGTTTCAGCTGCAGCACGCACAGGTGAGTCACTCGGCGGAACAGTACCACTGCACCACCAATGACTGGGCCTCCATGCGAGACCTGTGTTCCTTGTTGTGCTGTTTCAAGTACTCCACCAACATGGCCAGTGCCGATAACGCCGTTCTCAGAGTTACTATCCCACTTCTATGCCTCCTTAAAAAAACGCTTCTGGCGATGATGGAAGAGGATGTGGCACAGGAGGAGGAGGAGGAAGAGGGGTTCATTTCGTAGGGTTTCCAGCCAGTCATTCCCAAGTGGCTCAAAGGGTGGTTACCTGCACACACAAACGCCATACAATTGTCCAGACAGGGCACAGTTCTGGAGGATGACGAGGTGGAGGATGAGGAGGAGGATATGGAGGAGGAGGAACCATGTTCACAGCAGGGTGGCACACAGACCAGCTCATGGCCATCACTGGTGCGTGGATGGGAGGATACAGAGGACACAGACGATACACCTCCCACAGAGGACAGCTTTTCGTTGCTTCTGGGCAGCCTGGCACACATGAGCGATTACATACTGCAGTGTCCCGTGCTGATTACTGGGTGGCTACGCTGATGGATCCCCGTTACAAGGACAACGTACCGTCCTTAATTCCCTCACTGAAGCATGATCGTAAGATGTGCGAGTACAAGCGCACGCTGGTAGATGCGCTGCTGGTGGCATTCCCACCTGACAGAGGGGGCACAGTGGAAGCACAAGGTGAAGGCAGAGGATGAGGAAGAGGTCACCAACGCAGCTGATGCACCACCAGCACCTCAGAAAGGCTTAGGATAAATTAGGATAAATTGGGCACATGGCCTGAGCTTGCCCTTTACGCCTTAGAGGTGCTGGCCTGCCCTGCAGCCAGTGTATTGTCTGAACGTGTGTTTAGCACAGCAGGGGGCGTCATCACAGACATGTGCATCCGCCTGTCGAAAGCCAATGTGAACAAGCTCACGTTCATTAAAATGAACCAGGCATGGATCCCTCAGGACTTGTCCGTACCTTGCGCAGAAAAGACATGTATACCGGCACTAAGCAGCCATTGTTATACTGCAGCACAAATGCTCATTCTTGTATTTTGGATATTTCGGGTTCGGGGTCAAGTTTGGGTCCCAAACTTTTTTCTCAAGTTCGTCTGAACCCGTCGAACCTGAACATCCAGGTGTCCGCTCAACTCTACTCCTTATGTTTACCAGTTGTCATCTGGCCACAATGCTCAGCTGCATCCCTGTGTTGTCTTTAATGAGGGCAGAATAGTGTAGTGACTGACCCGGTAATTTTAGCAGTCTGTCACTCCTTTGTGGTAATGAATCAGTTTTTCCTAAAATGGCAGCTGCACGTGTTACAAAGTGAAAGCAAAAAGCCAGGGAACACAATATGACCCACAATTCAATGCAGCCAGGCAATCCGCTGGTAGCCATCCACTGTGATGTCACAGCCCTATAAAACCCTGATCCTGCACAGTCGGCAGCATTGCCCTGTGAGCTGAGCATAGAGAGAGATATGGCAAGCACTCATGCACTAGGAACAGTGTTGCTGCAATAATCCTGCAGCCATGTTTGATCCATCCACCATGTTCAGCTATCTGGTCTTATACCTAATAATTTTAAAAGAAAAATACCACTGGGTTCAGAGTAAGGAGGGAGCCCAGATCTTATTTTTTTTAAAATTTTTCCCTTATATAGCACTGCTATATTCCGCAGTGCTTCACAGACATTGGCATCACACTGTCCCTAATGGAGCTCACAATCTAAGGTCTCTATCAGTAAATCTTTGGAGTGTGGGAGGAAACCGGAGTTCACGGAGGAAACCAACACAAACAAAGTGAGAGCATATAAACTCTATGCAGATATTGTCCGTGGTCCGATTTGAAAATTAGGACTTCAGCGCTGCAAAGCATCAGTGCTAACCACTGAACAACCTGGTAATCCCTGTTGTGAATCCCTCAATTTGTTTTGCTTTGTGGAAGGTTTTCCCTCCTCAATGCTGTGTACCATCTCTGATACCATCACACAGGAGGACAGGGGCTGCTGCATACATGCTCCAGCTTCACCCTTCCCCACTGGGGGATGGTTAAAAGTCCATGACTGGCATTACCGCTCTTTAAAACAGCAGACACCTGGCGGCCATGGCACCTGCTGCATGTGCCAGCAGGTGCCATTTTTAAATGCCAGACTGCCGACGGTCGGCGGTCGGGAAAGGGTTAACTTCCAAGCCTTTACACTGATATTGGGACATTAAGTAGGAAGAATATGATTAGGCAGAATGACCTGGGTATACTTGATGTATAGCAATTCATGATGAATTCATTCAGAACTAATAACATTTCTTGGCGAACTTTGGCGAATCGGCCAAGTTGAATTATTCAAAACTTTACTCATCTCTAGATAAGACTTTAAAGATCACATAGAGTTTCTATGAGTTGGGTATTTGAAGGTATGTGTACAGTGCTTATGTTATGGGGCCATTTATTTCATATGAAAAGATGCAGAAAAGCTTGCACTGATCTACTCTATATAATCAAAGCAGTTACAGTATATGGCTGAATCTTGTCTTATGAACGCTGTTGGAGTATGCTGCTGAACTGAACATTTATTCTGTCACTCAACATCTGAGGATGTGGTCGGACAATGTACACATGTAAACTACTCTATTTAGACTGATATTGCTAGTAGGCACTAAATTAGTCAAGTCCCCTCTGCTGCATAAATATTTAGCCTTCTAATCCTTTACAACTATAGAAGTTAGAAAATAATATGGAAGTGACAGATGCTTCCTTAATACCATTCACAACATCACTCCATTTTTTGCGCAATGAATGCAGGCAAGCATAGTATCCTATTTAAGACACAGTCCTGCTTTCTACCCTAATCCCTTCACCTTGCTCTTGAACATATTCATTCAACAGGAAAAAGACTAGTTTTGATTACTGCTGTTAATGCCCTTAGTACTACCATATGCCGGGTGCGGTAAATATACCCTTTTGTAAGGAGTGAAATAGCAAATATCTAGGGAATTAATACTTAGTTAAAACCGGTTTGGCATGTACTTTCTTGAAAAAAATAAGTATATTTTTGTGGGCATTTTTGCAGCAATAAAATCAATGACCAAATGCAGTGCAGGTTTTTTGTGGCATTTTTCCTCACTTGTTGAGTTTTTCTGGATTCATGGCATATTTTTCAAAACACAGCATCCTCTAGGTATGTGTTTTTTTATTTATTTATTTTTCCATTTTCCCATAGACTTTTCAGCAGAGGATAAAACACCTGAAAAAATGTATGTGAAAAATAAACACCATGGCATTTTTTACAAATCTAAGAAAGGGACAATAAAGAAAGTCTAGAAAGAAATATATGGCCAAATCAAACAATTATTAATCATCTACCAACCATCTAATATGTTGTTTGCCCCATGCATAATTATGTCTACTTTGAAATGTTTATTCATGCAGCAGAATATTTGCAGAAATCATTTAAATCTACACAGCTGCTAAAGTTAAAAAGACCAATATAAGGCCAGGTTCATAGTACATTTCACAGTTGTTAGATGGAAGCAGACCACTGAATGTAACCAATTGTATGCCAATACTATCAGCAAGAACAGAGCAAGTATGCATGCTAGGAGTTGTAGTTTCAACAACAGCTGAAGTGCTGGAGGTTGCCTACCCCGGTGATAAAGCAAGATAAGCTGGGAAGATTGATATATAGTTTTGTGTGATATTACTCAAATTAACTTGCAATTTATTAATTTAAACCTGTGCTCATTCTTTGCTTAGGAGTCATGTGGGAGGTGTTATAAGTAGGGATGAGCGAACTCGAACTGTATAGTTCGGGTTCGTACCGAATTTTTGGGGTGTCCGTGACACGGACCCGAACCCGGACATTTTCGTAAAAGTCCGGGTTCGGGTTCGGTGTTCGTCGCTTTCTTGGCGCTTTTGTGACGCTTTCTTGACGCTTTTTGAAAGGCTGCAAAGCAGCCAATCAACAAGCGTCATACTACTTGCCCCAAGAGGCCGTCACAGCCATGCCTACTATTGGCATGGCTGTGATTGGCCAGAGCACCATGTGACCCAGCCTCTATTTAAGCTGGAGTCACATAGCGCCGCCCGTCACTTTGCTCTGATTTGCGTAGGGTGAGGTTGCGGCTGCGACAGTAGGGCGAGATTAGGCAGATTAACTCCTCCAAAGGACTTGATTATTGATCGATCTGCAGCTGTGGGTCATTGAGCTGCTGATACTCAATTGCTCACTGTTTTTAGGCTGCCCAGACCGTTTGTCAGTCACATTTTTCTGGGGTGATCGGCGGCCATTTTGTGTCTTGTGGTGCGCCAGCACAAGCTGTGACCAAGTGCATTTAACCCTCAATGGTGTGGTTGTTTTTTGGCTAAAGCCTACATCAGGGTGAAGCTGTCACACCAAGTGCATTTAACCAGCAATAGTCTGTTTATTTTTTGGCCATATACTACATCAGGGGCAAGCTGCGCCTGTCACCAAGTGCATTTAACCCTCAATGGTGTGGTTGTTTTTTGGCTAAAGCCTACATCAGGGTGAAGCTGTCACACCAAGTGCATTTAACCAGCAATAGTCTGTTTATTTTTTGGCCATATACTACATCAGGGGCAAGCTGCGCCTGTCACCAAGTGCATTTAACCCTCAATGGTGTGGTTGTTTTTTGGCTAAAGCCTACATCAGGGTGAAGCTGTCACACCAAGTGCATTTAACCAGCAATAGTCTGTTTATTTTTTGGCCATATACTACATCAGGGGCAAGCTGCGCCTGTCACCAAGTGCATTTAACCCTCAATGGTGTGGTTGTTTTTTGGCTAAAGCCTACATCAGGGTGAAGCTGTCACACCAAGTGCATTTAACCAGCAATAGTCTGTTTATTTTTTGGCCATATACCACATCAGGGGCAAGCTGCGCCCGTCACCAAGTGCATTTAACCCTCAATGGTGTGGTTGTTTTTTGGCTAAAGCCTACATCAGGGTGAAGCTGTGACACCAAGCGCATTTAACCAGCAATAGTCTGTTCATTTTTTGGCCATATACTACATCAGGGGCAAGCTGCGCCCGTCACCAAGTGCATTTAACCAGCAATAGTGTGGTTATTTTTTGGCCATATCCCAGTCTAATTCTGTCACTAAATCCATACCGGTCACCCAGCGGGAAAGTTATTTAGTGTCCGTCAAAGCACATTTTTTGTTCTGGGTTGAAATACAATTCCCAATTTAGCAATTTCCTAATTTAGTGGTTTCTGCTGTATCAGAGCTATTTGAAATCTATCCCTAAAAGGGTATAAAATATTCAAGGTGCACATAGGGTCATTCAGAATAACTTCACACACACGCTACTGTGCATTTCCAAGTCCAATTGTGTTAGTAAATCCATACCGGTCACCCAGCGCCTAAATACTAGGCCTCAAATTTATATCCCGCTAAATCTCTCGTTACCGCTGTACTGTTGTGGCTGGGAAAGTTATTTAGTGTCCGTCAAAGCACATTTTTTGTTCTGGGTTGAAATACAATTCCCAATTTAGCAATTTCATAATTTAGTGGTTCCTGCTATATCAGAGCTATTTGAAATCTATCCCTAAAAGGGTATATAATATTCAAGGTGCACATAGGGTCATTCAGAATAACTTCACACACACGCTACTGTGCATTTCCAAGTCTAATTCTGTTAGTAAATCCATACCAGTCACCCAGCGCCTAAATACTAGGCCTCAAATTTATATCCCGCTAAATCTCTCGTTACCGCTGTCCTGTTGTGGCTGGGAAAGTTATTTAGTGTCCGTCAAAGCACATTTCTTGTTCTGGGTTGAAATACAATTCCCAATTTAGCAATTTCATAATTTAGTGGTTTCTGCTATATCAGAGCTATTTGAAATCTATCCCTAAAAGGGTATATAATATTCAAGGTGCACATAGGGTCATTCAGAATAACTTCACACACACACTACTGTGCATTTCCAAGTCTAATTCTGTCACATTTCACTAACATGGTGGAACAGTACATGTGCACACCCCTCCACGTACTGACTGATGGTTCGGCCCCATTCAACTTCTGGGTCTCTAAATTGTCCACGTGGCCAGAGCTAGCCTTTTATGCCTTGGAGGTGCTGGCCTGCCCGGCGACCAGCGTTTTGTCTGAACGTGTATTCAGCACGGCAGGGGGCGTCATTACAGACAAACGCAGCCGCCTGTCTACAGCCAATGTGGACAAGCTGACGTTCATGAAAATGAACCAGGCATGGATCCCACAGGATCTGTCCGTCCCTTGTCCAGATTAGACATTAACTACCTCCCCTTAACCATATATTATTGGACTCCAGGGCACTTCCTCATTCAATCCTATTTTTATTTTCATTTTACCATTATATTGCGAGGCTACCCAAAGTTGAATGAACCTCTCCTCTGTCTGGGTGCCGGGGCCTAAATATATGCCAATGGACTGTTCCAATGTTGGGTGACGTGAAGCCTGATTCTCTGCTATGACATGCAGACTGATTCTCTGCTGACATGAAGCCAGATTGTCTGTTACGGGACCTCTCTCCTCTGCCTGGGTGCTGGGCCTAAACTTATGAAAATGGACTCTTACAGTGGTGGCTGACGTGAAGCCTGATTCTCTGCTATGACATGAAGACTGATTCTCTGCTGACATGAAGCCAGATAGTCTGTTACGGGACCTCTCTCCTCTGCCTGGGTGCTGGGCCTAAATATATGCCAATGGACTGTTGCAGTGGTGGCTGACGTGAAGCCTCATTCTCTGCTATGACATGCAGACTAATTCTCTGCTGACATGAAGCCAGATTGTCTGTTACGGGACCTCTCTCCTCTGCCTGGGTTCCGGGGCCTAAATATCTGAGAATGGACTGTTCCAGTGGTGGGTGACGGGAAGCCAGATTCTCTGCTATGACATGAAGACTGATTCTCTGCTGACATGAAGCCAGATTGTCTGTTACGGGACCTCTCTCCTCTGCCTGGGTTCTGGGCCTAAATATATGCCAATGGACTGTTGCAGTGGTGGCTGACATGAAGCCTCATTCTCTGCTATGACATGCAGACTAATTCTCTGCTGACATGAAGCCAGATTGTCTGTTACGGGACCTCTCTCCTCTGCCTGGGTGCTGGGCCTAAATATATGCCAATGGACTGTTGCAGTGGTGGCTGACGTGAAGCCTCATTCTCTGCTATGGCATGTAGACTAATTCTCTGCTGACATGAAGCCAGATTCTCTGTTACGGGACCTCTCTCCTCTGCCTGGGTTCCGGGGCCTAAATATCTGAGAATGGACTGTTCCAGTGGTGGGTGACGGGAAGCCAGATTCTCTGCTATGGGCCCACTCTCCAATTGATTTTGGTTAATTTTATTTATTTAATTTTTATTTTAATTCATTTCCCTATCCACATTTGTTTGCAGGGGATTTTCCTACATGTTGCTGCCTTTTGCAGCCCTCTAGCCCTTTCCTGGGCTGTTTTACAGCCTTTTTAGTGCCGAAAAGTTCGGGTCCCCATTGACTTCAATGGGGTTCGGTTTCGGGACGAAGTTCGGATCGGGTTCGGATCCCGAACCCGAACATTTTCGGGAAGTTCGGCCGAACTTCTCGAACCCGAACATCCAGGTGTTCGCTCAACTCTAGTTATAAGTGATTGGCACCTTGTATACAGACATATCTCTCAATCACTCAGCAGGACCACCCAGTTGCCCACTGAGTTCAGAAAAATGAATAAATTACTATAATGATTTTTTCCCCCCATAACATTATATGCCACATTTGTTCCTTTATAAGACACACTTTTTACCAAGAAAAAAATCTTGCAAAAAAGTGCCTGCATCTTGTAAACGGCAGTCAGGGAGAAAAAAATAAAACATGTCCTATTCTTGTTGATTCCGTAAAATGCAGAACACAGCCGATATCTGTTTTCTATGAGCCCTTATGCACAAGGCTGTGTCCATACTTTGGTGCTTATAATGTGCATAGCCTTAATAGAAAGGGGTATTCTTGTCAAGAATGTTAGATATGTTATATAATGTGCATAAAGGCCACATGAATCCACCAAAAATATGGATATATGCTTGGCCCCATAGAAATAAATGGGTCAGTGTGCTATCTGCAATTAATGTGAATAGCACACTGTAGGAAACTACAGTTGTGTGCATGAGGCCTTATAATATGTGCCAGTTTCATTTCTTACAATAGATTTATTATTGCAATTTTCTCTGTAGCTGTGTACCTTCCTTTAATATTTTAAAATATGCTTTATTACAAATCTATACACAGAAAATACATTTTACATACACAAAATGTACACTTCTCTAAAATATTGCATTGACAAATGCTATAGAGGGGAATGGGAAAAGAAAGTCTTAAACCGATGAAGCCTGCTCCCGCTGCCTCTTTTCTTTTTATGACAGGCATATTTTTGCAACAGTGTTAAACGTTTCACCTTAATTGGATTACTTGCATAAATTGTGGAGCTTGTGGACATTTGATAGATGTTGATCCTGTTTATTTTAACATGACCGCATCAAGGGATCCATATGCCCAATACAGCAGTGTGCTGGTCAAATCGTAATTTAAAAAGATGAGAATATGGAGCAAGGTTAAAACTGATATTCTCCTTTCATAACCGATAGCCCCGAGTTGTAGATGCCATTATTTCTTGTATTTTCAGAGCAAATGAACTTGACAGATGGCCGTGTCACCTAAACCCCTGCCTACCAACTTGATTATGCAGAAAACAATACAATAGAAAAGAAATCATTACTGAAGGAACCTAGTTAGTCCATAGAGGGCCGAGTGATGCAGAAGAACAAAATTACAGTTGTGGAATTGAACAGCAAGAATGCATTTAACATAAAGTGGGTTACAGCAAGGCAATCAGTCATGGCTAAAGCTATTGTCTGAGCTTGCTTGCATGGTATATGAAGTAATCTGTCATCTCCCACTGAATTTATGCTCAGTTTTTTTAGCAAGAAACTTTCACAGATTTGCCAGGGCTTGTTGTGGTATTTTTATTTTAAGACAGTTTCTTTTCCGGAGGCAAGCAGTTTTCATTTTGCATGGTTTAGATACACCCTCTTTCCCATTCTATTTACTGACCCATCTAAAGATGAATTCAATTCATCACAGACACTCTTCCCAATATACCACCTATTGGATGGCTAAATTTGTAACACAATGTTGTGCCAACATTTGGGTTCCCAAATTTCCATCTTAAACTATGCTTTAACTGAACTTAAATACCACCTTCAATAGAATGCTGCAATCAAAAAGGGGACATTTTTGCAATAAAAAATAGACAACTGGTGAGTAAACCCTTCCCGACATGCGGCATACATGTATAGTGCAGCAGGAAGTGACTTCCCATACATGTGCGGTGCACTGATCGAACGGACACAGAAACTGTGCTCACTCAATTAGTACAGGGGTCTGGCTGTTACTGACAAACAGGCCTCTGCTGCATCTGCTGGCATCCCTGTGGATTAACCCCTTAGATGCAGCTGTCAATGCTGACTGCGGAATGTTAAAGGTATACAAAGAAAGGGAGCTCCCTCTCTATGACATCTCCTCGTGATGCAATCACAAGGTGCCAATAGTTTCTCTAGCACCGAGAAGCCTTAGAAAGATCTCCAGGCCTGCAGTTTATTATTATTTTTTTCATTCTTTTTACACTATGCTTTTGCCCAGTATGGGGAAGGGGGGAGAGGAGCACTATGGGTGCATTTTCTGGGGGCCCTATATACTGGCACACTTAATGGGTGGCACTTTGGAGAAATAGGTGGGAGGAGCACTTTTGGGGCATCTACTGGAAGGCATTATATACTGGCACACATTATGAAGGGCTCTATGGAGAAGTTGGGGAGAAGGAACATTTTGGAGGCATCTACTCAGGGCACTCTATAGGGGCATTTTATACTGGCGAATTATGGGGGGCACTATGGGATGGGGAAGCACTATGGGGCATTTACTGGGGGCACTATATAGGAGTGTTTTATACTGGCACAAATTATAGGGGCACTATAGGCACTAAGCTCAACTAGGGGCACTAAGAAAAGCTTTTTTTTACTGGCACATAGTAAGGGGCATTGGCACACATGAGGTCACTATGGGGACATTGGCTCTACAGGGGGCACTAATAGGAGATATGTTTTTTTACTGCCACACCTCTGTGTTTTTTTTGTTTTTTTTTGTACTGGCAAACATTATAAGTGGGCATTTTTTGTACTTGGAGCACATTATAGGGGACATTGTTCTACTATCACACATTATAAAGAGAATTTTTACAACCAGGGGGACTGTGGGGAACATGAATACTAGTATGGGCACTATGGTTGCATTATTATTTCTAGGACACCTTGGGGCATTATTACTTTTGGGGGCACTGTAGGAGCACTATTACTACTAAGTTCACTCTGGCAGAGAATTATTACTATTATTGGGACTTTGGGAGCAGTATTAATGTGGGGGATACTCTGGCACAGTGTCAGCATTGCACAATTATTTTTGTGTCAGGGAAACTATTTTCTGGGTGCAGTTATTTTTTAGGGCACTTTCTGCCAATAATTATTGAAGGAGCACTATCTGTGAGGTCAGGGCCGGCCTTTGGGGTGTGCGGGCTGTGCGGCTGCACAGGGCGCCATAGCAACAGGGGCGCCGGGCGGCCGACACAGCCCGCCGAACTCTAAGTGAAGTCAGTCTACTTCATGTGCCCCGCCAACTAAAATGCCTGTGCCAGCGGCGGTGCAGGGGAGGGAGAGGCGTGTCCCTTCCCCTTGCTCTGATAGGCTGCAGGCACTAGGCCGGCAGCCTATCAGAGGCCGGCGCAGGCGGCGCGATGACGTCATCGCGCTGCCTGAGCCATACAGCGTGGGACACAGGCCAGAAGAGGCTTGCATCGCATCGCTGACACTGAGGTTTGAGGTAAGTATGTGTTATTTTTTTTAATTTTTCTTTACAATAGTGATACGGGGGGGGACGACTTACTTAATAATGGCACATGATGGGGGGGGGGCGACTTACTTAATAATGGCACATGATGGGGGGACGACTTACTTAATAATGGCACATGATGGGGGGACGACTTACTTAATAATGGCACATGATGGGGGGACGACTTACTTAATAATGGCACATGATGGGGGGGACTTACTTAATAATGGCACATGATGGGGGGACTTACTTAATAATGGCACATGATGGGGGGACGACTTACTTAATAATGGCACATGATGGGGGGACTTACTTAATAATGGCACATGATGGGGGGGACTTACTTAATAATGGCACATGATGGGGGGGACTTACTTAATAATGGCACATGATGGGGGGACGACTTACTTAATAATGGCACATGATGGGGGGGACTTACTTAATAATGGCACATGATGGGGGGGGACTAAATAATGGCACATGATGGGGGGGGACTTACTTAATAATGGCACATGATGGGGGGGGACTTACTTAATAATGGCACATGATGGGGGGGACTTACTTAATAATGGCACATGATGGGGGGGAATTACTTAATAATGGCACATGATGGGGGGACTTATTAATGGCACATTGGGGGGGACTTAATAATGGCACATGATGGGGGGACTTACTTAATACTGGCACATGATGGGGGCCCTTAATACTGGCACATGATGGGGGGTCCTTAATACTGGCATATGATGGGGGGTCCTTAATACTGGCACATGATGGGGGGTCCTTAATACTGGCACATGATGGGGGGGCTTAATACTGACAGATGATGGGGGGCTTATTACTGGCACGTAATGGGGGGCTTATTACTGGCACGTAATGGGGGGCTTATTACTGGTACATTATTGGTGGGCACTATAGGGGCATCTACTGAGGCAACACAAAGAAGGGGTGTTTTATATGGGGGGCTCTGTACAGTAGCATTTTATACTGGGACACATTATGGTGGGTACTATGGGGAAGGGGGGAGAGGAGTACTATGGAGTCATCTACGGGGGCACTAAGAAGGGGTAATTTATACTTGCAAATTATGGGGGACACTGAGGGCATCTACTGGGGCATTTTATACTGGTACATTATGGGGGGCACAAGGAGGAAGGGGGAGAGGAGCACTATGGGGGCACTATATAGGGGTATTTTATACTGGCACATTATGGGGGGCATGAGCTCAACTGGGGGCATAAGGGGGTATTTTTTGCATTGTCACATTATAAGGAGAATTATTTCTACTGGGGGGCATAATGGTGGGCTTTATTACCCCCCCATGATATGACCCCCTAGTAGCAGCACCAGTCTCTCTCTGCTCTGCTATCCCTCTGCCCCTTCTCCAAATCCTTATTATGAAATCTTTCTCATTAGGATAAAGCACAACATCAGCTCCGCCGAGCCCCCGGCCAAAGTGTGTAAGTGGCGTCCGAGATCCCTAAGGGCCAAGCCAAGTAACTGTAAGTGTTCATGTGAAATATGTTTATGTTATACACATATAACATACACTGTGCCCCACAATATACAGTATACCGCTACACTGTGCCACACAATATACAGTATACCTCTACACTGTGCCACACAGTATACCTCTACACTGTGACACACAGTATACCTCTACACTGTGGGTGTGACCACTGAAAGGGTGTGGTTACTGAGGGGTGTGGTCACTATGGGGCGCTGTAAAGCTTTCTCGCACAGGGCGCCTAAAGGCCTAAGGCCGGCCCTGTGTGAGGTACTAATATTTTCAGGGGTTGTATCTGTTTCTGCAGCATAGTATTGGGGAGCACAGTGGGCACAGTATTTGGGGTGCATGATGGGATACTAAGAAGGTGGGGAGACTGATGGAAAAGTAAGAAACTAAGATGTATGTTTGTCAAACTCTAAAAGATGGCTGAAAGAATTCATCACAGTGGTCTGAATGGAGAAGATAATTAAAGAGAACATCTACATCAAAGAAGATGTCATTGGATAAAAGAGGTATGTGGTGCTGTATTAGGCTACCTTCACATCTGCGTCAGAGATTCATTGGATCACTGTTGGATGCAGATGAAATGCCAGCCGACCCCATTAACTATAATGGGTCTGGCAGAGATCCGGCCACAATCTGGCAAAAATGCAGAGAATCAGTGGGACACAAACTGCTGCATGCTGCAGTTTGTGTCTGGCCGATTCCTTGCATTCTCTGCTGGATCAGGTGGCCGGATCGTAGTGCCTTAGGTGTTAAAGTATCCTTACCCTGTATGTTTTGTATTGCTGTATGTAATATTAGGAGAGAATAGGTTAGTTTGAGGATTTGGCATGGGGGGGGGGGGGTCCCAGTCACATTCTTTACACAGGGGCCCTCTGCTGTCTGTGTCCTCCCCTGCATGTACCCTAACATGGGGGCAATGAAAACCACTATCTCATCCCACAAAAAAACCTCACATAAGACCATCCCCAGAAATGTTTTTTTTTTTTTTTATTATTTACATTTTTTACAACCCCCCAAAAAAACATACTTGATATTGCAGCATCTGTAAAAACCAGCTCTATAAAAATATCACAATGACCTAACCCATCAGGTGAACGCTGTAAATTAATAAGTAAATAAGAATTATGCCAGTACAGCCTTGCCAACCTTGCCTCCCAAAAATCATATCAAGTATATATATATATATATATATATATATATATATATATGTACCCGAAAAAGGTACCAGTGACAATATTGCCTAAGCCCTCACACAAGATCATTGACAGAAAAATAAAAAAGTGATGTCTTCCAGAAAATGGGGTTGTAAAACATGTTTTTTTTTTTTTTTTTTCAATATGTTTTGCTTATTGTGTCTTAATAAGAAAAGCCAAAAAAACAATCAAATACATTGTATGTACTCTAAAATAGTACCAATCATAATGGTAACGCCTCATGTAAAAAAAAAAGCCCTCACAAGAGAAAAAATTTAAATAATGTATGGTTCTCAGAAAATGGTTGTACTACTACTCCAGAGGCTGGTCAAATGCAACATAGGCGCTCTAAACCAATCCATCAAAATGTATACTGCAAAAGCCAAAAGGTGGTCTTCCCCTTCTGAACCCTGAACCAAAACAGCAGTTTATGATATTTGTTATACTCTACATTCTTTTTACTCGAAAATCGGCAAGGTAGTTATTGCGTAATATGCGAATAATATGCAGTCGATACAGGCGTGGGTCAAAAACGAATATATAGCACTATAGAATATAGTGCTATATATTCGTTATATTGAAGAGTCGTCATTTTTTCCATCTGAACACATGATTCCTTCCCTGCTTCTTGCTTGTGGGCCAATGAGTCATTGGCCCACAAGCAACTTAAGCACGGAGGAATCATGACTTCAGATGTAAAAAAATTGACGAATATTCAAAAGAACATATATATACCACAATATTCAATATAGTGCTATATGTTTGTATTTTAGAATATTCAGCATTTTTTTCCATCTTAAGTGAACAATGTTCAGTCTTCAATTCAGATGGAAAAAAATTACGAATATTCTACAATACAAATACACTCACCTAAAGAATTATTAGGAACACCTGTTCTATTTCTCATTAATGCGATTATCTAGTCAGCCAATCACATGGGAGTTGCTTCAATGCATGTAGGGTTGTGGTCCTGGTCAAGACAATCTCCTGAACTCCAAACTGAATGTCAGAATGGGAAAGAAAGGTGACTTAAGCAATTTTGAGCGTGGCATGGTTGTTGGTGCCAGACGGGCCGGTCTGAGTATTTATTAATCTGCTCAGTTACTGGGATTTTCACGCACAACCATTTCTAGGGTTTACAAAGAATGGTGTGAAAAGGGAAAAACATCCAGTATGCGGCAGTCCTGTGGGGCGAAAATGCCTTGTTGATGCTAGAGGTCAGAGGAGAATGGGTCGACTGATTCAAGCTCATAGAAGAGCAACGTTTACTGAAATAACCACTCGTTACAACCGAGGTATGCAGCAAAGCATTTGTGAAGCCACAACATGCACAACCTTGAGGCGGATGGGCTACAACAGCAGAAGACCCCACCGGGTACCACTCATCTCCACTACAAATAGGAAAAAGAGGCTACAATTTGCATAGGCTCACCAAAATTGGACTGTTGAAGACTGGAAAAATGTTGCCTGGTCTGATGAGTCTCGATTTTTGTTAAGACATTCAAATGGTAGAGTCCGAATTTGGCGTAAACAGAATGAAAACATGTATCCATCATGCCTTGTTACCACTATGCAGGCTGGTGGTGTAATGGTGTGGGGGATGTTTTCTGGGCACAGTTTAGGCCCCTCAGTGCCAATTGGCCATCGTTTAAATGCCACGGGCTACCTGAGCATTGTTTCTGACCATGTCTATCGCTTCATGACCACCATGTACCCATCCTCTGATGGCTACTTCCAGCAGGATAATGCACCATGTCACAAAGCTTGAATAATTTCAAATTGGTTTCTTGAACATGACAATGAGTTCACTGTACTAAAATGGCCCCCACAGTCACCAGATTTCAACCCAATAGAGCATCTTTGGGATGTGGTGGAACGGGAGCTTTATGCCCTGGATGTGCATCCCTCAAATCTCCATCAACTGCAAGATGCTATCCTATCAATATGGGCCAACATTTCAAAAGAATGCTATCAGCACCTTGTTGAATCAATGCCACGTAGAATTAAGGAGGTTCTGAAGGCAAAAGGGGGTCCAACACCGTATTAGTATGGTGTTCCTAATAATTCTTTAGGTTAATGTATATAGCACTATATTCAATATAGTGCTATATATTTGTTTTTTAGAATATTCGTCATTTTTTTCATCTGAAGTCATGATTCCTCCCTGCTTAAGTTGCTTGTGGGCCAATGACTCATTGGCCCTCAAGCAAGCAGCAGGGAGGAATCATGTGTTCAGATGGAAAAAATGACGAATATCCAATATAATGAATATGTAGCACTATATTCTTAATATTCACAAATTCTTGAAGTGGCGATATTCGAGATCAAAATTTGCTTTTCGAATATTCATGCTCAACACTATTTATGACATTTCAGTACCCACTAGAACCTACATAAGGATGTGGTAAATATGTCAGAGTAAAAATATTGAAATTAGACTTGTAGCAGTATTATTTTGTACTGTTGATTTATAAAATCCCCCCACAAAATTATTTTGAAAATAGATAAATAAATGTTGAGGTTTGTCCTATTATTGTCCACGGCACAGACGTCAACAGACTGTTCTATTAGCCATTCCGTTCTGCAAAATGAGGAATGCACACTGCAGGTATTCGTGTTTTGCAGAATGTGCATGATCATTTTTAACTTAAAGAGGACCTTTTACTACAGCATAAAGTGAAAGGTCCGCTCTGCCAGCTGATCTAGTTAGTTTGTAGTTTATGCTGTAGTGAAAGGTCCTCTTTAATTAACTGGCACTAGGTGAAATATGTAGCCATAGTTCACATGTGAAAATAAGCATAGTCTTTCTTATTCCACTATTGAAATAGTGCTTCTTAATGTGATACAAAGTGCATTGCATGAAGTCCTAGCTCACATTATGAACTGAGCTAGCTGACAAATTACAAATCTACACATTTCAAAGTATATACAGTAAAATGTAAAAAGGTCAATTTCTATTTTACTTCTGGCTTTTGTTCTCATGCAAGCAGGGTAGATAGACAGCAGGCATTGTTTAATATGCATACAGTAGGACTGAATAGCAAAGTTAAGCCTGTGAAAGAGGAAATGTCTCCTCTCCCGACATGTCTGTAGTAGTAATACTTGCCATCGCCCATGAAATAACAATTCTGGAGCTTCTATTCTTATCACTCTATGTTTTGTCATTCCTCTATTATTGTTACTAAACGTTTGTGAACGGTCAGCAGCTTGCAGTAAAGGTACACATGGCTGTTACCACTGTGTCTCTGCACAGTCTGACACCAGCATCACTGATTGGAACGAGAAATACACACCAGCTACTGGTAACACCCAATAGTACCTTAAATGCTGACTGCTGGCAATTTAGCAGTAATAATATGGGAATGGCACAACATAGAACCATAAGAATAAAAGCTCCAGTTGTTATTACATGGGGAATGAAAGCAGTTGTTACTAAAAGAGACACGTCAAGAGAGGTGACAGGTCATATTTAAAGGGACTATGAGCCTCATTTATCAAAACTCTCTAAAAAAAAAAAACTGTCTTAGTTGCTCATAGCAACCAGAGTTCTCCATTCATTTCTTAAAGTGTTCTGGAAAAAAGAAAGCTGAGCTCTGATTGGTTGCTATGGGCAACTAATACAGTTTTCCTGTTAGAGTTGATAAATGCGGCCCTATGTCTTGATGCTTAGGAATTGCATCTTGACTCTTATTTAATTCAGGGAGATCTAACTGTGCTGAATCCACTAAAGCTTTACGCTTTCCTAGCTTTTATGGTTATTTAACACTGCCTCATTGAAATGATGTTTCAAGTGAAGCGCAGGATTTCATTTGTGTCCACGTGGCAGCAGGATGGCAGTTCTAAGGTATTTAAGTAAAGCTCCATTGGCGACTCACAATAAAATTGCTACATTTACAGAATAATCATGTGATGCATCTTAAAATAGATAAAAGAATGAAGCTCTAGCTGTTTTCTACATCCAATGGGTTTCTCTTTGTTTTGCATGTTTGGAGGCAGGCAGGTGTGAAATAAGGTAACAAAATAAAAGAGTGGCAGATCTTATTTTTTTTAAAAAAGATTATGGTCACATTTGGATAACCCATTTGGATAACAATTAGTTAATATGAGGAATTATTGTTTTGTTGTAAAGGTCATTAGTAATGTTAATCGAGCACCGCAGTGAAGGCCTCAGTGTCAACAAGCCTAAATGGCTAGTAATTTGGAAAGCTGTGCATTTAGTGCTATGGCCTGTGGGTGGGTGGCTGGGTATTTGCGCTAGCGTTCAAATGCCCGGGGTAAGGACATTTGTACACTGCACTGGGACACGGAAGTGGATGTGGTCACTGATGGTGCTTGCGAAGGTCCAGGTGCAGGGCGGGAGGCATCCGGGCCTGCCTCTCGACAGTGGATTGGCCAGCACGTAACACAGGGAAAGAGGAGGCAATGGTGTGACCTGCAAACACAGATTGTGGACCCATGTGGCGGATCATGCTGGTGGTGGTGAGGTTGCTAGTGTTCATGCCCCAGCTCATTTTTGTATGGCAGAGGTTGCAAATTACAATTCTTTTGTCGTCCGCACTTTCCTCAAAAAAGCGCCAGACTGCGGAACACCTACCCCTTGGCAAGGGAGATTTCCGCAAGGGTGTCCTCCGTGGAACAGTTGTGGGCCTGTTTGGTGTGGCCCGCCTTCTCCATTTTGCCACGCCACTGCCTCTTCCAGCCTGTTGCGGTGAAGCAGATCCCTGCCCCTCTATACTGCTGTCCTCACTCGGTTTTCCACCTTCCCAGGTTGGGTCAGTGACTTCATCGTCGACCACCTCCTCTTCCACTTCCTCACTCTGCTCATCTTCCTGACTTGTTGACCTAACCACTACCTCAGTGATCGACAACTGTGTCTCATCAACCTTTTGAGACAGTAATTGCCGTTGAGTTATTGGGAACTGTGTCTCATCATCATCCACCTCATTAAACAGTAATTGCCGTTCCCCGCTGTCATCTTCTTGTGACTGTGGATGCTCAAGAGTTTGGGAATCAGGGCCCAAGATCTGTCCCTCTTCAAGCATGCTTGGTGAGAGGGCCAAATCAAGGAATGGCGCTGAAAAGAGCTCCTCGGAATATTCGAGTGTGGGACAACTTGTTTGCCCAGACTCTCCATGGTGGGAGGATCAGGGTGAGGATTGGGTTGAGCAGACTCTAGGCTTCTGAGACTGGACTTGGTGGAGGAGAGGGTGGTGCTTAAAGGGAGTCTGTCACCTCCATATGGCCATATACAGTGCTTACATGGCTCTGTAGCACACCTATACAGGATTCTGAGTCTGCTTATATAGCACCTACCAGTAGCCATTAGGCTCCAGGAGAAGTATATAGTGGGCTCAGCATGCATGTTGGTACTTGCATCCCTGGATCCGATGAAAGCTGTAATGGCACCGGACGGGGTTAAAAGCAGATTGTGCTTGGCGTGCATGCTGTACCTGCGCTCCCTGGACTTTGTGTGGCTGTCATGGCCCATAAAAGGTAGGAACTAGTGTTAGGGACCACTCATTAAGGCGACCTTGACGTGGTGAGTGGCTTATTACGCTTTGGCCAAAATGTACACCAATGCCTTTTTCAACATCCAGCATAAAGGCAGGGCAGAGTGCTGGTTGCAGTGTGTGATTGCATTTTGTGTTTTTGCGTTTGTATCTGTATTTTGCCATAGCAATCTGCACCTGCTAGGGGTTGTGCGGGCTGAATCCCCCATATTTTTTCTTTGTAGTATATATTGGAGGCGTGGCGATCTCCAAGCAGTCATGCACACCTGACCAGCTAGTATGCCCTGAAGGCTGGTTTTAAAGTCAGTATAAAACTGAGTCTGCTTATATAGCACCTACCAGTAGCCATTAGGCTCCAGGAGACGTATATAGTGGGCTCAGCATGCATGTTGGTACTTGCATCCCTGGATCCGATGAAAGCTGTAATGGCACCGGACGGGGTTTAAAGCAGATTGTGCTTGGCATGCATGCTGTACCTGTGCTCCCTGGACTTTGTTTGGCTGTCATGGCCCATAAAAGGTAGGAACTAGTGTTAGGGACCACTCATTAAGGCGACCTTGACGTGGCGAGTGGCTTATTACGCTTTGGCCAAAATGTACATCATCAACATCCAGCATAAAGGCAGGGCAGAGTGCTGGTTGCAGTGTGTGATTGCATTTTGTGTTTTTGCGTTTGTATCTGTATTTCGCCATAGCAATCTGCACCTGCTAGGGGTTGTGTGGGCTGAATCCCCCATATTTTTTCTTAGAATTGTAACAGTACCTTTGTTCTTTTCTTTAGACTTGCACAAGCAGGAAAAACGAAGTTTAATTAATATGCAAATGAGCACTCGCAAGTGCCCAGGGGAGGAGTTCAGTGTGTAAGTGCCCAGGCTGCTCTGCCTTCTTTTCTCTTTACTCCTCCCCAGTCTCTGCCTTTGTCCGCCCTCCAAGTCTCTTGCCTCATCGATAGGGCAAAGGAAGAGGCTGGGGAGGAGTAAAGAGAAAAGAAGGCAGAGCAGCCTTCTGCGTGGCAGGCTCGGGTCTGGTAATGTTGTCTGGGGTCGCAGGACGCAGTGCAGGGCGGAAATGGACCGGTTCCGGTGCCTCCTGGATGCCATTATGGACTTCGGGTGCCATCTGGTTCGCTGGCTCGTCCACGGCGTGAGTAGCTGGTGCTGGCTTGATGTCTACCTCCATTCTCATAGGCGCGTCGCCTTCCGCTGGGGCACTTGACGTGGCGGAGGGATCCACTGCCTCCGGGAACTCCATCAAGTCCGGATCTTTTGGAGCAGGTACTGGGACCTCAGCAGTGGCCTTCTCCGGAACCTCCAGGATGCTGGATAAGGTAGGCGGCTTGGCTTTTTGTTGCAGGGAGGAATCCACAGCCTCCGGCATTATAGTGAATACCGAGGGACCCCTTTGCGTTATTAGTTGGGAGACCTGGATCTCCAAAGGGTACTCCTCGTGCGCCAGTTCATCGCCAATCATCATCTGACTCCAATTGGGACATGGATACGCCATGGCTGTGTCTTTCTGGAGCACACAAACTGCCAGGACTAAAGGTGGGGCGTAGAGGGAGGAGTCTTTATCACCTCGGGTCTCAGTAACAAGTTCATGGAAGGCAGTCTCTATTTTTCCGTCTCCCAGAGGGGCGTATTCGATATCTTTGCGCTCTTGAGGGGGAGTCACTAAGTTTTCCCGCTTCTGGGGCGCGTACTCGGCATTTTCGCGCTCCTGAGAGGGCGTTCCTTTCTTTCCACGCTTCTGGGCATGAAGATGAACTCTTTGAATGCTGGAGTGCACGTCCAGCGCTTTCTGGCACAGCAATACAGTAATAAAGTCACTTTTCAAGGTCTTTTCACAAGCGGTAGCGCTTGCAATACTGTGAAACATGCAATGGGATCTGTTCACACACACGTTTGGATCCGGTTCTGTTGGACAGGGGTAGGCACACAATTCAATCCGATCCTGTTCCCAGTGACGCCACTTATGCAATGAGCAGGACACTGGTACAGTGGGTCAGCTATGCAGTGGGTCAGTATATATGTGTAGTAGTTTGTGACGCCAATTGCAGCTTGTGCAGGTATTGTAGCAGGGCCCTTTAAGATAACTCACTTATAACTCACGTACCAGGTGAGGAATGCCAGAGGGGGATAATGTCTCTGTATAGCAGATATGGTAGTGTCAACTGTGTCTCCTACCATGCCTGGATCCTGGCTCACTTGCAATAAATTGAGTGTAGTCAGTAGGAGTTATGGAGGAATGATTGAGAACCAGACAGGAGATATAATCCAACTTGTCTTTACTTAATGGCAACAGATATCCGTACGAGTTACAGCAATAGTCTTTTTGGGTCCCAGCAGGTATTGGCAATATGTGGCAGGAATTTATATATATTCTGTTTCTGATCATATGCCTAGTGAATCTGGCAGGTATTTATCTTCTGCTCTGTCTGTCTTCTGCTGGTAGTGGGCCTGACTAGCTGAGGAGGAATTTGGCTTCTCCTGGACTCTGGATATGTACTTACAGCACTGCTCGCAGGGAATGATGTCGTTCTGGAGATCTGAAGTTCTGGAGCTTGTTGCTTGCTTGTCACCAGCTGAGATAGACGACTCAGGCTGGGAAAATGGATCCTTGCCTCAGTCGAGGCGGGATCCAGGGTTGGGATCCCTGGTTCTGGGAGCTCCTACCAACACAGCCTGCCCCTGGCAGGGGTGGCTGGTACACTCACTAAACTTCCTCTCCTCCTCATGAAACAGGACATGGGAACGTCCCACTTCTGCTCACACAGGGGTGGCTAGACTGGAATGGACTATTCCAGACTAGATATACTAACTAACCATGGTCTGCTTACATATTGCTGCCACCTAACAGGGAAATTACAGCAAATACATAATACAAGCCTGGAAAGTACATATGCAGGAAAATGCAAAGTTTGACTACACAAAATGACAATAAATATACACTTGACATATTGTAGCAGGGAGACAGAGTCTAGTGACATACTCTGGGGTGTTACAGAATCATTATCTGCTGCTATTAAACCGGCACCTGGTCGCACTGGTCTGACTTCAAGAGTGGTGTCCTGCGCAGCCCTGCAAACTGGGAAATGAAGTTATGTATCGTGAATTATTGTTTTCCTTGTGCTCTTGCAGTAGGCACAGTTTCACCACGCCCAGTGTCCACGGCCTTTGCATGCACCATCAGCATCACGGCCACTGCCCCGTTTTTTACTGCTTGCCTTCTTCATATTAAATGTTATAGATGATCGAAAGTATGTCACACTTACAGTAGCGTAGGATTTGGAAGTGTATGCGCAAACAAATTTAAAAAGGTATTTTGAATGTGGAAAGGTCCCACAGGAGATATCCCGCAGATAATGTCAATGCTGTCACCAGTGGCTAATGAAATATTACAGGGAATGTCACAGGTCTTTGGGATGAGGAAACCTTATACAGTAGAGGTACCACCGGTAATGTCACTGTCCACAGCATCTTCGCAAAAAGTACACTATATGTCACAGATACATTTTTGAAGCGCACACGTTACACTGCAGATGTGGCGCTGGTAAGGTCACTGTCAGAAGCGGACACTGTCTATGGAAAAAGTACACTGTATGACACAGATACATTTTTGAAGCATACATGTTACACTGCAGATGTGGCTCTGGTAATGTCACTGTCAGAAGCAGACACTGTCTATTGACATAGTACACTACAGATAAAATTTTGAAGCACACACGTTATACTGCAGATGTGGTCCTGGTTAGATCACTGTCAGAAGTGGACACCGTCTACGGAAAAACCCTAGTGGGTTGCGGTTTATAGGGGTCGTCAAATTTGTGAAAGCTCATGTACGTGGTGGTGACCCTATTGCTAACATTAACAAGCAAGAGGTGGAATGGATGTTTAAGTTGGGGACCCTCCAACCTCAGGGATTGAATATAGAATGTGACATCAAGCCATGTATTGTTTAAAACAAATTCGCGATAAGCACAATATCTGTAAACCCTGTTCACATATGACTGGTGGTTGGAGGACCTTGGGCAGATGGAATTGGGCTAGTGATTGGTAGTAAACCCTGAAGAAATCACCTGACTTGTGACGTAGGGTAAGAGTTTTATGAATGATGATGGGGAGTATCTTTGAAGTGATTGTAGGGGGGATATTAGTAAAACAATGTCTTAATTAAATATTGGTGGAATGGATCATGCTTTATTAATTCATTTTTAGATTGTTTTATGTGGTTTTGATGCCGTGCTGTCCGTATTCTTGTAAGTAAAAGTCACAAAACAGAAGTCTCTGATACATTGCTTGGATTCTTGGTGCTGCTGATCCTAAAAAGTGACGTGAGTCAAAGTCACCATGTCATTCCTTGTGAATCTTGTATAGGACCGCACTGCCAAATTTCTCTCATCCGATTCCTCTTTAAACCATAATGCTCATTTCTGGTAACCTGGACATGGGAACAAGGACTTAAATCCACCAGAACTCACTCCCCAATCCACACAACCTGTAGGATAACAAGGGGTTCGCAAGATAGTGAAGCACCGCCTTGTCCGTTTTAGATAAAATGTTTTATCTAGTCTACCCTATATACTGAATACTATGAATAGCCCTTGGCCCTATCTTATATGAAGGATGGCCTTATGCCTATCCCATGCATGCTTAAACTCCTTCACTGTATTTGCAGCTACCACTTCTGCAGGAAGGCTATTCCATGCATCCAGTACTCTCTCAGTAAAATTATACTTCCTGATATTACTTTTAAACCCTTGCCCCTCTAATTTAAAACTATGTCCTCTTGTAGCAGTTTTTCTTCTTTTAAATATTCTCTCCTCTTTTACCTTGTTGATTCCCTTTATGTATTTAAAAGTTTCTATCATATCCCCAATGTCACATATCACGTGTTGTCAGACACGTGTGCGATCCTAACCAATCCCTATTCAGACTCCACCTGACACAAAGGTCCTACAGTCTATCCAAGCTACGTGAGCAATAACCTCAATCTTTGTATGTAACCTTATCCTAGACTAGACTGTAGACTGTAAGGACTCAGGCAGTGTCCTTACACTTTAAACAGGTTCACCAAAAGAATCCTAGAGGGTTGCGGTTGGTGGGGGTGGAGGTTGAGAAGGCAATCATAGGAGGTGGGGATCCCATGGTGAAGATCAATAGATGTGAGGTGGAATGGATGTATAAATTGGACACCCTCCAACCACATGGATTAAATATAGAATGCAATATTAAGCAATGTCTAGTCTAGGATAAGGTTACATACTAAGATTGAGGTTATCACTCATGTAGCTTGAATAGACTGTAGGACCTTTGTGGTAGGTGGAGTCCAAATAGGGATTGGTTAGGATCGCACACGTGTCTGACAATGACGAAGCTTAATTGCGAAACCCGGATTGGGCAGCTTGGAGATCTTTTATCTTTTACCTTTGTGATATGCCTGTTACAAGTAGATACTTGTGAGTATAATAAACCATTTTTATCTAGGCAGTGCTTTACTATCTTGCAAACCCCTTATTATCCTATAGGTTGTGTGGATTGGGGGAATGAGTTCTGGTGGATTTAAGTCCTTGTTCCCATGTCCGCATTTTTGTTGATGTATGGGTGGGACTTGGGGAGAGTGGGATTGAGTTGTGGATTAAAGGCAGCCTCGTAGGAGACGCCCCTGACGAAGCGCATGAACGAAACCCGGGTCGGGCAATGTGAGGATTTGAATTTGTGATATGCCTTTTACAAGTCATTGTGAGTACAATAAATTATTTTATTTAAGACGTAGGAAATATCAGTGCAACCCCTTGATATCCTGCAGGTTTCTGTTGGAGGAGGGGAGGTTACCTGAGGAAATTGTGTGTTTTCCATGTACGGACAGACTGAGGAGAGCCTTGGTTGGAGGAAAGGATTCCAAGAAAACTTGCAGCTCGGTCCTATATGTAAACACATTCAACTATAGCGTGAATTGACCCACGTCACTTCTGGGACCTGCAGCAGTGAAAGTCAAGGCAACGTACCAGAGACTGTTTTTAAATTTGGCTATTTGATATTGATTCGTATAAAAAAGTATTATTTGGAGGTTGCATATTTTGTGAGTCAGATATATAATTTTGAAAAACACAGAACATCATAATTAAAGCAAACTTTAGCTCCAGAAAAAAACGAAATTCACATTAACTGGATAAAGAAAAGAAGACTTTTGGCTAGGCTATGTCACCATTTTGTTTTCCATTCTTCTGATCAAAAGAACAGAAAATAAAATGGATCCTTAATTCTAAACATCCGTTATGCTCAGTTATGCTCATTTTGCAACTGTTTTAGCCATTTCCATCTGAGATCCGTTATTTCATACAGGAAAAGAGTCCTCAGAAAATTAAATGGTTATGAGAACCTAGCCGTACATGTTTCCCTCCTTTTAATCTTTATGGCTGGACATGCATCAATTATTGGCTTCTTTCTGGCATCCAAGATGATTGCACCACTTATCAAACTGTCTGATGCATACTGTGCATTTATAAGCAGAAGATGCTTGCTGCTGCCCTTGTATGGGCCAGCACTGTACTTGTGGGCTGGACAAATAGGAAGTGTCATGGGATTCAAATGCACAGCGTGCATCAGTTCGCCATCTTGAATAGCAGAAGAGGAGCCTGAGAATTAGCAGTTCTGCAGCTAAAAAGATGAAAAGTAGGTGACCGTGTTCTGCTCTTTCCCCAGTTAGGGTCCATTCACACGTCCGCAATTCTGTTCCGCATTTTGCAGAACGGAATTGGGGACCTATTCATTTCTATGGGGCCGCACAATGTGCTGTCCGGATCCGGAAATGCGGACAGAATTTTGTACAAATTAGAACGCACAAATGTGGAACGCACATTGCCGGTGTCTGTGTTTTGCGGATCCGTTGACACATATTATTTTTTTTTACTGGAGAGTCACTTAATAATAATATGATATGATATGAATAATATGAAGTCATAACGGCAAATGAAATAAAGCATATGTACTCTGCAAGAGCAGATATATTAATATATTAATTGTCAAAAGAATTGTCTAACATAGAGGTATAAGATATAAGTTCTAATTTTCATTTTTCGGCTACATAGTTATTGGTAAATGTTATTGTACTCCTAAGTTCCATCTGTATTTGTGCACTTTATTTTTACACTTAATTTATTTGGTGTCCGTTGACTGTTCTTTATTTATGGCCATATGAAGCCCAATCTGCACCTAATTTGGCATACAGGTAAATAAGGTAAGTTGTTTCTGGAGCTTTTAGACTGGGTTTCAGCTCTCTAGGACCTACCGTTCTTGAGATACACACACAAAATCATAATATAAAGCAAATATGGCACAATCACCCATATTAGCTGCAATTTTCAACTTTTCCCCACTCACACCAGGTTTAAAAAAGGGGGAGTAGCATGGATGGAGAAAGGGGAAGGCCAGCAGGCCCGTCTCATTTATCATTTTTTACTCTTGTTTTAGGCGTAGAAAATGGTCAAAATCCACACCAGCAAGGAATCTTGTGTAGATTTAGACAGACAGTGGATATGGCAAAGTTATGTAGAGGCCGGTGCTTCTACTGCCAGCTAAAGAGGTATCAAGATCAGCGTCTAAAACACCAGACTTAATAAATAACCCCCATTGTTTTTGACCAGGTTTAAATAACAAACTGTGGATTTCAATAGAGAACCTAATATGCTGTTCTGAGTTTCTTGGCAATACACTGTATATGCATTGTCTAGGGCAGGGGTAGGCAACCTCCGGCACTCCAGCTGTTGAGAAACTACAACTTCCAGCATGCATACTTGCTCTGCTCTTCTAAGAACTCAAATAGAAATGAATGGAGCATGCCGCTGGAGTGTGGAAGGTTGCTGATCCCTGGTCTAGGGGGTACTTTTTCTAATTATGGAAACTGCCTAGTATGCATAATATGTGTGTGTAGTATTGCACGTCAGACAATGCCTCTTAGCTTTCTGGGAAACATATTCAAATTAGCTTCTCTAATAAGATACTTTCCTAAGACCATCTCATGCCAGCAGACATAAAATAGGCTGATTTTCATATATTTTTCACAGAAACCCAGAGGAGTTTTGACTGGCTTACGACAAATAATACTCCTTATGCATGCTCTGCAGCCTCCATAAGTTGAAATAATACCTGAACCATGGCCTCTCATGCAGCCAAGAAAACCTTTGTCACTTAGCTTACCCAGAAAGAGCTAGATTCCTTTCTTTTTGGAGAGTAAATTAGCTTGCATATTTCTTTTTCAGAGAAGTATTATAAATAAATATAATGCTTATTGAACAGTTTGAGGCTAGCATCAAAAATGTATTGGAAATAATTGGTCTATGAAACACAGGGATATATATTTGAAATGAGAAAATAAATTTCCCTATAGGATCTCTAAAAAAAAATATTGTTAAAAATAAAAAAAAATCTAAAAATTAAAATCACCCCCTTTTCCCAAAATAAAAATTAAAAAAAATAAAAATAAAATTAAAAAAATATACATCATGTGTATCGCCGCATGCAAAATCCCCCTGCACTAATAAAATATAAAAATATTTATTCCATAAAGAAAATGGGGAAAGTATAAAATGTTCAAAACGTTTCACTGTTTTTTTTTGGCAGCTTCTCCTCCCACAAAAAATTTAATAAAAAGTGAACAAGTTGTACACACCCCAAAATGCTATCAATAAAAAATTTGCCCTCATACAGCTCCATACACATAACTACAAAAAAGTTATAGGGGTCCAAATATGGCAATGAAAAGAAAAAAAAAAAATTTTTCAAGTTTTTTATTATTATTATTTTTTCAGTATAAAAACATAAGAAAAACTATACATATGTTGTCTTGCCATAATCATACTAACTTGAAGAATCAAAGTAACTGATCAGTTTTACCATATAGGAAATGCCTTAAAATTCAAACCAATAAAACTGTTACAGAATTGCATTTTGTTTCCAATTTCACTCCATTTGGATTTTTTTTTTCCAGCTCCCAACTATATATTTGTTAAGGTTGGAAAAAGACAAAAATCCTTTAAGTCCAACCTTTAATCATGCTATATGGATCCACGGAACAAATCCTTGGATCAATGTCCATATTCTTTTTAAAAAGGGAAAGGGTGTGTAGAACATGAATTCTACACATTTTCATTAGCTTCAATGTTATTTTGAATTAAAAAGTCATCTAAACCTTTTTTAACCCATCTACTGTATTTGCTGTGACCAGCTTGTATGGCAGGCTAGTCTAGAGATTCACAAACCTTACTGTAAAGAATACTTGTTGCCTCTTTTGACTGAATCTTTTTCTTTTTTTTTTCCAGGCGTAGGCAGTGGCCCTTTGTTTTTTAAGGGGTTTTAACACAGAATAGCTTCCCTTGATATTTTTTGTTTGTACAAAATATATTTGTACAGATGAATCATGTCCCCTCTTAGATGTCTTTTTTTCAAGGCTAAACAAATTCAGTTTGTTGACTCTTTGCTCATAGCTAAGACCTTCCAGGCCCTTTATGAGTTAAGTTGCTCTCCTTTGCACTTTCTCTAACACCGGGGCATCCTTTTTATGGATGCCCAGAACTGAACAGCGTATTCCAAGTGAGGATGCTTTGTATAGTGGATGCAACATTTAATTATTCTCAGCTTTATACTGAGACTAATTAAAATCAGCCTATGGGGCTAATCATTCATTGGAAGCTGTCTGTTTTGTACAAAATGCATTTGCCAAGCATCTCACTTTATAAATAAGCGTAGCATTAGCACTATAATATTATTTTGTGACTATGGCATTATTGTATTTTATCTGGTATGCAGGGTGCTGTTGCATTGTCTTTTTTTCTCTATGTTTTTGCCATGGCAGCGTGCACCTGCGCATTGGGATGTGCTGACTAACCCCTTTTTTTTGCAGATTTACAGTGCTGGAGATGTGGCAATCCAGCGAGTCGTGCACTCCTGATTAGCCTGTCTGCCCCATAGGCTGATTTTAATTAGTCTCAGTATAAAGCTGTAGCCTGCTCTCACTACATTCATTGGAAGCTGTCTGGCACAAGGAAAGGTATGGAGTGGATCCAACACTTCCTGAACTTTATGGTGGCCATTATGGCACATAACAGGTAGTATTTAGGGTTAGGAACCGTCTTACAGAGATCGCCTTGACATTCAGCAGACCGGCTCAGATGGTTTTGTACAAAATGCATTTGCCAAGCATCTCACTTTATAAATAAGAATAGCATTAGCACTATAATATTTTTTGTGACTTTGGCATTATTGTACTTTATCTGGTATGCAGGGTGCTATTGCATTGTCTTTTTTTTTCTATGTTTTTTGCCATGGCAGCGTGCACCTGCGCATTGGGATGTGCTGACTAACCCCCTTTTCTTAACATGAGCTGGTGTCAGAAAGAAGTATCTTTCTTGTCCTTTTTGTCAGAAAAGATCATTTGGATATTTACCTAAAAAATCCAAAGCTACGCAAAAAAATTAAGGAATTCTTTCTGATGCCAACTAACGTCAGCATACTAATTATATATATGTGAAGTACACGGTAGAGGTCTGGTGGGGATGTATATCTTAGTCCACACCCCTAGTCCACTACAGGTTCCCCTGGCATAGGTGAGGCCAGCTGTGATTAATCACTGATGGATAAAACAATCCTTAAGCCTCATTCACATGTCAGTGTTTGGTCAGTGATTTCCATCAGTGATTGTGAGCCAAAACCAGGAGTAGAGCCTCCACAGACATAAGGTATAAGGGAAAGATCTGCACTTGTTCTGTGTTTAGAGTCACACCTGGTTTTGGCTCACAGTCACTGATGGAAATCACTGACCAAACACTGACTGTGTGAATGAGGCATTAGTGTGTGAGAGTGTGGTCCCAACCAGGAGGGGCCCAGCGACGCTGGAGGAAAAGAGGTGTCACATGGTCAGAGTCGGGAGGACTGCTGGACCATATCCCCCAAGGTATTGTGTGGTCACCTTCAGGAGGATGGACCAAGACCCCAAAGGGTTTTATTGGTCACAGCTAGGAAGCTGTTGGATCAAATGCCTGAGTGAAGCTGAATACCAGTGTGAACACTGAGCTAGAGGTGAGTTAGAGAAAACCTCTGTATAGTGAGTGTCTATCCAGGCAAGGATTTATTATTTTGCATATTTTTATTTATTATTATTTTTATTTTATTTTTTACAAGAAACCAGGTGGAGCATTGTCTAGTCTAGAATAGCCATCACATATACTAAGGGGTTTCCATAATAGAGACAGAGGTTTTCCCATGGCCTCAACTTGAAAAGCACATGCTAATTGTTCCATTTTGAAAAAAGGGCATTTGTCCTGGAAGAGCTGTTATCCTGCTTATTCTATCAAGTCTGTGCTATAGTTATGAAGTACTCAGCTCATTATTATTTACTAAAGAGAGATGAATTTCACATGCTGTTTCAAAAGTAGATTTTTCTCCTGAAATGAATTTCAAAATGTTTGGGCTTTTCAGAATACAATTTTTTTCTGAAAATTCATGATGACTTCTAAATTGATAGACTTGATTTGTTTATCTCTAGTACCTGTATTTATGCATACTTCTTTGTGCCTAAAAGATCAATGTTTTCTCTTTTTTACACTAACTTTTTGGTGGTAGCCTAAAACTGTTCAGTTAGTGTATTTTCCTTTTTTTTTATTTATTTATTTATTTATTTTTTATTACTGTGATTGTATCTCAACAAAATGCTTCTCAGGAAAAAAAAAAAAAAAAAAGACACACGAGCTAGGTTTCTAAAGGAACAATGAGTGTCTTATAACAGAAATCCAGTTTATTCTGGATAACTATCATTTAATATTGCTTAACAAAGAAAGTTTATTTTGCTGCCTGAAAGGCCTTGGTTGGGGTATTAGTTATCCTTATGGAGGGCATTGAGTATGCATGAGTAGTATCATCAGCCAGTCAATGTTCCTCTGGGTTTCTGGGAAGATATGTGAAAATTAGCACATCTCATATCTGCTGGCATCAGATAGGCTTAGTAAAGCTAATTTGAATATTTTGCCCAGAAACCAGAGTAGCATCGCCTGGATTACAATACTTCATACATGTACTACGCATACTATAATCTCTCTATAATGAGAAAGAGTCTCTGTTTCTTTCTTTGTTAGATTCCAAAGTTTTTTTGTGAAATTCTGTATGAATTCCAAATCAGTAGAATCAATTTGCTTATTCTTAGGGCTCATGCACGCAAATGTATTTTCTTTCTGCTTCCATTCCGTTTTTTTGCGGACCATATGCGTAACTATTCACTTCAATGGGTCCACGAAAACAACAGAAGGTACTCCGTGTGCTTTCCATTTCCAGATTTCCGTTCCGCAAAAAAATGGTGCATGTCCTATTATTGTCCGCAAATCATGGTCCAAGGCCCCATTCAAGTCAATGGGTCAACAAAAAATATGAAACGCACACGGAACACATCCATATGTCATCCGTATTTTGCGGATCCATACTGTAGAAATGCTATGTCCATCCCATATTGCTTATGTGTTTAGTCATTAATAAGTTACTGTTTCCGTTTCACAAAAAAACGGATCACATACGGAAACCATACGGATATGTTTTGTGGAATAATGGAACAGAAGAAGACTTAAATCAGAGAAAAAAAAAACTTCAGATATGGAACAACGGATCCATGAAAAACAGGCTGCAAAACAACAACAGTCATTTGCATGAGACCTTACTGGGAATATATTTTAACCCCACACAAACAAAATAGACCCATATAAAAAGAGGTAATTCTGGTAGTAAATAAAATAAAAATCTTTGAACTAAAGGTTTTATGGGAGATAGAGAGCTCCCAGGTTAACATTCAGAAATAATAATAACTGGAAGAAGGTGATTTTCACCACGACCACCAAAGTGGGATCTATTTCTATTGGAGTGAATACATTGATCAAGTTGTTAAATAAAATGACAGTGTTCACGATACAGGGAATGGTTCTAGGCATAGCTTGACTCAAAGGTCATTGCGAATCAATAAGGAGAGTTACCAGACAAGGGTTAGGGGTCACGGGTAAATTAAAAATGACCATACGTCAATACTAATAAGGTATAGAGACAGACTGTACACTTTGTAGGTTCCATATTGTAATGGACCTTCTCCAAATAAAGCTTCACAAAATTCAATACATTCATAAAACTCTATATAACATTAAACTTTTTAGTTGTAGTATGGAGATTTCTAAACAGCATATTTTCAATTTTATATGAATCATATTCATCTGCCATTTTAAAACTTTCTTAAACCTTATTCACATGTCACTGTTTTGGTCAGTGATTTCCATCAGTGATTGTTAGCCAAAACCAGGATTGGAACCTCCACAGACATAAGGTATAAGGGAAATATCTGACCCTTTTCTGTGTTTAGAGCCACACCTGGTTTTAGCTCACAATCACTGATGCAAATCACTGAACAAAATCCTGACATGTGAATGAAGCATTCTAGACATAGCTTTGCTGTCCCATGGTTATGTGCACCTGCCAACTGACACCTGTATAAGAAAAGGTAACAAAAGATTAAAGTATTTAAAGGAGTTATGATTAATTTAAAATATGAAAATCGGACATCATCTAGTAAATGTGAACCTCTTTCTAAAGAAGCTAGAACCAGCTTGGTACCTCACATGGATCCAGAGATCTCTCCATTAATTGCTGTACTAGAGTTATATCAAGCTGACAGCTCAAGGGGAGTGTCTTTTCTGCTGAAGCAAAGGGGGTGTGTCCATGCTCTCCCAATCACAGCTCACGAGGCAGTTGAAGGATAAATATGAGCATGTGTGGCATTCTCAGGGAGCAAATCAAAGAAATAGATAAAATAAAAAAACAGCAGGTGGCGCTATACAGGTACATTTTATTGAAGAACTCAGCGGCTATGCTAAATCTTTAATTACATGCAATTACAAAAGTATTCAGATCCAGGTGCTGGTTTGAAAACTGTAGAATATTTTTCATGGGACAACCCCTTTAACATATGTTTGACACATTTCCTGGTACAGCTAGAAAAGTGTAATGGAGATAACAGCGACTATCTGCTACACTATGAAAACCAGGTCAGGTTATAGGAAAAGCAAATGCCCTGGTGGTTCCACTAGTTTAGGGACCTAGGGGACCTCAAACACCAATACTATATGATGGCTATGTTATCATTTTATCCAGACTATAATAGATGGCTCTGCATATGGTTGACTGAAATCTAAAGAAATTGTACCCTGAGTTGTCTTCAAGTGGAGAGGTGCATGTTATTTCAGGTTCATGTTATTGCTTGTTTATACATGTAAAGTATGGCTACTATTTTTATTTTTTATTTTTGTAGCTTCAGTAACTTCATCAATCTCAATCTGGTCTTGATGGAGACCATATTATAGTACTCAATAAAGGGAAAACAGAGTTAAGGTGCCCATACACCTTCAATACCTGTCGGTCAAATGCTCATTCAGCAGCCAGTTATCTCTTCCATGTAGCACATAATCAAACACACTTGACTTGTCTCAGCATGTTTATATTTTCAACGAAGAAAGAAATCACTGCCAGACACCTGTAGTAGTGACTTGTCTCCCAGATATCAAAAGGATTTGTTGTTGAAATTTATCATTAGCATCTGTCTTGAGAGACTCAGGAGGCCCAAACACATTAGATTGACTGCTAATCCCATTGAAAAGATTGGGTCTGCTGACAATAATCTTATGTGTATTAGAACCTTTGAACACCTTAAACTTCCTTGAATGAAATTGTTAGAAAATGTGCAACACAAATAGCACTGTTTTAGAAAGTGAAAAATAACTATGGCCCCTTGTTTTAAGATGTTTTATGGTTCACAGTAGGTGGTCTCCAAAAGATAAGTTATTGCTGTCTTATTGAAGTCATCATCATCAATGTTTATAATGGAATAATCTCATGAAAGGGATAAACCCACAAACATATTTGTCTTCTATCAACAGGATATGCCATAACTTCCTTATTGAGGGCCTCTAGCCATCATGAGAACAGTGGTTATGTACAGTATGTGTCTTGCTGTTTGATTCAATATGGGACTGATAGAGACAACCAAGAATGTGCTTTGTTTTCTTTGTGAGACCAATAAAGTGGATTTACATGCCCCTATAGTCGGGCAAATCATCGGTAATGAATGTTCCTGCAAACACTCATTCCTGAAAATCTGCATGTCTAAATTTGCCGATCACCTGATGAACAAGCAAAATGCATGCTTATCAGGTGTTCCTTCCATTTATACAGGCATATCAATTATAATTTCTGGGCAGCAGATTGTGTGGTCTAAACAGTGATCTGCTGCCCAGAAACAGTGCAGGTGTACGATGAAGAGAGATTGCAATTGTGATCCCTTCTCCTCATAGTGTGAAGGAGATCACTGGATGTAAAGGCAGCAATCTCTTTCACTAAATGAGCACACAACTGTTGGGAAGGGAGTGTTAGCTCACCCGTGTAAACCCACTTATAGACATTGGGCCAGATTTATGAATCCTTTAGATCAGGGGTGCACAACCTGCGGCCCGGGGGCCATATGCGGCCCTCAATACTATTCTATGCGGCCCCCAAACATCTGGTAGCAGACATGTATGTCTATGTCTTGTGGCTGCTCACATGAATCTTTCATGTATTGTCCCATTAGATGGGAGTACTATAAGTGCAACTAGGCATTTATGATATATACTGTAAGTTCAATATGACATAAATATAGTATTTCACTTGGTAATACCCCTTTAAAGTTTATTGTCGGCACTTGGAATTGGTTCAGGTTGACAATGTGGCCCCCAACCAGAAAAGGTTGTGCGCCCCTGCTTTAGATGCTGTAAACGTAGTCATCTTGAAGTCTCATGGAGGCCCCACCTCACAACTTAGAGGACCTTTCATCGATCCAAACATTGTAAGATAACTATCAGGCTGTGTAGAGCTCCTACTATGTCCCCCAGTATTTTCACTGACTTGGTAAAACTGGAAGAAGTCTGCCCTGTTTCTCCCTGGGCATTCCTTCTCCCTGGCCGTAGCGCTGTCCAATCGCAGCACAGAGCTCACAGCCTAGGAGAAGGAACGCCCAGGAGAAATCCTCCCAGTGTTACCAAGTCAGCGAAAATACCGAAGGACATAGCGGGAGAATGGAGCAGCGCCCCGGAAGGAATAATAGTAAGTGTAGTTTTCAAAATGTGGTCCCTTTTTTAGTTTCTACTGTAAGGGTGCATCAGGGGGATGCACCATTACAGTAGAAACTAAAAATGGGACCACATTTTGAAAACTACAGGATAAGGTGACAGTTTTAGGCCTCTTTCACACGACCGTTTTTTTTTTCCGTTTTGCGGGCCGTTTTTTGCGGTCCGTATACGGTCCGTATACGGAACCATTCATTTCAATGGTTCCGCAAAAAAAACTGAATGTACTCCGTGTGCATTCCGTTTCCGTATTTCCGTTTTTCCGTTCCGTTTAAGGATAGAACATGTCCTATATTTGGCCGCAAATCACGTTCCGTGGCTCCATTAAAGTCTATGGGTCCGCAAAAAAACGGAATGCATACGGAAATGCATCCGTATGTCTTCCGTATCCGTTCCGTTTTTTGCGGAACCATCTATTGAAAATGTTATGCCCAGCCCAATTTTTTATATGAAATTACTGTATACTGTATTTGCCATACGGAAAAACGGAACGGAACAACGGAACGGAAACGGAACCACAACGGAAGCAAAAAACGGAACAACGGATCCGTGAAAAACGGACCGCAAAACACTGAAATGGACATACTGTCGTGTGAAAGAGGCCTTATTGGTACTATTTTGGGGTACATATGATTTTTAATTGCTCTATATTACGTTTGTGAGGCAAGATAACCAAAAAAATTATGTTTTGGCACCGTTTAAAGTTTTTATTTTAACAGCATTCATCTGACAGGTTAAATCATGTGCTATTTGCATAGAGCAGGTTGTTACAGATGCAATGAAATCAAAAATGTCTACTTTCTATGATGTTTGTCAGTTTTAGGTAATAAAGCATTTTTTAAAACAAAAATTAGGTTTTTGTATCTCCATTTTCTGAACGCCCTATTATTTATTTTTCTGCCAATCGTCTTGTGCAAGGGCTCGTTTTTTGCAGGAAGAGTTGACGTTTTTATTGCTATCATTTTTGGGTACATATGATTTTTTGATCAGTCATTATTACACTTTATAGGGCAAGGTGACCAAAAATTGGTTGTTTTGCCACGTTTTTATTTATTTATTTTTACAGAGTTTACCTGAGGGATTAGCTCATGTGACTTTTTTATATAGAAGATCGTTATGGACGTGGCAATACCGAATATGTCTACTTTTCCTTATTTATTTAAGTTTTACACAATAATAGCATTTTTGAAACCAAAATAAAGATATTTTAGTGTATCCATAGTCTGAGACCAACATATCCATAGTCTGAGAGCCATAGCTTTTATATTTTTTGACCAATTGTCTTAGGTAAGGACAAATTTTTAGCGGGAGGAGGTGATGGTTTAATTGGTACTATTTTGATCGGTATATGCCTTTTTGATTGGTGTTGCAATTTACGTGATGTAAGTTGTAAAATAGCTTTTTTTTTTTTTTTACACTTTTTTTGTTTTGTTTTTGTTTTGCAGTGTTCACCTGAGGGGTTAGGTCATGTGATATTTTTATAGAGCTGGTTGTTATGAACGTGGCGATACCTAATATGTTTACTTTTTTATTTATTTAACTTGAGCACAATAATAGCAGTTTTGAAGCCAAAAATAATCATATTTTAGTGTCTCTATTGTCTGAGAGTGCTAGCTTTTATATTTTTTTGACCAATAGGTCTCATTTTTTGCGGGATGAGGTGACGGTTTGGTACTATTTTGGAGGACATACGCCTTTCTGATCACTTGCTGTTGCAACTTTTGTGATGTAAGGTGATATGATATTTTTATAGAGCTGGTTGTTATGGACATGGCGATGCCTAATAAGTAAATTTTTTTCAATGTATTTCACTTTAGCACAATAATAGCAGTTTTGAAACAAAAAAATGTTTTAGTGTCTCCATGTTGTGAGAGCTATAGTTTTATTTTTTGGACGATTGTCTTAGGTAGGGGCTCATTATTTGTGGGATAAGGTGACGGTCTTATTGATACCATTTTTAGGACATACGCCTTTTTGATCACTTGGTGTTGCACTTTTTGTGATTTAACCACTTCAGCCCCGCTAGGTGAAACCCCCTTCATGACCAGAGCACTTTTTACACTTCGGCACTACACTAATTTCACCGTTTATCGCTCGGTCATGCAACTTACCATACAAATGAATTTTACCTCCTTTTCTTCTCACTAATAGAGCTTTCATCTGGTGGTATTTCATTGCTGCTGGCATTTTTACTTTTTTTGTTATTAATCAAAATGTAACGATTTTTTTGCAAAAAAATGACATTTTTCACTTTCAGCTGTAAAATTTTGGTAACGAGCCGTTGGGGGAAGCCCGTGCGACTAGTTCGCGCGGTACCACAGGCGCCAATCCGTTCTAGAAACAAATGCCTAAAGAGGGCCACACTTGTGTAAAAATTGTCCACATAAAGATGGTACCCCTTGCCGAATAAGGGTGACACCAAGTCCCAAACTGTCTTCCCACTGCTCCCCAGGTAGTCAGGGCAACCGACCGGCTCCAGGGTCTGATCTTTTCCCTCATAGACCCGAAATTTGTGGGTATAGCCTGTGGCCCTTTCACAGAGCTTATACAATTTGACCCCATACCGGGCGCGCTTGCTTGGGATGTATTGTTTGAAGCCAAGGCGCCCGGTAAAATGTATCAGGGACTCGTCTATGCAGATGTTTTGCTCTGGGGTATAAATATCTGCAAATTTCTGGTTGAAATGGTCTATGAGGGGCCGAATTTTGTGGAGCCGGTCAAAAGCAGGGTGGCCCCTGGGACGGGAGGCGGTGTTGTCACTAAAGTGCACGAACCGCAGGATGGCCTCAAAACGTGCCCTGGACATGGCAGCAGAGAACATGGGCATGTGATGAATCGGGTTCGTGGACCAATATGACCGCAATTCATGCTTTTTTGTCAGGCCCATGTTGAGGAGGAGGCCCAGAAAAGTTTTAAGTTCGGAAACTTGGACTGGTTTCCACCGGAAAGGCTGGGCATAAAAGCTTCCCGGGTTAGCGGTGATAAATTGTGTGGCATACCTGTTTGTTTCGGCCACAACTATGTCTAAAAGCTCCGCAGTCAAGAACAGCTCAAAAAATCCCAGGGCCGAACCGATCTGAGCCGTCTCAACCCAAACTCCAGACTGGGCAGTGAAAGGGAAAACTACAGGTGCGGCTGAAGTTGGGGACTGCCAATCAGGGTTTGCCAGCACCTCTGGGATTCTAGGGGCTCTACGGGCACGTCTTTGCGGTGGCTGCGACGGGGTCACTACTGCACGTGCCACCGTACCAGCTTCAACTGCCCTTCTGGTGCTCGCTACTTCACCAGGTTGTACGGCAGTGCTGGTACTAGGTCCAGGGAGGGCTGGGCTGCTGGTGTATGCCTCACCACGTAATCCGACAGCACCAGCCCCACTCTGCTGCTCTTGAAGCGGATCCTGCGCAACCTGCGGTCTAGCGACACGGGGCCGGGTACGCCTGGTGGTATCAGGGACCTCAGCCTCCTCGTCCGAACTTTGGGTCAGAGAGCCACTGCTTTCTACAGGTTCGTATTCTGACCCGCTGGATTCATCAGATGAGGGTTCCCACTCCTCATCCGACTGGGTCAGAAGCCTGTAGGCCTCTTCAGAGGAATACCCCCTGTTAGACATGTGGGCAACTAAATTTAGGGGTATTCCCTGAGACTACCCAAGAAAAAAAAAGCAAGCCTGTCTTACAAAGGGGAGGCTAGCGAAGTACCGGAGGCCGCTGCGGTTGATAAAAAATATCAAAACTGATTTTTTTATCGCCGCAGTGCGTGTAAAGTGAATGTGCAGTGATCAAAAAAATATTTTTTTTTTGTCACTGCGGTGGGGCGGGTGTGGGCGAACGCACGTGTGGGCGACCGATCAGGCCTGATCGGGCAAACACTGCGTTTTGGGTGGAGGGCGAACTAAAGTGACACTAATACAATTATAGATCTGACCGTGATCAGTTTTGATCACTTCCAGATACTATAAAAGTACAAATGCTGATTAGCGATACGCTAATCAGCGAATAACGGACTGCGGTGCGGTGGGCTGGGCGCTAACTGATCGCTAACTACCTAACCAAGGGACCTAAACTATACCTAAAACCTAACGGTCAATAACAGTGAAAAAAAAAAGTGACAATTTGCACTGATCACTTTTTTCTTTTCACTTGTGATTGACAGGGGTGATCAAAGGGGTGATCAAAGGGTTAATTGGGGTTCAGGGGGGTGATCAGGGGCTATAGTGTAGTGTTTGGTGTACTCACTGTGAAGCCTGCTCCTCTGCTGGATCCAACCGACGAAAAGAACCAGCAGAGGAGCAGGCAGCCATATAACAGATCATATTTACTAATATGATCTGCTATCTGGCACTTTGATTGGATTTTTTAAAAATCAGCAACCTGCCAGCCACGATCATTGGCTGGCAGGTTGCTGACGAAATACTGCTGTGTGAAATGCCGGGGCGAACTGCGCATGCGCGCGCGCATATTCGCGTCATCTCGCGTCTCGCGAGATGACACGTATATGCGTGACTGTGCGCAGCGCTGCCACCTCCGGAACGCACATGTGCGTTAGGCGGTCCGGAGGTGGTTAAGGTGACAAAATAGCATTTTTTTTACACCGTTTTAATTTTTTTATGTTGTTTATCGGACAGGGTAGATCATGTGATATATTCATAGAGCTGGTCATTACAGACGCGGTGATACCTAATATGTGTGTTTGTTTTTTTTTCTGTTTTTTATTATAAAATAAGGGGAAAGGGGTGTTTTTGTCTTAATTTATTTTATTACTTTATTAATTTTATTAAAAACCCTTTTTTTTTTACTTTTTTTTCTCTACCTTATTTCTGATGTTCACTTTTGGAGGTCTGATCCCCTCTGTAATGCATTACAATACATCTGTATTGTAATGCATTGACTGTTCGTATACTACAGTGAGTAGTACACAAACAGGTAGCCTAGGAGACCCAGCCTGAGGCTGGATCTCCTCGGCACCTGTAGAAGGCAAGTCCCGATGCCGTGTAAGGCATTGGGAAGACTCTGCACAGCATCAAGCTGCCTTCTGACACATAAAGTTCTCCTGCCACAGCAGCGCGGGGACTTGATGCTCTCCCTCACCCGACACAAACCCCTTCTATATTGCGGTCAGCGAGGACCGTGGCATAGAAGGGGTTAATCCGCTGGCATCAGCTTTTACGGCGGATACAGCAGAGGCCCAGATACCAGCGACTGCCGGGCCTCTGCAGTGATCGCGTGTAATAGTACGTCATGTATCGGGAAGGGGTTATATAAAACACTCGTTGTTCAACAGCATTTTGATATACATGTACGTCATTGCGTGCCAGGGGATGTATGGAGCGGGCCCCTGCAGTGAGACCGCTCCATACGCTATGTACCAGTTGTATGATACAGCCAGCATCCGGCCGCACTGACAGGAAGTGGCGATCGCACATAGTGAACGCTGTGATGTCAAAACCCCAAAAAGCTTGGTGGAATATATATTTTTTTTTCAATTTTGCCACACAAATAATTTTTCTATTTTTATGTAATACAAGACCTGGTAAATTAAATGGTGACATTAAAAAATGCATCTTCTCCAGCAAAAAATAAGCCCTTAAGCTATGTGAACAGAAAAATAAAAAAGTTATGGCTTTAGGAACATGAGGAGGAAAAATCAAAAATGTAAATATGAAAATAGGCCTGGTTTTGAAGGTGTTATTAAAGTAGCAGTTAAACTCAGCCTCTTTTTTTTATATATTTTTTTTTATTTTTATTTTTTTATTTAACCTGTTATTTATGTGCCTGCTAGATCAACAATAGGTTAGAAGCTTATGAGACATCTAAAATATTTGTGCTAAGGGACCACAATTGGCCAGAGCCAGATTCAGTCATGATGTAGTAGTTGCCTCATCATTTCCCTCATTTAATGCTAGGACCTGCATAAAAGATAGATCTCTTTTTTAAACCTTTAAGTGGTGCAACTGCAGGCTTTATCAGCAAGTCGCCAGCATGCTCATGGGAAAAGTGCTATCTCCTATGGCCCTGAAAATTGATATTGAACATGGAAGGAAAAACTCACAAGCTGATAGCAATTAGCTAAAAAGGATTTGCGACTCCATGATTCATCACACCAGGGAATCAAAGTCATTTGCAGACAGTGTTTCCACAGTCCCAGCATGCTGCTCTAACGATATACCTCTGTTTACCTCACACTCTTGTGTGACATTTCCTTTTTTAAGAGACTATTTTCACGGAAACATAGCAGTTTGCCTAGGCATTGCCATCCTTTGATTCTTCCCTGACTTACTGAATACAAGAATCTCCAACTGTATGTTGGTCAAAATAAGCTTTCAGTAGGAAGCATAAGTGGATGGTTTACTATAATAAAGAGCAAAAGGTCACTTTGTAATGAAGAGGAAAAGGCCACTCTTGAGATTTATTTAAGGGGACCTATGGGGTAAAAAAAAAAAAAAAGTTGGATACACTACTGACTGCATTTTAAAATGTAACACATTAAAATGGCAAGGCATTCTCCCTGGAGACACCTGGTGATTTAGCCAATGAATAGAAGCAAGGAAAATGGTCATTAATATGTTTGGTAGATAAATGAAAGATAAAGTAGGTTACTGTGAAACCTAAAAGAATACATGCTAAAAAGAGACATGTGGTATTTATACCATAAAATATCATCACAAAAAAGGGGTACCCCTTAGTTATGATGAACCTGGCTCATCCATACAGATAGTCAATAGCTTTCACTGGGTACTTTGAAAGAATCTTTATTATGTGTAGTTTTGTTTCAGAAAAAATAAAAATGATCAGAACTTTTAGATAAATAAAATGTGATTATTTTAGACAATGACAACGGGACTGAAAACTGATTTTTGTTATGTTGGCAAATGTATCCAATTTAAAGGGATCCAATAGTCACTGATGTTTCATGTGTAAGGTACTTTTCCACTTCTTGGACCAGAACCACACAGCTAGAATTTGGCAGAGTTTGGTAAAGTGTTTTTTTCAATATTCAAGAATGACGACATGTGTAACCACTTTTGTAAGTATCACTCCTGTCCTTGATCAACATACTGCAGATGTAGCTGTAAACTCAATAAGGGCCTAGATTCTAGGACTGCATTTAATAATACAATTTCTTAGTATGCATCCTGAATAAACATTTTTATTGCTAATGTGGCAACACACATGATAAAAAGGAATGGCTGAATCTGCCACTATCTATGGGAGGGATCAGCAACCTTCAATAATCTAGCTGTGGTGAAACTTTGACTTCTTGCATGAACACTTGCTTTGCTGTTCTCAGAATTTCCATAGAAATAAATGGAGCATGAGTTGTAGTTTCTCAACAGCTTGAGTGCTGGAGGTTGCTGACTCATGATCTATGAGATTAGCCAACAAGCTCATGTGCATGTAAATTTGTCAACTATCTCTTGATGGCAGCAGATAGCGGAAAGAGGGATGTTGGATGTCAATATGCCCATGCTTTGTTCCTTCTAGCAGTAATTAATTCCCTATTCCCATTAAAGTAAACATGCATGCTCTTCCAAGTCAAGTGGGCATGATTATAGTAGAGTTAGTGGAAATAGTAGATGGCTAAATAAGCATTAGTTGGAGAGCTATTTTGTGTATTAGACTGACTTTAGATGGCAATCTCTATATTCACTACAAGCTCCAGAAGATTTTTTAAGGGGTATAAAATGTGCAAATTAGTGTTGATCGAGCACCAAAGTGCTCGGGTGCTCGAGTAGAACACTTTGGGATGCAGAAATTGGTTGAGGAGCCAACCCGGAAGGAGTCCATTTTAGATATAGTATTCACAAATGGGAATTTGGCATCTGATATTACTGTGGGGGAAAGCTTTGGATCTAGTGATCACCAGTCAGTGTGGTTTACTATAAATACTGTGACTGAATGACACCACAGAAAAACAAAAGATTTAGATTTTAGAAAAACTGACTTTTCTAAAATAAGATTAGTGGTATATGAGTCCCTATCAGACTGTAACAGTTGCAATGGAGTACAGGAGAAATGGAACTACTTAAAAGTGGCACTATTGAAGGCAACAGATAATTGCATTAGGCTTGTCAGTAAAAGCAAAAAAAGGAAGAGACCACTGTGGTACTCAGCAGAATTGGCCAAAATAATTAAAAACAAAAAGATAGCATTTAGTAATTATAAATATAAAAAAAGAGGGTGACAGGGAAATTTATAAGATTAGGCAGAGAGAGGCCAAGCAAGTTATAAGAGCTTCTAAAGCTCAGGCAGAAGAGAAATTAGAAAAAAATGGTGGCTCACTCACTGTTCCACTTCTGGAAGAGAAATTAGCTCAGTCAGTGAATAAGGTTATAAGACATTCTTCAGATACATAAATGAAAAAAAGGAAATTAAAACAGGAATTACCAAATTAAAAACAAAAGAAGGAAGGTATAGGGAAGAAGATAAAGAACTAACTGACTGCCTCAATGAATACTTCTGTTCAGTTTTTACAAAGGAAAATGAAGGAAAATGACCTTAGGGAGGAAGACTAATGAATCTTTTTATGCAAGTGTTTTACAGAGGAAGAGGTTCTAAGTCAGCTGTCTAAAATTAATACAAATAAGTCACAGGGGCCTGATGGGATACACCCAAAGCTATTAAAAGAGCTTAACAATGTACTAGCAAAACAATTAACAGATTTTTTTAACCATTCACTGGTAACAGGAGTCGTCCCAGAAGATTGGAAATTAGCAAATGTTGTGCCAATTCACAAGAAAGGTAGTAGGGAGGAATCGGGCAACTATAGGCCAGTAAGCCTGACATCAATAGTGGGGAAATTAATGGGAACCATACTTAAGGAGAGGATTGTGGAACATCTAAAATCCCATGGACTGAAAGATGAAAAACACCATGGATTTACTTCAGGGAGATCATGTCAAACTAATCTTATTGATTTTTTTGATTGGGTGACTAAAATAATAGATGGCAGAGTTGCAGTAGACATTGCTTATCTAGACTTTAGTAAGGCTTTTAATACTGTCACACATAGAAGGCTTATCAATAAACTGCAGTTTTTGAGCTTGTACTCCCTTATTGTTGAATGGATTAGGTAGTGGCTGAGGGACAGAAAACAGAGGATTGTAGTCAATGGAGTATATTCAGACCATGGTCTTGTTACCAGCGGGATACCTCAGGGATCTGTTATGGGACCCATATTGTTTAATATCTTTATCAGCGAAATTGCAGAAGGCCTCGATGGTAAGGTGTGTCTTTTTGCTGATGACGCAAAGATTTGTAACAGGGTTGATGTTCCTGGAGGGATACACAAAATGTAAAAGGATTTAGGAAAACTAGAGGAATGGTCAAAAATCTGGCAACTAAAATTTAATGTTGATAAGTTCAAGATAATGCACCTGGGGGTAAAAACCCAAGAGCCGAATATAAAATCAGTGATACAGTCCTAACCTCAGTATCTGAGGAATGGGATTTTGAGGTTATTATTTCAGAAGACTTAAAAGGTAGACAGAAAATGTGATAGAGCAGCAGGAAATGCTAGCAGAATGCTTGGGTGTATAGGGAGAGGCATTAACAGTAGAAAGAGGGAGGTGCTCATGATCTTCTACAGAGCACTAGTGAGACCTTGTTTGGAGTATTGTGCACAGTTCTAGAGACCATATCTCCAGAAGGATATTGATACTTTGGAGAGAGTTCAGAGAAGAGCTACTAAACTAGTACATGGATTGCAGGATAAAACTTACCAGGAAAGGTTAAATGACCTTAACATGTATATATTGGAAGAAATACGAGACAGAGGGGATATGATAGAAACTTTGAAATACATAAAGGGAATCAACACAGTAAAAGAGGAGAGAATATTGAAAAGAAGAAAAACTGCTATAGGGGACATAGTTTTAAATTACAAGGAAGAGGCACTCCAATACAACCTGCATATGACATAAAGGAGGGCCTCATTCACATAGTGGTACAATTGTTCAGATAGTGGGACTCCTACACTTATAAAGCTTATGCACTAAGTGAAAGGGCTGCCAAAAATTACAAGGAATCAGCACTCCAATACACCCTTTATTGCACATAAAAGAGGGCATCATACACACCCTTGAAAAATTATGATCGATGGCCTGCTGGTGACCCTCTAAAACATTAGGGGTGAGGGCCTACTGCTGATCTAACCATCTCAAAATTTAGGGGTGAGGGTCTGCTGCTGATCTGACCATCTAAAAAATTGGTGCCGAGGATCTACTTCTGAGCTGACCATCTAAAACATTGGGGTGAGGGGCTGCTGCTGATCTGACCTTCTAAAAAATCTTTTGTGGTTTTTCAGGTATGTACTCCACTGCAGCTCGTACTTTGCATTTAGATGCCTGGTCATGCAGGTGGTACTCAGGTTTATAACATTTATGCCTCACTTCAGGTTCTGATTGCACAGCGTGCAAACCACTCACATCTCGTCATCAGCACATTTTCTGAAGAACTACAACACCAGGCAACTTCTTGGGGCTGGCTTTGATGTGCTCAGTTCCTGGGTATGGTGGGCAGTAGCATGCATAAAGGCTAGGGGATGGCCACTCTGCTTTTGCACTCTGCTCCCTTTTTTTCTGTGCGGCTGGTGCTGTGTGGCCACCACCTCTTCCTCTGAACTGCACACATCACTTGCATGACCTTGATTCCATGTGGGGTCTAGGACCTCATCATCCTCCACATCATCTTCCACCCACTCTTCACCCCTGCACTCCTTGCCGTTCTGCTTACAGCAGAAAGCCTCAGTCATTGGCACCTGTGTTTTGTCATCAGAGATGTGCTGCGGTGGTCCTCCCATGTCCCCATCCTAAAACATAAGTGGTTGGGCATCGGTGCACTCAATCTCTTCCACTTCTGGGGCAGGGCTAGGTGGATGGCCCACAGAAACCCCACCAGCAGAGTCATCAAAAATCATAAGAGACTGCTGCATGACTTGGGGCTCAGACTGCTTGGCTGATTTGCAAGGGGGTGAGGTAAAAGACAGATGCCCATGAGCTGCAGGTGCCAACTCTGTGGTTTCAGCAGAGGACCGGGTGGGAGACAATTTGAAGGAAGTGGAGGCACTGTCAGCCATCCAATCTACCACCGCCTCTACTTGTGCTGGCCTCACCATTCATACACCGGTATTCAGGCCTACAAAATGACGCATAACGTCCTGTCGCCTACATGCACCTGCGGAAGGTGTTTTATTTGGGCTTGTAGCTGGTACAGATTGACCACGTCCTCTCCCTGCAACAGGAGCTCCACCAGCAGCACCTCGACCAGGGTCACGTCCATTATTTGATGATCCCCTCATTCTTTGATGTCACCCACCGAACTAACAGACAGATATATAACTATAACTATATTAAATTTACCTGTCACGTATGCAGTGCAGGTGCACCTCACACCAAAAATGGGTATATGTCACCCACAGAAATAACAGCCAGATTAACTATATTAATTCCCCTGTCACTTATGCAGTGCAGTTGTACCTCACACCAAAAATGGGTATGTGTCACCCACCGAACTAACAGACTGATTAGCTATATACATTTTTTCTATCACATATGCAGTGCACGTGTATCTCACTCCAAAAATGGGTATATGTTACCGACCGAACAGTCAGAATAACTATATTAATTTCCCTGTCATGTATAAAGTGCATGTATATCTCACACCAAAAATGGGCATATGTCACCCAACGAACTAACAGACGGATTAACTATATTAATTTCCCTGTCGCGTATGCAGTGCAGGTGTACCTCACACCAAAAATGGGAATATGTCACCCACCAAAAGAACAGACGGATTAACTATATTAATTTCCCTGTCACGTATAAAGTCACACCAAAAATGGGTATATGTCACCCCTTGACCTAACAGACAGATTAACTATTATATTTTTGTGTCAGGGGTGGAAAGCTTGTCTATTGCACCCACAAAAAAATCATTATAGGTCACCCACAGAACAAATAGCCAGATTCCTAACACTCTCCCACGCTTCAGCTGCCTGCTTCCTGTCCCTGCACTACTCAGAGCTGATGGGCGGTGAACACGTGATCCAGCTTGTATAGAGGCTGGGTCACATGATGCATCGGCCAATTACAGCTATTCCATTGCTAGGCATGGCTATGATGGCTTCTAATTGCCCACAGCCCAAAGCTTGTTGATTGGCTGCCCTGCAGCCTTTCAAAAGCTTTATTAAATGCCTGAACACAAAACTCAAACCTGAACTTTTCTGGCAAAGTTTGTTACGGACCCGAACATTACCGTTTGGGTTCGCTCAACACTAACCCTTATAGCACAGGGTTAGGCTAGTTTCACACTAGCGTTCGGCTTGTCCGCTCGTGAGCTCCGTTTGAAGGGGCTCACGAGCGGACCCGAACGCATCCGTCCAGCCCTGATGCAGTCTGAATGGATGCGGATCCGTTCAGACTGCATCAGTCTGGCAGCGTTCAGCCTCCGCTCCGCTCAGCAGGCGGACACCTGAACGCTGCTTGCAGCGTTCGGGTGTCCGCCTGGCCGTGCGGAGGCGTGCGGATCCGTCCAGACTTACAATGTAAGTCAATGGGGATGGATCCATTTGAAGATGCCACAATATGGCTCAATCTTCAAACGGATCCGTCCCCCATTGACTTTCAATGTAAAAGTCTGGACGGATCCGCTCAGGCTAATTTCACACTTAGCTTTTTTTTGCCAATATAATGCAGACGGATCCGTTCTGAACTGAGCCACCATCTGCATTAATATGATCGGATCCGTTCAGAACGGATCCGATCGAACGCTAGTGTGAAAGTAGTCTTACATTTACCTACTGATTTCTCTACAAATTAATTCAGCTCTTATATATTTCATATTATTACAGTCCACAATGCAAAAACTACAATTTCCACAATATAAGCTACCAGGGCAAGCTATGTGTAGACATTGAGGTCTGAAGCAGCGAAGTTGTGCAATTTAGGAGTAGTACAAGTAATGCAATGTGTTTAGATAATTGTGAAGCTTGCCATTTAGAATAATATTAGATATCAAACTGTGTTCAAATGAAAACATACACCTTTAAAGGGTAAGCCAGTTAAAACCAGATAGTGACATCTTTTTCTAATATTTTAACTTTCTGATATTAGATAATTTTTTTTTTATTCTATGCATTGAAAATAGTTATGGGGATTGCCATCTTGATCTATCTATCTAATATGTTCAAGATCAACAAACCTTTTGAATTTCATTTTGTCTGATTTGTATAATAAATCAATTAAAAAAAATAATGAACTTGTACACAAATCAAAGTTCAAATGGTCCTGAAAATTGGTCTAGTCTCTTTAAAACTTTAAGGATGTTTTTAATGAAAAGATGTTATCTGTTTTTGTTATTTTTTTAATCTATTTTTGCTCTTTCTCCCTCCCCCTTTTAAACTCTTTAACACAATGACAACAATGGCAAATAATATTACAGTGATACTGACATATATAGCTATGGGTGAATACATGGTTGACACTGTTGCCAAAAAACACACTGCACCATTGCATTTGTTATGCTTTTTAATGCTAGAAATCATCAAATATTGACCATTATTGGGAAGATAGTGATATTATGGTGCTAAAAAAAAAAAAAACTGTGACTTGTTGGGGATAAACGTTAAAAATGTATACCTTAACAGGGTCTCTGCCTCTGTTTATACACATATGTTTGTGACAAAGGAAACATTGGCTTGTTCTGCTGCACAAGCGTCCAAAAAATTATGCATTAACAGGGCCAAAAACCTGCTCATATTTATACACACAGGTGTTATTTGTCAGAAAAAAATAATAATCTGTGGCTTGTTCTAAAGTTGAACAAATCTTTTATTTGGGAGCAGCAGCACAGTGGGTATGCGGAAATGGTAGATTCTGTAGGGGTATTAATTGGCATCAATAGTAGCAGCAGCAGTAGAAACACAGCATGGAACCGACAAGGCTGCAAGTAGATGTGTGTGCAGCTCTGTTGGGGTAATGGCACTAGTAATGCCAGCTATGTAGCTGTAAGCGGCAGTGGCAGTAGTTGTAATGGAAGGGACAGTAGCTGGATTAGCAGCAGAGATTAGCAGCTGAGGCAGTGGTGGCAGAATTAGCCATATGGTATAGAACATGATGGTAGGCAGGCAGACAGCTGCAGTGGCGTGATGGTGCACACACAACCAGCAATGGTAGAACTATTTATTGGCCTCAGTCAGAGGCATGTGAAATTCCTCAAAGATCCAAGTCTGATTCATTGATGACATTGGAGGCTGTGCAAGATAGTATAATAGAGCAATCTGGGCAAGTTATGGACACTGTTCCAAAAGAAAGAAAGGCTGCAGTACAGGTAGGGCTGAACTAGGTTGTTCAGGTGGTATGTCTCCATTTGCTGATTTGCATCAGCCTGAACTGGCTGCTATGGTTTCTGCTGCTTCTGGTAGCAGAGATAGTGGAGGGTAGGTGACATGGCAGGTGGTGTAGAGGGGTTTCCTTGTTATAAACATGAGCATTAAGCGTCTGATCGATGAAATCTGTGGCAAGCTGCATACAGTGTTTCCTGGAAATAAAGCAATATCATTTCGCCAACAGGAAATCATTCCCCCATTTTACTTTGATAGCGAGGGTCTCAAAGTATGGCTTTCCAGTGATCATCAGATTGCGCCATGATATCAATAAGCCTGTCAGTAAGTAAAGAAGACAGCATACACCTTGCCATGCTCATAACTGTGCCTAATGACCCAGTCCTTTCCAGCTCCAGCGCTGAAATGATTGGTCATCACGACCAGTGTTGTTGTCATCATCATCATCATCAGCATCCTCCTCCTGCAAAAGCAACTCCACTTCCTCCTGCTCATCCTCCAATGGTAGCTCCTCTTCCTCTACTTCCTTCTCTATCAGACTTTCTCTGTGTAGGTCCCCCAACAGTTACAGGGCAGCCAGCAAGACGTGGAAGCTGTTTTCCTTCCTCTGACCCTTGTTGCATCAACATGAGAGTCTGCTCTAAGATAAATATCAGGGGAGATACATCTTTGATGCCACAGTTGTCCCTACTGACAAATATGGTGGCCTCTTTGAAGAGTCTGAGTACACAACACGTGTCTTTGAGCTGCCACTGCCTGGCCTCAAAACAACGCATGCTTCCTGCTGAGGTGGTCTGGTGCATGCCAAAATCTGTACCTCTATCGTATGCAAGATGGAATTCAAGAAAGTTGGACTGTTGCTGTTCAGATGGTACAATGGCAGACTGTTAAGTCGCTGCAAGTCCTGTAGGGAGTTTCTTGCCACATAAGATTAGCTGAAATGTGAGGATGGTTTCTTGGACATAGCCAGCACCCTCTGCAAGTGTTGCAATTTAGCATGTGTGCCATGTAGGTAGCATGGACTTACCCGAAATGCAGTGTGGCTACAATGTTCCTGTCATCACATTGCCCAGTTGAGTTGGCGTGAAGACAGACAGCCAGATGTTTGCTGCTTTATGCACTTTAGCAAATGATCTGCTGTGTGGCTACTCTTGCACAGGCTGATCAGCTTTATAATGGCATGGCAATGTTTCACTTTACACATATGATGGGGGGGGGCACATGCTCAGCCACACATGTATGTGTATGGGGGAGTTGGGAAATACCTTAATGCTGGTCTTATTTGATTAAACAAATAAATAGTGATAGCTTATAGGGTTCTGTCCCTTGAACCAATACATGTGTCAGGATTATGCTTTAATGTTGTATATGACACTTTTAGGTTGTCATCAATACTACAGCCTCAGTTCCTGGCAGCAAGACAGTTGGCATGGATTTTTTTTTTTATTCCATTGTTTAATTATTACGGTGATTCCATTTCTTTGATAGCTTTTCCACAACGTTATTTCATTGGGGTTATACATAGAAACATAGAAACATAGAATGTGTCGGCAGATAAGAACCATTTGGCCCATCTAGTCTGCCCAATATATCTGAATCCTATGAATAGCCCCGGCCCTATCTTATATGAAGGATGGCCTTATGCCTATCCCATGCATGCTTAAACTCCTTCACTGTATTTGCAGCTACCACTTCTGCAGGAAGGCTATTCCATGCATCCACTACCCTCTCAGTAAAGTAATACGTCATTCCAGCATGCGCAAATGTGAAAAAATGTACAAGACAGATCCGTTTTTCCGCATGTCAAGCGGAGAGACAGATCTGTCCTTACAATGGATCCAGATCCGTCTCACAAATGCTACCTTTAATTTTAAGGTATATACCATATCTGTGGGATATCCTTGTTAAACAATTGCCATCTTAAACCTTTATATGAGGCTATATAATTATAACTAGTGTTAGCACCTAAAGTGGATTTCAATCCAAAGTTTAGGAAAAATTTGATTTGCAATGAAACAAAATGTCCTTGAGGTTCTTGGTAACAAATCATATATTTTTTTCCCCCTAAAATGGCAGCTACGCTTGTTGCAAAGTGAAAGTAACAAGCCTGGAAACGCAATATGACCCACAATGCTATGCATCCAGCCAATCAGCAGATGGCCATCACCTATGATATCACAACCTTTTAAAAGCCTCATCCCAAGCAGTATCCACCATGTCACTGTGATCAGCATAGGAGAGACATGGCAAGCGCTCATGCACTAAGGACATTGTACAAGAAGTCTTTAATTTTGGAATATTGGATAGGGAGAATGCAGTGAGATTGTAGGGAGAGTTTTTACACACTGTAGGGTGAGCATAGGAGATTGCAGGGACGGTGCATGCTATGTAATCTGAAGCTGAAGGGATCCATAGGACACAGCCCACTTTGCATCAATCCCTAACCGAACAGTGTCCACCTTTTTAATAGATAAGCAATTCCATTAGGCCTTGATTCTCAAATTGGGGTGAATAAGCTGTGCAATTTAACTATTATTGGGGTGTGCATCTTGTTTCTTAGATAAGTAATTTGATTATGCCTTGAGTCTCAAATTGGTGTGAATAAGCAAATTTTACTGTTATTGGGTTGTTCATCTTGTTTCATAGCTAAGCAATTCTATTAGGCCTTAGTTGTCAAATTGGAGTGAATAAGCTATTTTAAATGTTATTGGGGTGTGCTCCTTGTTAAATAGGTAAGCAATTCTATTAGGCCTTGGTTCTCAAATTGTGGTGAATAAGGGTACTTTCACACTTGTGTTTTTCTTTTCCGGTATAGAGTTCCGTCACAGGGGCTACCGGAAAAGAACTGATTAGTTTTATCCCCATACATTCTGAATGGAGAGTAATCTGCTCAGTTTGCATCAGGATGTCTTCAGTTTAGTCGTTTTGACTGATCAGGCAAAAGAGAAAACCGCAGCATGCTACGGTTTTCTCTCCGCCGAAATAAACTGAAGACTTGCCTGAACGCCGGATCCGGCATTTTTTTCCCATAGGAATGTATTAGCGCCGGATCCGGCATTCAGAATACCGGAGTGCCGGATCCGTCATTCCAGCATGCGCAAATGTGAAAAAATGTACAAGACAGATCCGTTTTTCCGCATGTCAAGCGGAGAGACAGATCTGTCCTTACAATGGATCCAGATCCGTCTCACAAATGCTTTCAGTCAGCGGCAGATCGGTGGATCCAACGGGCAGTTCCGACGACGGAACTGCCCACCGGATCACACTGCCACAAGTGTGAAAGTACCCTAAGCTGTTTTATTTAACTGTTATTGGGGTGCCCACCTTGTTTATTATATAAACAACTCTATTAGGCTTTGATTCGCAAATTGAATAAGCTGTGTAATTTATCTGTTATTTATATAGGCTGTAAGAGCCTGTGATCAAAGCTAGATTTGGGGTGGTGAAAGTCAGACATCCCATGCTAGCCCGGGTAAGAGGTAGCATGATAGCCTCCTGAGAGACTGATAGAATGTTAAATGTTAGGGATAATTATGTGGATAATACGGACTATCAGGTGGTTCTCACTGAGGGGGAGTCTCCAGCGAGAACTGGGACTTGTGAACCTGATGTTACAAATACACTCATACATGAGGGAATGGTGGGCCGTAATTTTCCCTTATGTTTGGAGGTTTTGAGAGACAAAACTCCTGCAGAACCTGTACCTGTCCCTTTAAATGATAATGTGAAGGAGCTGCACATTGAGAACAAGGGTGCAGATAAGATGCAATGGTTTTTTGCAAAAGATGTGAACTTGATGTTAAGGTGCTCGTACATGAGGTGAAGTGGGGCCGTGGTTTCCTTTTGGGATGGGGACTGTGGGGAAACACTTCTGCAGCTAGTGGTGAAACTCCTGCAGAAGTGGTGTCTAGCCCTTTAAATGAAGTGACCATTAGAAACAATGGTGCTGATAAAGTGCAAAATGAAAATGTGACAACTTGTGAAATAGGTGATGATAATGACATGCCTTTTCCGTTGCAGGATGTGGTCGGGGGAATAGCGCCCCTTGGAGAAAAAAATAAAAATAAAGGCAGAAGGGTTGATAAATATTGTAAGCACAGAGCGGAGCAATCCTACTCTAGTGAAAGAGCAAAAAAGGGGGGCAGTCCTGGAGGGTGTGCCACACGTGCCAGAGGTGGATATGCAGTCTCCACAGTGTTCTATGGTCAATAAGGTAATGTCCCAGGTAGGGATTAACTCGTCAGTGCCCCTAGAGGTCATAGTTAATGACATGAGCGGCATAGGTGATGTATGTACTGTTACCATTAGCAACTCCGAGAGAGAAGCTACAAGGTTGAAGTCTTGCAAAGTTGAGGTGGTTGCTAGTAGCGACCAGATAACAGTTGTATCTGACATGATGAGAGTTAAGTGGGGAGATGTCAGCCTAGTGTCTGAGATTCCTACCCAGGACGTGGTAAATGACCTGCCACGTTAGTACAGCTACAAACTTAAAGATGTTTTCACTCACTCCACACAGTCCCTAGATACACTAGAGGGACTAGCTTGCCTCGCAGAGCAACTGGAGAAAGCTCCAGAGGAGTCAAAGGAGGAGATTCAGAAAGAGTTGAATAAACTGGAGGATCTAGAGTCACAAATTGAAGCGGAAATTCTCCAACTTCAAGAAGAACTTGCAGCTTCTGAGTGATCCAGATGTCATGCGGACTCGGAAATGTATGAGCTGGCTGATGAGGTCTCAAACAGCAAGACTTTTGGAAGCCAGGATTGCTCAACTTAACCAAGAGTTATGTGATCGAATGGTGGACCTGGACCACCAGAGACAAATTGTGTCTAAGATAGAGAAGAAACAGAAGAAGTTTGACCAGCTCCTGGCTGAAGAGAAATACATCTTGGCTTGATATGCCGAAGAATGTGACCGAGCGGAGGCTGGTGCTAGGGGAAAGGAGATCAAGGCTCTTTCCTTGGCTAGAGCACTTGAAGAAGCGTTTGAGGAATGAGAAGAGTTTGAGAGGCTGAACAAGCAACTTAGAGCAGAGATGGAGGGTCTCATAAGCTCAAACGATGATGTCGGTAAGAACGTCTATGAGCTGGAGAAGTCTAAGCCAGACCCTGTTAAGAATGGGTCTGGAGATGGTGGCATTGCAGTGTCGGCCAAGTCAGAGAAGATGGAAGAGCTTTCTGCTGAGCCCGTTGATGTCGCTAACATGGATGCAGAGGCCAAGAGGCTCATGGCAGTGTGTAGCCAGGACCTGGTAAGGAAAGGCGTCCCCTCCCCCTATAAGGCCTTCCAAGTAGCTAGCAGAATGCTGGAGAAGAAGAACGAGGAGATGGACGACCAGTATGTGGATCCTGTTTACTACGATGGGCTGACTCTCCTGAATGCTTCCCGAAAGGAGAACTATGTCCTAAGTGAGCCTCTGGAGAAAATGCCATAAGTCGACAAGTCTGGTGAAGTTCCTGGCATCCCCAGTACCTCCTATCTCGGTGAGAAAGTGGAATAGACCACTAAAGAAGCAGAGGTCTCTAAAACTGCCGCCAAAGCGGGAGAAACAACTGCTGGAAAGAAGGAAGACGTGAATCCGAGCCACGTAAAAGAAGCGAGTGCAGATAAGGGACCTGTTAGGTCCAGAGCTGCAGCAGTCCAAAAAAGGACGTGACAAGCATGTGGAGAAGCCAGGAAATCTAGAAAGAGAGTACCGGCTCATGAGATGGGCAAGACAATCTCATTGGTCTTTTCAGCTCTGTAATAAACTCATGGCTGCTAGGGGAGATTCATGTCAGGAGTTTCCATGTCTTCCCCGTCAGTCATCAATTCTGAGGCAGCACCAGGTGCCACAATCAGTCTGGGATAAGAGCCCAACCCAGACTGTTAGTCAAGAGAGAGAGAGTCTTGATGCAACAGAGGCCCTGCTAGAGGCTCTGTAAGGGTGGTCTACGACAGGCTGGTTGAGGGGCCATGGGGCTAGGTGTTAGCCTGAACTTAGGGGGGCTCCGCAAGGTCTGGGAATCGACAGTCGCTAGACCAGAGTCAGGCAGACTTCTGGGCCACAATCCCCCAAACGTACTGGACTTTTTTACAGCCTGGAAGTGCTGGAGTATAGGCTGGAAAAGCTGTATGTTGGTACCTTGTGTGAATGGGTGGTACAAGTGAGGTAGAATTATTTCTGTTTAGTTTGAGCCCAGATGGGTAAGGAGTTTGTTTTGTTATATTTTTGTTTGGCTGTTGTGAAAATAAACCTGATGTTTGGAGTTGCAAACCGGCTGTTGTGGAGAAAATTGTGAGAATGACCCGCGAAAAAGAGCTAATTTATCACTGAATGGTCTACTTCTACTTTTATTGGGGTGCCCACCTTGTTTAATTGATGTCTAGTAAAAGAAAGTCAGTCACGTAGTTCTTTTAGATAATATTGAGTACTTGCACTGCAGGTCCCTGTAGTGTTGTGGGTCAATTCACACCAGTTTACAATGTGTTAAAGTAAAGAACCGCGCTGCCTTAAAAAGGAATTTTTCCAACTGTGCTCTAAGCCCACCGAGTTGATACAGGATAACAGTGCCTCCCAGCTTTGGATTCCAAACACACCTCCTGGATTCCTCTGCAGGGCACCAAAAAAATCACACCATAGTGAAGCACTTTGGATACAGGTGAAACAACTTGTGGTTTATTATACTCACAAATGAGCTAAAATATATAGCATATATAAAATCCTGGTAGTAACAATCTGCTGCCTGACCCGGGTTTCACACTCAAGCTTTGTCGGGGCGAAATCTATGGACATTCGGAGGCATGTCCTTTTAAACCCCCACCCCCCTCCCCCACCTGCCATTACAATATAGAACAATATAAAACAAAATCTAAAACACTTAAGCAGCCATCTGACCCACCCTCTTATCTGAACCCATAAAATCCACAATAAGATCCACAGTAAAAGTCACAAAATTACTCCTTCGTTTCTATTAATACCAATGTATCCACATTTTTCATTCATAAAACGGTCACATGTTTACAACCCAATCAGTTTACAACCCCATTCCTTCAGCACACTACCTCCTCCACAACAGGTGCAAGGAGTATCCTCATTGAGTGTCAACATTCATCTATTTCATTATTATTCAACATAATGGCTCCAGCATTAGTGATGTCCCGAACTATTCGCTGGCGAACAGTTCCCGGCGAACATAGCTTGTTTGCGGTCACATATGGATGTTCGGTCCGCCCCCTATACATCATCATTGAGTAAACTTTGACCCTGTACCTCACAGTCAGCAGACACATTCCAGCCAATCAGCAGCAGACCCTCCCTCCCAGACCCTCCCACCTCCAGGACAGCATCCATTTTAGATTCATTCGGAAGCTGCATTCTCAGTGAGAGGAGGGAGAGTGCTGCTGCTGCTGATTCAATAGGGAAAGCGTTAGCTAGGGCATTGTTCTGTGTCCACAGACTCATCTGCTGTAAGGACAGCGTCCAGACAGCACCCCAAAAAGCCCTTTTCAGGGCTGGTACATCAGTGTGCTTTTTTTAAATTTATTTTATATATATAAATGTATATATATATATATATATATATATATATTGTAAAGGACGCCAAGGTTGGGTCCTCAGTGACAGATATGTATCACCATTATTTGGGTTGTGGTGCCTTTAAGAGGCACTACCTAGGATCCGGTAACCACAGGGTTAACTCACTCTCCTGATAAAAGGAAAAGGAAGTGAGTGAGGGTGGTGTGGTGTGGTGGACACACTACTGTGGCTGGCTGTGAACAGAGCTGGAAACTGAGGACATGTGGAAAGTTTGGCAAGAAAGCCGACTGGAATCTACCACGGACTAAAAAGAACCCAGGGTAAAAATACCTTTATTTTGAGCGGACTGTTCTATTGATTATGTTGTACTGAACTAAGCGGACTTTAAGTTGGGTTTGTTTGGACCTTGGCTGCTGGAAGCTGTACCTATTTTCATTTTGAAAAATAAATATCTGTTTTCCTTAACCCTGGGCTGGCTCATGCACCTGGTTTATTGGAGCGATCTTCCCCCATATTACTATATATATATATATATATATATATATATATATAAAATAAAAGAATTCCGCAGCACATCCACGTAGTAAAGAAAATGAAAAAAAACTTTATTCACCAAGCATGCGATGTTTCAATCCTCTCAATGGGATTTTCCTCAAGCAGTGACATAGTGGGCAGTGCTCTATGCCTATTTAAGCACAATCTCATAATTGAACAATCCATAGTTAAATTACATTCATTACTAGTAATATATATAAAAAAAATCATAATACAAGCAGTGTCAATAGTATATTAATACAATCAAATCCTATCACACATATATGTGCAGTGATACAGTGTACATAATACCCCTAACCTGTCTAATATACAATATACAAAGACAATACTTTAATAACGATCATAATTGATTCAGGTGTCGATCATATAAAAAACTAAAATGTGCAGGTGTACCTTCAGTAGAATGATGAACAACATTGTAGAGACGTACGGAGGGGTCAGTACTTGTGGATGCCGGCGTCTCAGGCATACCATTGCGCATGTCTGAAGGACCTTCCTGGGACTTCCAATCACCTGATCTCTCATCTCAGACATGCATTACACTGCGCATGTCTAAGGACCTTCAGGAATGTAGACACTCCCCCGGTCATGTGTTAGAGTATATCACATGATCGGAATAGACAACCAGGAACTCCAAGTGTTTGATAATGATACAGGCATATGTGTGACTCTGTTCATATGTTAATATAGATGTTAAAGATGTGAATATATAAACATATAAACAATGCACACATTAAATTCCTAGGCCGCACTGTCTATATTAAAGATATATAGCCATCCCAAAAAAGATTTTTTTGGGGGGGATCAAGAATACAGGCATAAGGAAAAATATATCAACAATGCGACTTGGCAGAGACTAATCGCACTCCACATTGTGTCGACTCACCCGGAAAGAAACATGTATGAGCTAATGATCTCTCAGGGAGAAATACGTGACCCTATATAACTGGAAGTACCATTATTATATGCGGAGAGGCTTTATGTGATAAGCGAAAAATTTCGCCGCTTCTCCAATGCAATCTTAGATTCAGTATAGTTATTATTCAGTGGTCCCCTAGTCTAATCGAGGAGTTCAGTACATGTGACTGATGTTGTCATCATACAGTCACAAGCTGAGTTACCCCCCTGTTTGTTGGATACCATTCCTGGAATTCCAACATGGCAGATCGGGATCATCCTCTAGATTACGGGGTACACTATCTATATCCACTATCTATATCCGTAAAAATTGTCACTTCTCTCCCCGAGATCAGTCACTCAAAGGGTCAATCCATATGTGAATCTAAACTTGTGGATGTATCGATCAGATAACCCCAAGTCACATAGCTCCTTCACATATACCCATATGCATGTATATAGATCCAAAAGAACGCATAACTGGACAAAGCAGCCAAGGAAATAATCGATCAATTTGTAAGGATAACCTGTTTATATATTAGATCAAGTCATAAGTAGTGCCACGTGCAAAGCATGTTCACGTGTCTTGCTGTGCTCAGAGCACAACTCTATAAGTGTTTGTAAACAAAATTTGTTCTTGAAAACAGGGAAAATAAAAAAATCTGTATACATGAGTCCCATGATAGTCCAATGAGTAGACCTTCCATCGTTCGTCTCTACTGTAAATGCGCATAATGTTCACCATAGTCCTGAGGGTAATAAAAACAATATGTAAAACATAAGATCTCCCTGTTCAATGAGCAGGGGGCACAACCACATATTATTCCATTCAAGAGCAGACAAGCAGAATCATGGGTGCAATCACCTAGGACAATAACCAGGGCCTATAGTCCACATTTAATCCCTGTGGTCTTACTGTATTGAGTTTAGCAATCCATTGCATCTCACATTTTTTGAGAAGAGCATGTCTATCCCCACCCCTCCGTGGAGTAGGAATATGATCGACTAACATGCATTTAAGGTCCCTCTCCTTGTGGCCCATATCAGTAAAATGTTTTGGGACTGGAAGATCCATCCGTTTTTTACGGATGGTGTAGCGGTGCTGGTTAATTCTACTTTTGAAGTCCCATGAGGTCTCTCCAATATATAATAATTGACATGGGCACCAAAGGATGTATATAACAAATGAGGATTCACATGTCAAAAAGTGCTTTATGTAGTATTTTTTCTGTGTCTGCGGATGTACAAAAACACCGCCTTTTTGCATGTATCTACAATTAATGCAGTTTAAACATGGAAAACTTCCCAATTTGGGCTTACGCAAAAAAGTTTGGCCCAGCTCTTTTTGTGGACCTATATCAGTGTGGATTAATCTATCCTTAAGGTTCTTGGTTCTTTTATATGACATGAGGGGAGGAAGGTGGAATTCCTCAATCCCCTCATGTCCACTCTTCAAGACCGACCAATGTTTTAAAATGATTTGTCGAATGTGTGTACTTTCTTCTGTGTATACCGTCACTAGAGGAATTCTCTTGTTTTGTTTGTTAATGTTGTTGTCCCTTTTAGTCAGGAGGTCGGCACGTGATTTGTCCTGAATAGAAATGAGATGTTGTTCCAATAGGGATACTGGATAGTCCCTGTCTAGAAAGGACTGTGTCATATCTTTTAAAACCCCTGATAATTCATCATTATTGCTCACTATACGTTTTGCGCGGTAAAATTGACTCAACGGAAGGGATTTGACCATGGCTCTGGGGTGTGCACTGTTGTATCTCAATAATGTATTACGATCGGTAGGCTTAGTATATAAGCTCGTTGATAGCACACGATCATGTAAGGAAACAACCGTGTCCAAAAAATGTATTTTTTCACACGAGTGTTCCGACGTAAATTTGATATCAGGATCAATGGTGTTGAGAAATTGAAAAAATTCCATAAGTGCATCCTCCGACCCCGTCCAGATCAAAAAAATATCATCTATGTATCGCCACCACCTCAGAACTTGTCGGAAGTGGGGCGATACATAGATGTATGTCTCCTCGAGGAAGGAGACCGCCATGTTGGCGTAAGTCGGGGCCACATTGGACCCCATGGCGGTCCCCTTTCTCTGGAGATAAAAATGGTCTCCAAACAGAAAATAGTTACAAGTTAATACCACATGTAAAAGCTGTAGTAAAAAATCTTGACATTCAGCTGAGAAGGTGGACTGGGATAAGGCCTTAGTTACTACCTCAATCCCAAATTCATGTCGAATCGAGGTATACAGACTAGTAATATCAAGCGATGCTAAAATAATATCTGATGTTAAAGTAATCTCTTGTAATTTCTTTAAGAAATCTGAGGTGTCTTGAATGTATGACTGAGCCGACAATGCATATTGTCTCAACACTCTATCAAGAAAGATAGAAATGTTGGACAAAAGGGATCCCCGGCCAGACACAATGGGCCTTCCGGGAGGGTTATTAAGACATTTATGGATCTTGGGTAATAAGTACAAAAGAGGTGTAACAGGATGTGAAATAGAAAGGAAGGTTCTGAGCTTGTCATCAATGATGCCAGCTGTGCTGGCTTCCTGTAGCAAGCTCTGAATCCTCCGTTCAATGTCCCATTTTGGATCCGTGTGCAACCTCTGGTACACCTCACAATCATTCAGCTGTCTGTTGGCCTCTGCAATGTATTGGTGAGTGTCCATGACCACAGTCGCCCCGCCCTTATCAGCAGGCTTGATGGTAAGACTGTGGTCATGGACCAACTCATCAATAGCACGCCACTCCGTCTGTGTGATGTTTGGATGCAAAAACCCTTTCCTTTCCTTCAATTTCAACATGTTAATGTCTTTCATTACCGCTTCAGCAAATAAATCAATAGCAGGAGATGACACAGGTGGAATAAAGTCACTTTTGTTAAACAATTTATAATCACTCAATTTCAATTCAGTATTACTACACATGTTACCCACAGAAGGATGTGTTGAAAACCAGGTCCTAAGCCTCAGTCTACGGAAAAACTGATGTAAATCAGCTTCTAGTTGTAACCAATCAGTGTTACTGTTGGGACAGAAGCTTAGACCCTTGGCCAAGACATCCAACTGTGTGTCTGATAAAACATGGGAGGAGATATTTACCACAGTGTTGTTATCATTTAATTGCGTTTTTTGGTCAATATTCTTTTGCTCCTTGTTTTTGTGTCGGAAGCGGTGGCGTTTCCTTCCTCCACGTCTCGTTCGCTTCTTCCTAACAAGTTCATTGTATCCTCTAAAAAAGGTTCTGTAGAGGCATTATTCTGTGAATTTTGAGTTTGAGTCAAGTCCCTTTTCAGATTTTTCTTTCCAATCTTTTGAGTGCGTTGTTGTGACTGATGGTTAATTGTCCAATTATACACATTCCCTGAGTTATAATCCAACGCATCACGTTGCCATTTGCTGCGTTTGGTATCCTGAATTTCAACTTTTAATTTATCCAGGTGTGGCTGTAACTTGGACAAATAATCCCGATATTCATCTGTGGATAATAACGAACTCAGTGTACCTTGTAAAGAATCATGTTTTTCTGTAGTGTCGGCCAAATCCTTTTGCAAAAATTCCATATTTAATAATATGAGATCCAATGCAAATTTGTTCGCAATGGATTCATACTTCAAACGAAATTCATTTTCATGCATGTACATGGTTGGTTGAGAATGTGTCCTTAAACCACGAGGTATCCTGCCGGTTTTAAAATACTCACTCAATGTAGTGAGGTGCAAATCCAAACTCACCAATTTTTTGGTAATTCTTTCAAAGTCCCGTTTCGTATCCGTAATATTGGGAGTGGACAAAAACTCTGCATCTCCTTTGTGTGCACCAAGGATTCTGCTTGCCTGCTCCTGGGAATAAGAAAAGACGCCTGGTGTAGAAAAGTCCTCAGTGGGAAGATTTGTATCCGAAGTCATCTGGTAAATCTTGGTGTGCTCAGCTCCACTAGATTCAATAACAATAAAAAAGGAATGTGGGCAGCACCACTATCTGTGTAGTATACTCGGAGTGCCAGCGGCTGAGTAGGCGATCCACCTCCAACGATATAAAATAAAATAATTCCGCAGCACATCCACGTAGTAAAGAAAATGAAAAAAAAAACTTTATTCACCAAGCATGCGACGTTTCAATCCTCTCAATGGGATTTTCCTCAAGCAGTGACATAGTGGGCAGTGCTCTATGCCTATTTAAGCACAATCTCATAATTGAACAATCCATAGTTAAATTACATTCATTACTAGTAATATATATAAAAAAAATCATAATACAAGCAGTGTCAATAGTATATTAATACAATCAAATCCTATCACAGATATATGTGCAGTGATACAGTGTACATAATACCCCTAACCTGTCTAATATACAATATACAAAGACAATACTTTAATAACGATCATAATTGATTCAGGTGTCGATCATATAAAAAACTAAAATGTGCAGGTGTACCTTCAGTAGAATGATGAACAACATTGTTTTCAAGAACAAATTTTGTTTACAAACACTTATAGAGTTGTGCTCTGAGCACAGCAAGACACGTGAACATGCTTTGCACGTGGCACTACTTATGACTTGATCTAATATATAAACAGGTTATCCTTACAAATTGATCGATTATTTCCTTGGCTGCTTTGTCCAGTTATGCGTTCTTTTGGATCTATATACATGCATATGGGTATATGTGAAGGAGCTATGTGACTTGGGGTTATCTGATCGATACATCCACAAGTTTAGATTCACATATGGATTGACCCTTTGAGTGACTGATCTCGGGGAGAGAAGTGACAATTTTTACGGATATAGATAGTGGATATAGATAGTGTACCCCGTAATCTAGAGGATGATCCCGATCTGCCATGTTGGAATTCCAGGAATGGTATCCAACAAACAGGGGGGTAACTCAGCTTGTGACTGTATGATGACAACATCAGTCACATGTACTGAACTCCTCGATTAGACTAGGGGACCACTGAATAATAACTATACTGAATCTAAGATTGCATTGGAGAAGCGGCGAAATTTTTCGCTTATCACATAAAGCCTTACCGCATATAATAATGGTACTTCCAGTTATATAGGGTCACGTATTTCTCCCTGAGAGATCATTAGCTCATACATGTTTCTTTCCGGGTGAGTCGACACAATGTGGAGTGCGATTAGTCTCTGCCAAGTCGCATTGTTGATATATTTTTCCTTATGCCTGTATTCTTGATCCCCCCCAAAAAAATCTTTTTTGGGATGGCTATATATCTTTAATATAGACAGTGCGGCCTAGGAATTTAATGTGTGCATTGTTTATATGTTTATATATTCACATCTTTAACATCTATATTAACATATGAACAGAGTCACACATATGCCTGTATCATTATCAAACACTTGGAGTTCCTGGTTGTCTATTCCGATCATGTGATATACTCTAACACATGACCGGGGGAGTGTCTACATTCCTGAAGGTCCTTAGACATGCGCAGTGTAATGCATGTCTGAGATGAGAGATCAGGTGATTGGAAGTCCCAGGAAGGTCCTTCAGACATGCACAATGGTATGCCTGAGACGCCGGCATCCACGAGTACTGACCCCTCCGTACGTCTCTACAATGTTGTTCATCATTCTACTGAAGGTACACCTGCACATTTTAGTTTTTTATATGATCGACACCTGAATCAATTATGATCGTTATTAAAGTATTGTCTTTGTATATTGTATATTAGACAGGTTAGGGGTATTATGTACACTGTATCACTGCACATATATCTGTGATAGGATTTGATTGTATTAATATACTATTGACACTGCTTGTATTATGATTTTTTTTATATATATTACTAGTAATGAATGTAATTTAACTATGGATTGTTCAATTATGAGATTGTGCTTAAATAGGCATAGAGCACTGCCCACTATGTCACTGCTTGAGGAAAATCCCATTGAGAGGATTGAAACGTCGCATGCTTGGTGAATAAAGTTTTTTTTTTCATTTTCTTTACTACGTGGATGTGCTGCGGAATTCTTTTATTTTATATCGTTGGAGGTGGATCGCCTACTCAGCCGCTGGCACTCCGAGTATACTACACAGATAGTGGTGCTGCCCACATTCCTTTTTTATTATATATATATATATATATATATTGCAGTTGCCTGGCTGCCCGGCCGTGTGTGAGAGGCTGCAGGCTCAGTCACAGACAGCACTGTGTGCACACTATTTATACAGGGTGTGGCAGAAAATACCTTGCAGATAAAAAAAATATATATATTTAATATTTCTCTGTGATATAATCACAGTTGCAAGCCCGTGTGTGTCAAGCCCACATAGACTGTATTGTGGAAACTGGCTAGTGGCTAGGCCTCCACTCATCCCGTTACAGGGTGTCATTCACTCAAATACCTTGCAGATAAAAAAATTATATTTAATATTTTTCTGTGATATAATCACAGATGCAAGCCTGTGTGTGTCAGGCCCACACAGACTGTACTGTGCCCACTGCCCACCACTTATATAGGGTGGCACAGTACCTTGCACCCATAGTACCACGTATCTAAAAAAAAAAAATGACAGGCAGAGACAGGCCACCCCGCAGGGGCCGTCGTGGTCGTGGTGCTGTGATTTCCACTGGCCCTGGAATAATGCCCAATGTTCAGAGGCCACGTACCCTGAACCCAAAAAATTCGGAGAAAATAGTTGACTGGCTTACACAGGACACCCAATCTTCAACAGCTTCCGCTAAGAACCTTGACGCACCATCCTCCTCCAGCTCAGCTTTGGTCACCTGCTCTCAAGTTACCACTCTCCCGCCCGCCGCCACCACCACCACTACCACCACAACCACCACAGCCGCTTCACTTGATCCCTCAGAGGAGTTATTTACACATAAGTTGGATGAAATTAGTGATGTGCAACCATTATTGCCAGAGGATGTAGATAACAGGGATATGTCTCAGTCAGGCAGCATTACACACATGGACGTACAGCGTGATGATGATGATGATGTTGTAGCCGCTGCTGCTTCCTTTGCTGAGGTGTCAGATACAAGTGAAGTGGTTGATGACGATGTGTCCGTGGATGCCACGTGGGTGCCTGCTCGAAGAGAAGAAGAAGAGGGGGAAGTTCAGAAGGGGAGACAGAGAGAAGGAGGAGACGAGTTGGAAGCAGGGGGAGAGTCGTCGCAAGGAGCTAGTGCACAGTCAGACAGCATGTATCGGCACCCGGGGTCATCCAGACAGCACGCCAATCAACGCATGCTGTTGCCACCACCAGAATGCTGTCATTGCAAAGCTCAGCAGTGTGGCATTTTTTTTGTGTGTGTCTGCCTCTGATAACAGCAATGCCATTTGCAACCTGTGCCAAAAGAAACTGAGTCGTGGGAAGTACAACACCCACCTCGGTACAACTGCTTTGCGAAGGCACATGATCTCACATCACAAATGCCAATGGGATCAACACATGAGTACAAGCAGCACACAAACTCAAAGCCACCATCCTCCTCCTGGTCCAGCATCTTCAGCCATGTCAACCACTGCTGTCCTCCTTGCCCCTCTCAAAAAACCGGCCACTCCGCCTCTCACCTTCAGCAGTTCCATCTCATCTGCCCACAGTCAAGTGTCTGTAAAGGAAATGTTTGAGTGTAAGAAGCCAATGTCACAGAGTCACCCCCTTGCCCGGCGTCTGACAGCTGGCTTCACGGAACTCTTAGCCCGCCAGCTTTTACCATACCAGCTGGTGGAGTCTGAGGCATTCAAAAAATTTGTCGCTATTGGGACACCACAGTGGAAGGTACCCGGACAGAATTCTTTTTTTTCAAAAAAGGCAATCCCAAACCTCTACTCAGTGATTGAAAAGGAAGTCATGGCATCTCTGGCAAACCGTGTTGGGGCAAGGGTCCATCTGACCACTGATACCTGGTCTGCAAAGCACGGTCAGCGCAGGTATATCACCTACACTGCGCATTGGGTCAACCTACTGACGGCTGCCAAGCATGGAATGCATGGCTTTGCAGCGGAGTTGGTGACACCGCCACGACTTGCAGGCAGGCCTACTGTCACCTCCTCTACTCCTCCTACTCCATCCTCTTCCATAACCTCCTCGGCTGAGTCCTCTTCTGCTGCGGCGTCTGGCTGCACATAAACTGAATCCCCCCAGCTCCACAGGGGCGATTCCACATCCCGGATACAACAGTGTCACGCTGTCTTGGAGTTGACTTGCCTGAAAGCAGAGAGCCACACCGAACCAGCACTCCTGTCCGCCCTGAACGCACAGGTGGATCAGTGGCTGACCCCGCACCAACTGGAGATCGGCAAAGTGGTGTGTGACAATGGAAGCAATTTGTTGGCAGCATTGAATTTGGGCAAGTTGTCACATGTGCATGGCACATGTGTTGAATATCATCATGCAACCCTTTGTGTCTAAGTACCCAGGCTTACAGGACGTCCTCAAGCAGGCCAGGAAGGTGTGAGGCCATTTCAGGCATTCCTACACGGCCATGGCGCACTTTTCAGACATTCAGCGCCGAAACAACATGCCAGTGAGGCGCTTGATTTGCGACAGTCCGACACGTTGGAATTCAACACTCCTAATGTTCAACCGCCTGCTCCAACAAGAAAAAACGTCAACGAGTATTTGTATGACCGGGGTGCTAGGACAGCCTCTGCGGAGATGGGAAATTTTTTGCCACATTACTGGACGCTCATGCACAATGCCTGTAGGCTCATGCGTTCATTTGAGGAGGTTACAAACCTAGTCAGTAGCACCGAAGGCACAATCAGCGACCTCATCCCATTTGTTTTCTTCCAGGAGCATGCCCTGCGAAGAGTGCTTGATCAGGCTGTAGATGAGCGTGAAGAGGAAGAGTTGTGGTCACCATCACCACCAGAAACAGTCTTGTCATCATCGCTTGCCGGACCTGCGGCAATGCTGCAAGAGGAGTATGAGGAAGAGTAGTCAGAGGAGGAATGTGGCTTTCAGGAGGATGAAGACCAACAACAGCAGGCATCCCACCAGTGTGCTTGTTGTTGTCTCCTATCTGGGACCCGTGGTGTTGTACGTGGCTGGGGGGGAAGAACAGACATCAGTGAGGACGAGGAACGGGAAATAAGTAGCTCGGCATCCAACCTTGTGCAAATGGGGTCTTTCATGCTGTCATGTCTGTTGAGGGACCCTCGTATAAAAAGGATGAAGGAGAACGACCTGTACTGGGTGGCCACGCTACTAGACCCCCGGTATAAGCAGAAAGTAGCGGAAATGTTATCAAATTACCGAAAGTCAGAAAGGATGCAGCAGTTCAATACCAAACTAAAAAATATGCCTTACACAGCTTATAAGGGGGATGTCACAGCACAACGGGAATCTAACAGGGGAAGAGGTGAAAGTAATCCTCCTCTTATCACGATCACGGTGGCAAGGACAGGACGCTTTACAGATGTGTTGTTAATGGAGGACATGCAGAGTTTTTTCAGTCCTACACATCGCCACAGACCTTCGGGATCCAGCATTAGAGAACGACTCGACCGACAGGTAGCAGACTACCTCGCCTTAACTGCAGATATCGACACTCTAAGGAGCGATGAACCCCTTGACTACTGGGTGTGCAGGCTTGACCTGTGGCCTGAACTATTCCAGTTTTCGATAGAACTTCTGGCCTGCCCCGCTTCAAATGTCCTGTCAGAAAGTACCTTCAGTGCAGCAGGAGGCATTGTCACTGACAAAGAAGTCACCTCAGTAAAAAAAGTGTTGATTACCTCACCTTCATTAAGATGAATGAGGCATGGATCCCGAAGGGACTGACAGTGGGGGATACGTTTGACTAACAAAAGGCCTGATGACATGCTTTAGGCCTCAAAATGGTCCCCACACTGCTGTATTTAATGTCTGCATACCGGATGACTTTCGTGAATTCTCCGCCACCAACTAGGGTTCAAGCCACAATGTTTTAGTCACCTTTCTGCCTGGAAAACATCAATTTTTCCGGCTGCAACAATACCAAATTTTTCAGGCATGTGTACATGCCTAATTTTTATGGCCTCTAGTGCTGCACTGTGGCTGCAAAAACAAAACAAAAAAAAAGGCATATACTTGTGTAAATTCCCCTTCGTGATCGGTACCTTGTTGTGGTGAAGGGGCTTGCGTATCACAATGAAGTGATCATTACCTCTATGAGTGTGTTGGGAATGTTGCCACACCCCAGATTAGGCTGTTGCTTTATTATGAGCCGTTGCTTTATTATGATCAGACTAAAAGCGATCAGCTGGATAATTTTTCATAGAATAAACTTTTTTTTTTTTTTAAGTTGTATGGGTTTTTAATACATAAAATAAACTATAAAGAGACTTTATTATGATTTTTTTTATTAGAAATAATGCAGACAATTAAAAAAATCCCCATCAATTCCAATACAAAGCAAGTAAAGGGCTCAGAACAAAATTATTTCAGGATGTCGTTAATTCGACAATGATTAATCAATTCGACACACGTCCCCGGATAGGGGACGTAACAGGGATTAAACTGATAGGAATAGTACTAGTTAAGACACCACTCATTAGGGTGTCACAGCACATTGCTCCGTGCACGCGCAGTGCCCCAACTTGGGAGTAAGAGGACCGACCAAGCTGCTTTTTCCATCTCCCGGTTCCTAAAATCAATTCAGTTTGGTGTATCAGAGTTTGGTATTTCACTGTGAAGGCAGTCGAAGGTACCCGGCCTAAATTTTTTTTCACAAAAGGCAATCCCTTATATGGGACGTAACAGGAATTAAACTGATGAGAATAGTACTACAGAAAATACCACTCATATCGGGTGTGACAGTAAATTGCAAGGCGCAGATGCAGTGACTGTGGCGTGGATTCAAACAAAGGGGGAGGGAGCCAGCGTTTTTTTAACCATCTCCCCGTTCGAAAAATCAATTTAATAAATGGACCCCAGATTGGGGACATCACGTAACAGGGATTAAACTGATGAGAATAGTACTACAGAAAATACCACTCATATCGGGTGTGACAGTAAATTGCACGGCGCATACGCAGTGACCGTGGTGTGGATTCAAACAAAGGGGAGGGAGCAAGCTTTTTTTTAACCATCTCCCCATTCGAAAAATCAATTCAATTCACCTTTCGGGGACCTTTGGTGTTGTACATGGCTGGGTGGAGGAAGAAACCTTCAATGACATTAAGCTTGGTATCCAACCTTGTGTAAATGGGGAGTTTGCGGTTGGGCAAATAGACTGTTTGCGGTTTTTTTGCGGTGCATTAAAAGGGAAGTTTGGTCTGTCAATGTCTGTGAAGCGGGCGTAACCCTTACACTACCTGATCGATACAACATCATACCTGATCGTATACACACACTGGATGTTTTAAACCATGTTGTTCAAAAACATTTAGGATTGTTAGGTGATTTATGCCCTTTATGGATTAAAATCCAACTCTGCGTCAACTATGTAATTTTCCATGGGAGTTTTGCCATGGATCCCCCTCCGACATGCCACAGTCCAGGGGTTAGTCCCCTTGAAACAACTTTTCCATCACTACTGTGGCTAGAAAGAGTCCCTGTGGGTTTTAAAATTCGCCTGCCTATTGAAGTCAATGGCGGTTCGCCCGGTTTGCCCGTTCGCGAACATTTGCAGAAACTCGGGTTCGCCGGTCGCGAACGGAAAATTTTATGTTTGCGACATCTCTATCCAGCATATTTAGTCTTACTTTCTCACATGATGTTATATATTCCTATTGGATCCCTTTCTCAGGATTGATACTGCAATTATACAAAACATGATTTTATATCAAACTCTGCATTTAACCCTTTTGGTTGCAGTGTGTTTAGTCATATATCCACTCGACTTCCCTGCGATTTATGTGCGCTACTGCATCACCCCCACGCTAGTGTGTTTTTAACCACTTCGATTCATGCAAAAATCAATCCTTTTGGGTTCTTTTCATGACACATTTTAAAATGCAGTGAAACACTATGTGTGATTAAACCATTTTTTATGTTTCTAATGTGCTCTTGGATGCTCACTTTTAACTTTCATAAAGTGCGCCCCACATATTGAAGCCCACATGGGCATTCCAGCAGATATATGACCCCTTCATTTTCACAGGTGCAGCTTCCTTTTAGTTTAAATATTTGTCCATTGCTGTTGGATTTAAAGCTCTCAATCTATTGGACCCTATTGAAAGCTTCTATTTTTACAAGCCAGACTCTATTTTACAATTGTTTAATTGATAACCAATTCTATTATGCCTTGATTCTCAAATTAGGGAAATAAGCTGTCTAATTCTACTATTATTGACACCACATTTTCCACATAGACACATCCCCTTGAGTTGCGGATTCTGCAGTCTCTGGAGATGAAGATATCCCAAGACCATCTCTCCCGAGATCTCCAGCCTTCTCTGGGTTCCTGGTACCATGACCACCGGCAGACTCCTTTCTGCAATCGTTGCCACCGGAAACCACGTGGCCTGGAGTATGTACCTCTCCAGGACGGTCACTCCAGGCGCACCGTTTAGGACCTTGTGCACAATCACAGAAAACACAGGCACTCCTGAGAGCTGCACCGCTCTCCACCTCTTTGTCTTCCCGACGGTAGCCCTTGGCAACAGCATAGGTCCACTTTTCCTCTGGAACTCCAGGCACACCACCAACACATTGGACGCTTACAGAGGGTCCACTCAAAACAACAAAACAAACACTTTGTCTGTCTGGGCTCTAACTAAACAGGAGTATTCCTACCTCACTTATAACACTGTTCACACACGGTGCGACCATGCGGCTTTTCCGGCCTGTGCTCGAGCACCTCCTAGGCTGTGACGAAGTCCAGTCCTTTTGGGACATCAAGGACGTCATTGCGCCGCCAGAATCGGCCTCTGATAGGCTGCCGGCACAAGGCCCACAGCCTATCAGAGGAACAGGGAATGGAGATGCCTATCCCTCCCCTGCCCCGCCGCAACACAGTCATCTGTATCGGCGTCCCGAGGACGGCGATACAGATGACTATGGAGATGAGCGCTTCCACAATGTAATCAATCATCTCCCTGTGCCCTGTTGACGACGCCACTGCTGCCCGCCTAAAGTGGCCTAATGGAAGAGCTGCCTCTGAGCAGACTTAAGCAGTAATGGTGAAAGACAGTCTGTTCCACCTGTCTCCCACCGACACATGGCTCATAGTGCAGGCCTTTATAGCCTTTAAATGAGCTGAGCTCCATCACCTGGCTGAGAGCTATATAGGAAACCTTTTCTGGACAGTAAGGGATGATGAGCCCCACTACCAACCTGCTATTCAGTCCATAAAAATCCAGGCCTGACAACACCATTAACCAAAGTCCTCAGCAAACAATGTTTTGCTAAGGCAACCCATCTTTCTGGATTTCTAATATCTCACCCAGCTTTCCTAGTTGAGATATCCACTTCCTGTAGTCTAGTACATTATATATGAAAGAAACCTAGGCAAAATATAATGATTTTCTAATATATATATATATATATATATATATATATATATGCCATATTTTTCGCCCCATAAGACATTGTTTTTCCCCCCCCTGTCCCTGCATCTTCTGGGGTGAATACTAATAAGCGCTTCCAATATGGTAGTGCTCATTAGTACTGGAGGACCTGAAAGCGGTGAAGGCTCTGTACTCACTGCTTCCTGATCCTCCGCTCTCGGCTGTACTGTGGCTGCACACAGCGTGAGGGAGCTCTGTGAGCTCACGCTGGGCGCGCCGGTTTACAGCACAGTCGACAGAGGAAAAGGAAGAAGAGCGCTGGCAGTGTGGAGTGGCAGCATCCAGAGCAGGAGTGACTATTTAATTTTATGTCATCTGAGGAATGGGGCACATCTGAGGTAATGGGGGCTGATCAAAAGAGGCAAGGGGGCTAATATGAGACTGGGGCTGGTCAAAAGAGTCATGGAGGCTGATATGTGTCTGGGGACTGATCAAATGAGGCATGGGGGCTAATATGAGACTGGGGGCTAATATGAGGCTGGGGACTGTTCGAATGAGGCATGGGGGCTGATCAAATAAGGCATGGGAGGCTGATTTGAGACTGGGGGTCTGATCTGAGGTCTGAATGGGGTCTTATTTATATTGGGAGTCATATCTGAGGTCTGATTGGGGGTCATTCACTTTGGATGTGAACTGAGGTCTGATTGTGGGTCTGATCTGAGGTCTTATTTGGGTATTATTAACATTGGGGATCTAATTGGAGCACTGATCTGAGGTCTGATTAACATTGGGGGTCTGATTGCTATTCTGACTTGAGGTCTAGAGAAAAAAAAAAATTCTTATTGTCCTCCTCTAAAACCTAGGTGTGTCTTATGAGCCAGTGCATCTTATAGGGCGAAAAATACGGTATATATATATATATATATATATATATATATATATGTATAATATGGCAGCACCAATTCACAATGATAGTCATGGGTGCTATGTCCCAGGGTGTAGCTTCTTACCCAAAAATATAGAAGGAAACAGACAGCACTTCCAATAGAAAACCGTAATTTATTCAGCCCAGGTGGCGATGAGGCAACATTTCCGCTCGGACACAGAGCCTTTCTCAAGCATTGGGTGTAATAAAATCCACCTTTTTTTCCTTGAAGACCGGAGTGCTGCCCTAATTTCGCCGTTCTTATTCCTGGTCCAGGAATTTTTGTGGGAATTGCACCTGGCATACTCATAGAGTGCTGCTGCTTTTTTTTTGACACACCTTCTCATTCAAAGAGTTTTCTTTATTTTCATGACTATGAAAATTGTAGATTCACACTAAAGACATCAAAACTATGAATTAACACATGTGGAATTATATACAAAACAAAAAAGTGTGAAACAACTAAAAATATGTCATATTCTAGGTTCTTCAAAGTAGCCACCTTTTGCTTTGATTACTGCTTTGCACACTCTTAAGGTTTCTCTTGATGAGCTTCAAGAGGTAGTCACCTGAAATGGTCTTCCAACAGTCTTGAAGGAGTTCCCAGAGATGCTTAGCACTTGTTGGCCCTTTTGCCTTCACTCTGTGGTCCAGCTCACCCCAAACCATCTTGATTGGGTTCAGGTCCGGTGACTGTAGAGACCAGGTCATCTGGCGCAGCACCCCATCACTCTCCTTTATGGTCAAATAGCCCTTACACAGCCTGGAGGTGTGTTTGGGGTCATTGTCCTGTTGAAAAATAAATGATGGTCCAACTAAACGCAAACCGGATGGAATAGCATGCCGCTGCAAGATGCTGTGGTAGCCATGCTGGTTCAGTATGCCTTCAATTTTGAATAAATCCCCAACAGTGTCACCAGCAAAGCACCCCCACACCATCACACCTCCTCCTCCATGCTTTATGGTGGGAACCAGGCATGTAGAGTCCATCCGTTCACCTCAAAGACACGGTGGTTGGAACCAAAGATCTCAAATTTGGACTCATCAGACCAAAGCACAGATTTCCACTATTCTAATGTCCATTCCTTGTGTTCTTTAGCCCAAACAAGTCTCTTCTGCTTGTTGCCTGTCCTTAGCAGTGGTTTCCTAGCAGATATTCTACCATGAAGGCCTGATTCACACAGTCTCCTCTTAACAGTTGTTCTAGAGATGTGTCTGCTGCTAGAACTCTGTGTGGCATTGACCTGGTCTCTAATCTGAGCTGCTGTTAACCTGCGATTTCTGAGGGTGTGAATCAGATGAACTTATCCTCCGCAGCAGAGGTGACTCTTGGTCTTCCTTTCCTGGGGCGGTCCGCATGTGAGCCAGTTTCTTTGTAGCGCTTGATGGTTTTTGTGACTGCACTTGGGGACACTTTCAAAGTTTTCCCAATTTTTCGGACTGACTGACCTTCATTTCTTAAAGTAATGATGGCCACTCGTTTTTCTTTACTTAGCTGTTTTTTTCTTGCCATAATACAAATTCTAACAGTCTATTCAGTAGGACTATCAGCTGTGTATCCACCTGACTTCTCCACAACGCAACTGATGGTCCCAACCCCATTTATAAGGCAAGAAATCCCACCTATTAAACCTGACAGGGCACACCTGTTAAGTGAAAACCATTTCAGGTGACTACCTCTTGAAGCTCATCAAGAGAATGCCAAGAGTGTGCAAAGCAGTAATCAAAGCAAAAGGTGGCTACTTTGAAGAACCTAGAATATGACATATGTTCAGTTGTTTCACACTTTTTTGTTATGTATATAATTCCACATGTGTTAATTCATAGTTTTGATGCCTTCAGTGTGAATCTACAATTTTCATAGTCATGAAAATAAAGAAAACTCTTTGAACGAGAAGGTGTGTCCAAACTTTTGGTCTGTACTGTATATATATTGTTCATTGTGTCCTGTTACTCTGTTACTTTTCTTGAGAAAGGCGCGAATACAGATTGCCACTGAGGTGAATAAGTTTTTTTTGTTTTTTTTGGAGTGCTGCCTTTTTCCTCTCTCTCTCTCTCTCTCTCTCTCTCTCTCTCTCTCTCTCTCTCTATATATATATATATATATATATATATATATAGTAACGGGGTAATACCATTATATCTAGTGGCTCCACTTTCTCTGCAACTATCACGACTTCTGCAGTTTGATTGACAGGACCAGGCATGATGGCGTTTTCATTGCCTGGCCCTGTCAATCAAAGTGCAAAGGGCTTGGTAGTTGCAGAAAGAACAGAACTTCTAGATGTTACAGTAACACATCCATTGCTTCTAGAGGCTCATTTGCATACTGTATATTAAAACATAATTTTTGTCAGCAATGCGGGCACATATGAACATGGGCCCAACACAGAGGCCTTCAGCTGTCAAGTGCACATGTAACAGGTCAGCCAGTTTTATAGGTACAAATCTGCTAACAGATGTCCTTTGAACATTTTGGTATGCATATTTTGTTCTAATATTGTACAAAACAATAGGCATCCCACATTTTATTGAGTAGACTAAAATATTATATAAAGTGGTCCCTCGGATCAGTCCTATGTGTGTGTTTTTCTTTAGGTGTAGCTACAGAAAACACAATGCTTCAGGAAGTACTTCTTTCCAAGAACAGTGGTTACTCCAGCAATCAGAGGGAATTGCATTTCAGCCCAGAGGGCAGTGAATGGGCTCAACTATGCTTGTTTTTACAAAGTGCTGAATGTAGCATGACCTTTCATGTAAATGTTTTTTTTAGGTTACAGCAGAGGAAAACACTAAGTGTTAGGAAACATAGGTAGTTTAAATCACTTGGATTGACTCCTTGATTAAAGCGTAAAGGGCTGTGTGTAGACTTACAGTGTGGAAAGTATAGGAAGTAATAGCCGGCTAAATATTATTTCTGCTCTTAATAATCAAAATACATGCATCTTTGCATATTTTACCAGTATTTTGTTATAGGTCTATAATTACTGCCTACTATTTTAAAGATAAACCAAATACACTACTTCCATAAATATTTATGATGTAAAACATGCAATAGGATCTTTACATGTATTCCATTTTTCTTTATTGGCATCCTTATTCTCATCTCATGGGAGTTGTGCAAATCTTGGAGCTTGGACTTTGAACATCTTCAAGTCAAGCATCAAAAAAGGTGACAAGGGTTAGGGAGGCTCCCCTGACATTTGGTGCAGAGACATCAGCCTGTGCAATTAGGGGCCACCCTTCCAACAAACCTTAATTGAAAAGTGTGAACCACATGGGTCTCAAGTCAATAATAGTGTAAGCACACAAATGACACTCTAAGCTTTCTTCTTTTACCAGTCACTGCTCTTTGCTTTCCACCTTTTATCCCTCTCAGCATCTTCGCTTAATCCACTCTAATGAGGTGAACAATACTGCTAAATATGGAAGGGTAATGGTTGAGCTTTGGCCAAATAATAGAGATAGCATGCCTACATATGCCACAGCGCAGTGCATAATATGAAGACTACACATTAATAATTTCTAGGAGGTTTAACTAAAAAAATATCAATAAGTGTATAAAAAAGAATATTATTTTTTTCTTTGCTAAGACCCCCTTCTGAGGTAGCTCTGAGCAAAGATGATGACTACATTTAAACTCTCTTGGATTCCCTGCCCTGGAAGGTCATTACTGTTGACCACATGTCATATTCATGTTCCGAAACAGCAGGTGACTGCTAACAGTGGCTAATGTGTGAATTTGCTTTCCTTTTTTTGTCTATTTACCCATCTGTCAGTATTTAAGGGGTGGTCACCTACCTAAGCATGAAACCAACTGACCCCTGTTTATAAAGTAAATTATGAAGTTCATGTTAATGATACTAAAGAAAAAGGTTAATAATGAGACAACTAATACAGTAACCGTGAAAATAATATATATTTTTTTCGTTAGTTTTTTTTTGACATTGTAACGAAAGTTGCTTAGTATTACATCACTAGATATTATAAGACTTAAGCCTTAAAATACCTTAATACCAAAAAAGTCTAGATACAGTATATACACACAAGCGCTGTTTTTCGTACATAAACTGCTATCCACAACTTACTCTCATAAAAGACTTCTCATACAATTAGTTTCTATAGGATTAGGCCACAAGGCTTAAAAGTACACATAACTTCAAGCGGATTGCTGATAATTTTGGCTCTTACACTTCTTGCACCTCCCTCTCTTTTCTTTGAGCCTAATCTGATTTTGCCAGTTTGCTTTGATCTACTAGGGACAGGCAAGTCATGTCCACAAGTACAGATGGAGTAAATATGGAGATTAGCCTCTTCTCTTACTGCATTAGCTCCTAATACCTGATTAAGTCCAGAATCATGCAATTGTCTCAGTGTTAGCTATCAGAGTAGCAGAACTCAGAAGGGGGTTGGCTAAAGGATGATTTTGTAATAGATACTTATTTTATCCAAGTCCTCTAAGAAGATTAGGCCTGAGGGTGTCACTTTAGCTGTGATCTCCAGGCCTTTGGTAGTGTCTTGCAGTTTTCAAACACCTCAGCTTCAACCTTAGAACAAACAGGCAGCTTGGACTGAGGCCCCATGTAGCGGCTTGAATAATTGCACATTGCAAAGTGTTTGAAGATCACAAAGTGCTGTGTAAATTATCCAGTTTGGGCTTAGTAGCAGTGATTTGTGGTGACTTATTGCATCTTTTCATAGTTCAGAATTCAACTTTCTACAATTGTTATTGTGACTTTGATAAAGAATCAAAGTTAAGGACTGTTCTTACACTGCCCAGTATTATGGTTGTGGGGTTTTAAGTATTAATACAATCTGTTCTTTAAATTCCATGTCTTCATATACAGCATTGGTTCACTTTTGTTGAGAAGGAAAAGATTAATGTAATTCATTTGAGCATTAAATATATCAAGAACTCTACAACTCAACTTACATAAGACAAAAAGCTTTATTACTTGGATGATGTGCATCTCATTTTTTTTTTTATTAATACAGAAACAGGTGTACATCCAGTTATTAATAAACATCTAGTTATAATAACTGTGGAACAGAATATATAAAAGATTCTTCAAAATTGTTATTGCATAGGGAATAACTTTTATAGTACAACAAACATGTCAGGATTGGTGACAACTCTTAACCACTTACTGACCGCCCATTGTCTTAAAACGTCGGGTGGTCAGGTTTATCTCTGATCAGACGTTTCTGAATGTCCTTTCAGAGATGGCAGCTGCACACTAATCATGCAGCTGCTGAGTGGGGGGCCCACTGTCAGTGACAGAAGGGCACCCAAGAGATAAGGCAGGGACTGTTCCTGGGTGTATCCCTGCCTTCTAGATAGCTGTGTATGTGTATACAGCTGAGAAAGAGATCTGCCGCTTCCTGTCCCAGCCCGGTGGTCATGTGACCACCAGGGCTTAGGGAGTGCAGGAGCTTCCGGGTCTTCCACAGGCCTCGGTCAGCCTTGCACTGAGGCTGTACAGCCTCTCTGGCGGGTGTATTTCCACTGTAACTATGTCACCCCAGTTACAATAGAAATCAATAGTTAAAAAATGAAATTAAATGTTTAAGAGGGACACAAAGTGCAAAAAATAAAAAATAAAAATAATAAGAAAAATAAAGTTTCACCAAAAGAAAAAAAAAGAAAATAGACATATTTGGTATCACCGCGTCCGCAACAACCAGATCTATAATAATATCGTAAAAACACAAAATGCAATCGCACACTGCAACCAGCACTCTGCCCTACCTTTATGCTGGATGTTGAATAAGGCATTGGTGTACATTTTGGCCAAAGCGTAATAAGCCACTCACCATGTATAATAATATCATATGATCTACCCTATCAGTTGAACGCCATGAAAAAAAAATATATAATCATATGTACCCCAAAATGGTAGCAATAAAAACATCACCTTATCCCACAAAAATGAGCCCCTACACAAGACCATAGCCAGAAAAAAATATAATAATATAATAATATATATAAAACATGATTTTTTTTCAGAAAATGCTTTTATTGTGTAAAATGTAAAAAAAATTATAAAAAAATTGATATATTTGTCATCGCCGCGTCTGTAACAATTGGCTCTACAAAAATTTCACATGATCTATCCCGTCATGTGAATGGTGCAAAAAAAATGATAAATAAAAATTATGCCAAACCACCTCACCTAAAAAAAAACTTATCACTCAATCAATCAATCTATCAAAAAGTAGTTATGTACCCCAAAATGGTAGCAATAAAAACATCACCTTGTCCCGTAAAAAACAAGCCCTTACACAAGACTATAGCCAGAAAAAGTAAAAAAATATGGCTCTAAGCTAGACATATTTGGTATTGTTGCGTCCATAATAACCGGTTCTATAAAAATATCACATGATCTATTCCATCAAGTAAACGGTGTAAAAAAATTGAAAAATGACACTAAACAGCTTTTTTTGTGACTTCACCTCCCAAAAAACTAGATAGACAGCAACCTGAAAGCCAAATGTACCCCAAAATGGTACCAACAAAAACTACAACTTTTCTTGCACAAAACTAGCCCTCAAACAGATCATTCAACAAAAAATAAAAAAGTTATCATTCTTAAAACCCATGACAGAAAATTCCATGTTAGAAAATCCAGATGCTGCTCCTTCCCTTCTGAGCCCTGGTGTATCCCCAAATAACAACAGTTTACAACTACAATTGGGGTGAAAATGTATTCAGGAGAAAGTGGGTAGCATATTGTAGGGGGATATTATCCTGTTATCTTTCGTGAAAAAGAAAGTTTGGACCTAAAGCACCAGTTAATTGTAAAAAAAAAAAACAATTTAATTTTTCGCTACACCCCTTAAAAATTCCTTGGGTGGTGTAGTTTACAAACTGTGGTCACTTTTTGGGGGTTTTCACTGTGGGGATACCTCAGGGTCTCTTCAAATGCAACATGGTGCCCAAAGACCATTCCAGCAAAATCTGCTCTCCAAAAACCATATGGCTCTCCTTGCCTTCTGTGCCCTGTCATGTGCCCAAACAGCAGTATATGACCACATATCGGGTGTTTCTACAAACTGCAGAATCAAGGTAATAAATATTGAGGTTTGATTTGTTGTTAACCCTTGATGTGTTCCATGAAAAAAAAGGTGACATTTTGAAATTTCACCTCTATTTTGCTTTAATTCCTGTGGAATCCCTAAAGGGTTAACAACATTTCTAAAGCCAGTTTTGAATAGTTTTAGGGGTGTAGTTTCTAAAATGGGTTAATTTTGGGGATGGTTCTATTATGTAAGACCCACAAAGTGACTTCAGAACTGAACTGGACCTTAAAAAAGTTGACTTTGTAAATTTTCTTAAAAATTTCAAAAATTACTTTTAAAATTCTAAACCTTCTAATGTCTTAAAAAAATAAAATTACATTACCAAAATGATGCCAACATAAAGTAGACATATGGGGAATGTTACATAATGAATATTTAATAGTCATCACTATCTGTCTTAAAAGCAAAGAGATTCAAATTTAGAAAACAGTAAATTTTTGTTAACTTTTGGATTTTTTTTATAAATAAAAGTAAAACATATTGACTCAAATTTACCATTAACATGAAGTACAATGTGTCATGAGAAAACAGTCTCTGAATGGCTTAGATAAGTAGAAGCATTCCAAAGTTATTACCACATAAATTAGACCTGGTCAGGAATGGGGTAAATGGCCTGGTGATTAACCCTTTCATGACCAAGGGTCATTGATGCCCCAGTGTCCAGGTCAAAATTTACAAATCTGACATGCATCACTTTATGTGGTAATAGCTTTGGAACACTTTTACTTATCCACGCCATTCTGAGATAGTTTTCTCGTGACACATTGTACTTCATGATAGTCATATATTTGAGTCAATATATTTCACCTTTATTTATGAAAAAATCCCAAATTGACCAAAATTTTAGAAAAATTTGCAATTTTCCAAATTTCTATTTCTCTGCTTCTAAAACAGAAAGTCATACCTAATAAAATATTTATTACTTAACATTCCCCATATGTCTACTTTATGTTGGCATCATTTTGGAAATGTCATTTAATTTTTTTAGGACGTTAGAAGGCTTAGAAGTTTAGAAGCAATTCTTCAATTTTTACGAAAATTTCCAAAACCCACTTTTTAATGACCAGTTCAGGTCTGAAGTCACTTTGTGGGGCTTACATAGTGGAAACCCCCATAAATGACCCCATTGTAGAAACTACACCCCTCAAGTTACTCAAAACTGATTTTGCTAACTTTGTTAACCCTTTAGGCGTTCCACAAGAAATAAAGGAAAATGGAGATGAAATTTCTAAATTTCACTTTTTTGGCAGATTTTCCATTTTATGAAAAAAAATTCTTTAACACATTGAGGGTTAACAGCCAAACAAAACTCAATATTTATTACCCTGATTCTGCGGTTTACATAAACACTCCACATGTGGTCGTAAACTGCTGTACGGGCACATGGCAGGACGCAGAAGGAAAGGAATGCCATACGTTTTTTGTTGGAAGGCAGATTGTGCTGGATTGGTTTTCTGAACGCCATATGTTTTTTTATTTTTCTGCCGATCGTCTTGTGCAGGGGGCTCATTTTTTGCAGAAAGTGTTGAGGTTTTTATTGGTACCATTTTTGGGTACACAGGATTTTTTGATCATTCATTATTACACTTTATGGGGCAAGGTGACCAGTTTTGGAACAGTTTTCATTTATTTATTTTTACAGCGTTCATCTGAGGAGTTAGGTCATGATTGGTACTATTGTGGGGGTCATACGCCTTTTTGATTGCTTGCACTTTTTGTGATGTAAGGTGATGGCTTTTTTTTCATGGTGTGTATTGGACGGGGTCTATCATGTGATATCTTTATAGAGATGGTCGGTACGGCTACGGTGATACCTAATATGTTTTAATTTAATTTTTTTCATTTTTTTATAGGAAAAGGCAATTTTTTATTTTACATTTTTATTCATTTATTTTAACTTTTTTTTTTTTCACATATTTTTTATTTTTTTTTTGTATATCAAGTCCGTCTTGGATCTTGAAGATCCAGTGGGGCTGTACTATACTTTGCAATGCTCTTGCATTGCAAAGTGTAATACAATCAGATGCCCTGTAGGTGGCAACAGCGGACGCTTTTGCAAAGCGTCCGGTTGCCATGGCAACCATCGGTGTTGCCATCGCAGCGCAGCAGCCTCGATGGTGGAGAGAGGGAGCCCCCTCCCTCTATTAACCCCATAGATGCCGCTGCCGCGACATCTATGGGGTTACAGCAGAGGGTCAGCATAGAGCTGACACTCTGATGATGGCGGCGGCTCAGGAATGGAGCCGCCACCATCACACACAGCAGGGGGACCAAACCGTATCGGGGGGCAGGGGGCAGCGCTGGAAAGGGAGGGGGGTGTTACTGAATGTATGGGGAGGGGGCGGGCGCATAAGTGCACTGGGCAGGCAGGCTGATTCAATGTGCACTTTGCAGACAGCTTCAGGTGCAGGGGCACAGATCGGGGGGGGCACAGATTGGGGGTGGACACAGATCGAGGGAACAGATGGGGGGGCACGAGGACTCCATGTGATTTCAGGCTCTGATCTGCAGAGCGCAGATCAGAGCCTGAAACCAGCATTTTTTCACTGCTGCGATCCAATTGGTTAGTCTGCACAGACTAACCAATCGGATCGATTGTCGGCAAGGGGCCACTCTGATTGGTCCCTTGCCGGCATTACTGAACTGTATGCTGTCAGCATACAGGGCAGGGGCAGAAGCTTTAATCCAAGCGCTATGCAGCGCTTGGATTAAAGAGCTGCCAGAACATTTATATACGTGGTAGCTGCACGGGGTATGTGCACCTATCACGTATATATATATGGATTGCGGTCAGGAAGGGGTTAAGGTAAGCTTATGATGGTAAATAAATAATAGAGTATTTTTTAAAAAAAATTAAATAGAACAATTAAATTTAAATTTTGGGAAACACAAGATTACAAAATACAACTTTATGCTGCCTATACTAATGGCGGCATAAAGTAGAGACAGGTGAGTTGATTTCAGCGGTCTGTCATTTATAAATTTAAAGTAAGTGGTTGTCGAGAACCAACATCACAATCCTTGCAGACTAGGCCTGGAATAAGAGTCATGGCCACCTGCTGATGACTGACAGGCTTCTACCTATTTTTTTCCCTTTCTTTCTAGTAGACAACTGCCAATCATCAGCAGATGGGCGGGGAATGCAGGAGATTATGATTAACCATGACTCTTGTCAAGTAGATTTTACTCTTTTCCAGGCCCACGCTGCAATGATTATGATGCTGGTTCTTGGCAACCACTTACATTTAGTTCATGAATGACACATTGCTGAAATCAGCATTTCTGTCACTAATGTATGCTGCCCTCAGTGAGGTCAGCATAAAGTTGATGACAGGTTCCCTTTAAGTCTTAATTTGAAGACTTTAATATATAATATCACGAGTCCACCATTTCTATGTCTTTTAAACATTACACACTGCATAAATATATCTATATATACTTTCAAACTACTTTCGGCTGTGACAGATATTGTGATTTTATAATACTGAATATCATTGTATTGATATGTGGTAGCCATAAGAATTTTAAAACAGTGCTGGGTAATGTATGGAGCAAATTAAGCTTATGAATATCTCTGCACTTTAGGAAGCTCATAGTAATGAAAAACCATGCAATTATTTGGGTTATCTTATAACAGTCTTGAACGACTAGTGTTCAACATGAACTAAACAGACCTACAAAAAAAAGGAAGCCAAGCTTGAAGGGTATGTGATTTTTAGAGAAATAAAGGAACTTAGTCAAATATATTGAAGAACACCAATTCACCTATTATTACTTTTACTTTGGTGAAATCTCTGAGAGCTACCCTTTTACTCCTACTTCAAAAAGTTCAGTGGGGTGGCAGACAAAGCTTTTAGTACTTTATCTTCTCTAACATTTCATGGCCAAAATTGTTGACTGCTTTGCTTACCAATATACCACACATTTTTCGGAAGGGTTAGTGTGCTATCCCTACTGTAAAGGTACCCATACAAATTAGGCTATTTCCGTCCATATGAGCCATTTTCACTTGGACTAGCCTATGGTCTAACAGTTATTGGGCCTTTCCCCCAACAGCGGACAGTTAGCTGTTAGGTGAAAGAGTGTTGGGGAAACAGCTATTAAAGGTGTACAGATTTTCTTGCTGCTGTCTTCAGGTTCTAACCAGGTTCCAAGAAACTCAGATGATCTCCAAAATGCTTATTAAGAAAGCACAATGGTAGAGTAAAAATTGCTAACTTTGACAAATCTCAGTCTAAATGGAGGTATGTTTTTGAGTAGAGCTATGCATAGCCTTGTTCACTTATTATTTACCTCTCTGCTAAGAAACTTCATGTCTTCTTTATATGACTATTTATTGAATGCAGTCCTTAACACTCTCTAAAACTACAGTCTATAAACCACAATTTTTTTATTTTTTATTAAGAGGATACATGATACCATGTTTTCCTTAATAAAACTACTTCCTTAAATAAACCAGCATTTAGTAGCTTTCTAATATACATTGGTAATATTTGAAGTCAGTTTTGCTTGAAACTGCACTGGTGTACTTACTACCAAATGTATCAAATGTCACATGTTTATTGATAAAGTAGTCTTATCCTTAAACCTAACATTTTTGTCTATAAAAACTACTCCAGTTTTCCTACTCCACCCTCCTACTGGAGTGAGATTGCTACTTTTTTGTGACTTTTTAAAAAGTGATGTCTGGAGTGAAACTCATTAACATAGCTAACCACGTCAACTTTACCACCCATATTTCAAAACTGGAGTGGTGTAAAAATGCAAAAAAAGTCACAAAATTGTTCAAATGAGCTCAAAAAGTTGCAAAAGCTTCATTTTGTGACTTTCTGAAGACAGATTTCTGAAGTGAAGGGATGATAAATCAGGGCTAATGGGGGGGATATATCAAGACTGGTGCACCCATATGCCAGTCTTGATCTCCCTGCACTGGCATGAGAGAAGCCTCCTAACAAATCAGGCATATCTGTGTCCTGCCATGCAGCAGAAATTGAAATCTACGCCAGCTATAGGCTGGTGTAGACTTCAGCTATAACTTCCACCACTTTCTGATGAAATTTATAGTAAATGAGATGGGCGGTGCAAAGCCCGCCCACATACACTAAGCCCCACCCATTTTATTGCCACTTCGGAAAAGTGCTGGGAAGCCGAAAAAGTCACAAATCATGGCGCACATATGGCACATGTGACTTTTTTTTGTCTACAATAGTCGTATAATTAGCTTAACCACTTGCCATCTGGGCCATTTGCCCCCTTCCTGACCAGGCCTAATTTTGCAAAACTGACATATCTCACTTTATGTGGTAATAACTTTGGAACGCCTTTACTTATCCAAGTCATTCAGAGATTGTTTTCTCGTGACACATTGTACTTCATGATAGTCATAAATTTGAGTCAATATATTTCACCTTTATTTATGAAAAAATCCCAAATTTAACAAAAATTTTTAAAAATTCGCAATTTTCTAAATTTCAATTTCTCTGCTTTTAAAACAGAAAGTGATACCTCATAAAATATTTATTACTTAACATACCCCATATGTCTACTTTATGTTGGCATCATTTTGGAAATGTCATTTTATTTTTTTAGGACGTTAGAAGACTTAGAAGTTTAGAAGCAATTCTTCAAATTTTTAAGAAAATTGCCAAAACCCACTTTTTAAGGTCTGAAGTCACTTTGTGGGGCTTACATAGTAGTTACCCCCATAAATGACCCCATTGTAGAAACTACACCCCTCATGTTACTTAAAACCGATTTTTACAAACTTTGTTAACCCTTTAGGCGTTCCATAAGAATTAAAGGAAAATGGAGATCAAATTTTTTTATTTCACTTTTTTGGCAGATTTACCACTTTAATCCAATTTTTTTCTTTAACACATCGATGGTTAACAGCCAAACAAAACTCAATATTTATTACCCAGATTCCGCGGTTTACAGAAACACCCCACATGTGGTCATAAACTGCTGTATGGGCACACGGCAGGGCGCAGAAGAAAAGGAACATGGTTTTTAGATGCCATGTCCCATTTGAAGCCCCCTGATGCACCCTTACAGTAGAAACTCCCAAGAAGTGATCCCATTTTGGAAACTAGGGGATAAGGTGCCAGTTTAATTGCTACTATTTTGGGGTACATATGATTTTTTGATCATTCATTATAACACTTTATGGGGCAAGGTGACCAAAAAATGGGTTGTTTTAGCACATTTTCTATTTATTTATTTTTACAGCATTCACCTGAGGGGTTCAGTCAAGTGACATTTTTATAGAGCAGATTGTTACGGACGTGGTGATACCTAATATGTATACTTTTTCTTATTTATTAAAGTTTTACACAATAATAGCATTTTTGAAACAAAAAAATTATGTTTTAATCTGTCCATGTTCCGAGAGCTATATTTTTTTATTTTTTGAGAGATTTTCTTATGTAGGGGCTCATTTTTTGCGGGATGAGGTGACGGTTTTATTGGTACCATTTAGTGGGACATACGCTTTTTTGATCACTTGGTGTTGCACTTTTTGTGATGTAAAGTGACAAAAATTGCTTGTTTTGACACAGTTTTTTTTTTTTTTTTTTTACGGTGTTCACCCGAGGGGTTAGGTCATGTGATATTTTTATAGAGCTGGTTTTTACGGACGCGGCAATACCAAATATGTCTATTTTATTTTATTTGTTTAACTTTAACACAATAATAGCATTTTTAAAACCATAAAAATGATATTTTAGTGTCTCCATGTTCTAAGAGCTATAGTTTTTTTTATTTTTTGAGAGATTTTCTTATGTAGGGGCTCATTTTTTGCGGGATGAGGTGGCGGTTTTATTGGTACCATTTAGTGGGACATACGCATTTTTGATCACTTGGTGTTGCACTTTTTGTGATGTAAGGTGACAAAAATTGCTTGTTTTGACACAGTTTTTTTAATTTATTTTTTACGGTGTTCACCCGAGGGTTTAGGTCATGTGATATTTTTATAGAGCTGTTTTTTACGGACGCGGCAATACCAAATATGTCTATTTTATTTTTATTTTTTCAATTTTTAACTTTTTTTTTTTCCTGACTTGGGGAATTTTTTTTTTTACATGTGAAACCTTTTTTTTATTTTATTTTTTCAACACTTTATTTTTTTATTTTACACTTTTCGTCCCCCATAAGGTCATACAAAACCTCTGGGGGACATTTACTTCACTTTTTCTATTTTTTTTCACTGTTGATTTCTCCTGTAACTGGGGCTGACTTAGTAGCCCCAGTTACAGGAGAAATGCACCCCCCAGAGAGGCTGTACAGCGCAATACTGCGCTGTACAGCCTCAGTGCAGGGCTGATCGAGGTCTGTGAGAGACCTCACACAGCTCCTGCACGCTCCGGTCCCGGCGGTCACATGAGCGCTGTGAGTGCTGTGTATGCAGCGATCCAGAAGGCAGGGACACCTGGGCACTGTCCCTGCCTTCTCTCTGGGTTGCCCTGCTGTCACTGACAGCGGGCAACCCGATCAGCAGCTGCACGATTAGCGTGCAGCTGCAGTTTCTGAACGGACGTTCAGAAACGTCCGTTCAGAAATAGAGATCCACCCATAGGACGTTTATATCCTATGGGCGGAATGGAGGAGGTTAATAAATGTTCCTCATTGTGTTTAAATAATTCCAATAACTAAAGCTGTAAGACTTTGCTCGCATGGATTTCTGCAAACCCTATTTAGATGATTGGGCTAATTGTAGAAATGTCTTCTACAAATATGCCGCATATGATGATCTCGAATAGTAACAATATTGCTTGTCCTAAAACAAAAACAGCATTATTATTTTTAACAATAACAATCAGTGATGAGCTAAGTTAAGAAACAAATGTTTTGGTTGCTTTGCCGAATTTCACAAAGAAATTCAATTCTTCACGAAGCGTATTCCTTTGTATGTAGCGGGCAAAATGATGGGCAGCAGTGATCGTGCCACCCCTATCATTGAACCCCTCAGATGCCTCATTGAGGAATTGCAGGGCTTAATCAGGTTTAAAAAAAAATGCATAATCTTATCCATTTGCTTGTGGAAAGGCCATCACAACCATCTTGACTGAAGACACAGCTCAAAATCACTGATGTCACCAGGCCTGGCAAGCACACTAGCGGTGTGACTTCACACGTCACCATGTGCGATATTCCGTGTGGTTTCTTCAATCAAGTTGGCAAATAGATGAGTTGAGTATTTATTTATTTTTTTACTGCCATTTCAGTAAAAATAAATTTGTGACCACGAAATGCAAAGAAATTCGGCTTTGCGGCGAATCAAATTTTTCCAGAAATTTGGATTGATGTCAATTTGTTTGGCTTATATTCGCTTAACACTAATGATTATCAACAGCACAGGACATTTCCAGGACTTAAATGGATTTTGTTTTACTTGAAATGCTCTGTGATGTGTTTGTTCTTATAATGATGATTATTATTATTAATATTGTTATTACACTCTAGAAGCATGAGATTTACTATATATTCTTACCCTTTCAATGTACTTTTGGAGTTACTGGCAAATTTCAGCAAATCTCAGTTGCATACTAAAAGGTCTGGTCACTTACACATGCATGCTTGTAACAATGCTGGGATTTCAGCGTATAAGCCCTCGCATTGTAATCCTGATTAAAAAAAACAAAGCTTTGAGGACTATGTGTCCCAAATAACAGCATGTGGTAAGTACTTCAGCACACACAGCTATCCTTAAAAAACTAAAAAGGAAAGGATGAACTCAACAAAAAAGTGCTAGTAATATCCCCTGGAAGTTGTGTGCATAGTTTCCTCAAGAACAACAGTAAGGTAAAGATAAAAGAGATAGGGAGAGAAAGGAAGTAATCCTTGCTCTGTTCTTTTGCATACCTCTAAGTGTTGTGAAAAGCTAAATGCCTACATCCCATCAGATTTCTTTTTGGTCAAAAGAAATAAAATAAGCACTGCATGGTCAATCAACATATAGTTAAACAAGTAATACAAACTAAATTAAAATCCCAAAAAGAGACAATGAAGATAAAATGAAGAATGAAAATACATTAGGATAGTGCATATATATTATTTAATTATAACAGAACTTTGATAGTTTAACAAAAGTGCTTCTTATCTCTTTTACATCAGAGACAGTCTGCTGCAGATCACTCCTGACAGGAGTTTCTCCTCCTGCACTCTGCTTTGACACAGAAAGTGCAATTTATAAACACATTGGGAGAGATTTATCAAACTGGCGTAAAGTAGAACTGGCATAATTGCCCATAGCAACCAATCATTTGAAGACATTAGAAGCATTTAAAGGGACTTTCAGGTTACCTATGGAAGGATATTCGTTTAAATACTACTCTCATACTGCCGATCCCACAATCTGGGATGTGCTCATATGACCAAATATTTTGACCGAATGTGCTCTTGTGTCTCCCTGTTCAGCTACATAATGTACACACAAAAGCACACAGTAAGACACAGGAGCATATCCAGTTGAGACATCAGTGGAAAAGCCCACAGACAGTTAGGTGGTTATGTGAGCACAGCCCAGATTGCAGAATCAGCGGTGAGTAGGAATGTTAAGTAGTGGTAAAACAATCTTCCTTCCCCAGGTTGTTTGAAAGCTAGAATTTAGTCAAAGCCCTGGAGAACCCTTTTAATGTATGTACTTAAATAATATCAGAGGGCAAGTCTACAAGTGTTCATGTCATGCTTAATGGTATATTTTTATCATTAGTGGCCATTACATATAGTACCAGGCATAGTATCAATTTTAGGCTCATAAGATTTAAATGTAGTGCCCATACAAAAATTAAACCACGTAAATGATGGTTTATGTTCTCTTCATAGATCTGTACACATTCAAAATGTCAACTCTCAATATGGTATACATTAATGGTCCAAAAATAGGAAACTAAATAGTATCCATGAATCTTTCCCTGCCCACAGCCAAACCGACAGTTTCCAAATTTATTTGTGCTTCTTGGTAACAAATACATTTTCCCTGAAATGATGGTTAAAAGAAAACATACTTACCTCATCCATTTGAGCACAAAGGGCCGTTGCAGCAATCTTAATTGAAGATCCTGCTTGAAATCTCATGCGTGGTGACACATACGTCAACATGGCGGCCAGCCAAGATGGCTGTGGCATCTGAGGGGTTCAATGATAGTGGTGGGCAAAAGCTGTTCCCTGTCATAGCGCTCGCTACCTTAAACAAAATGTACTTTGTGACAAAGGAAATTGTCAAAATGCTAATTTCTTGTGAAATTTGTCAAAAAAGCTGAGGCTATATGCATACGACCGTGCCGTATTTTGCGGTCTGAAAACCGCAGATCCACAAAAAACAGAAGCCGTCCGTGTGCCTTCCGAAATTTACGGAACAGGCGGCCCATTGTAGAAATGGCTATTCTTGTCCGCAAAGCGGACAAGAATAGGACATGCTATATTTTTTTTGCGTGGCCACGGAACGGTGCAACGGATGCAGACAGCACAGATGCAACGGATGCAGATGCTGTACTGTGCTGATCCACTGAGGATGAAATCAGAAGTCATAAGACTTCGAAACGCGTCTGGGAGTAATTTGGACCCTCTAATACCACCATCTCCGCGTACGCAACAGACTACCAGGACTTGCACCTTTTCTTTTTATCTGCTGGCTGAGAACAGATTGTCCCGTGCCTGCTAAAAATTCCCTGGAGCCATATTATTTCATTCCACCTTGATTGGAGCAACCCAGGATTTGAGCACGAGAGACGCTGAAGCTGCGGAGAGCAGAGGAAAAAGCTATAACTTGCTTTGGAGGTAAGGGAGTAGTACAGCTCATAAAGAGGTGGGACGCCACCAGAGAGCTGGAATCTGGTGATTATCTGATCGAAAATCTGGCCTGAACGATCATTATATTTGTTAACCAGAGTACACTGTGGTGGACATACTAATTGCATTTATCGAATGTATTATTGTTATCAAATATATGATAATGGTCTGATCGACATCCTGCTCGAACGATCATATTATTCGATGACCCGATTACATTCGCTGCTAGACATATAGGTAGAATTAATTACCTTATACCTCAGTTTTATACATCCAAACATCATTATAGTGATGTTTTAATAGTTTTATTGTGTGTTTAAATGTGTGTTTTAATTATTGTACAATTTACGTATCTTGTATGGTGTTTTTAGATTAATGATTTTTTAACATTTTGTGACCTACAAAATATCTGAATATAATAAAATCAAGTGTTTGAGCAGTCCTCCGGATATATGAGTGCCATATCTTCCTTGAATATTTTTTTGCAATAATTTTTGGTGTGTGGAGTTCACACTGAGATATTGAGCACCATTTCCATCCCCACTGATTAGTAGAGCCACCCCATTCTGCCAATATATTTAGATTTTTTTCTCCTGATTTCAAAACTCATAGGGACCACCTACGTCAGGTCTTGCTCATTCTGCGGGAGAATAAATTGTACGCTAAATTGGAAAAAATGTGTGTTTGCGGTTCCAGAAATTTCAGTTTCTGGGTTTTCTTCTCTCAGCTTCTGGTTTTCGCATGGACCCTGAGAAGGTCCGCGCTGTGCTTGATTGGGAGATTCCTGAAAATCAGAAGGCACTGATGCGCTTTTTGAGTTTTGCCAATTATTACAGGAAGTTTATTTAGAATTATTCCTCTGTTGTTAAGCCACTCACTGATATGACTAAAAAGGGGGTAGATTGTTCCTCCTGGTCGGTAGATGCGAGTAAGGCCTTATCTAGTATCAAAGAGAGTTTTGTTTCTGCTCCCATATTGGTACAACCTGATGTCTCTCTACCTTTCATTGTTGAGGTGGACGCTTCTGAGGTGGGTGTGGGTGCGGTCTTGTCTCAGGGTCCCTCTCCTGCCAAATGGCGACTGTGTGCCTTTTTCTGTAATAAACTCTCCTCCGCAGAGAGAAATTGCGATGTGGGTGATAGGGAGTTGTTGGCCATCAAATTAGCTATTGAAGAATGGCGCCATTGGTTAGAGGGAGCCAGACACCCTATTACCGTGTTTACCGACCATAAGAATCTGGCCTACTTGGAGTCAGCCAAGCGTCTGAACCCGAGACAGGCCAGATGGTCTTTATTCTTTTCCAGGTTTAATTTTGTTATCACGTTCCGCCCTGGGGTTAAAAATGTGAAGGCCGATGCCCTGTTACATTGTTTTCCGGGAGGGGGGAACTTTGAAGACCCGGGTCCCATTTTGGCTGAAGGCGTGGTCGTTTCTGCTCTTTACCCTGATTTGGAGGCAGAGGTTCAGGCAGCCCAGGCAGAGGCTCCTGATCTTTGTCCTCCTGGGAGGTTGTTTGTGCCTCTCACTTTACGACATAAGGTTTTTAAGGAGCATCACAATACTGTCCTTGATGGGCACCCGGGGGCAAGAGCCACTGTGGATCTCATTGCTCGGAGATACTGGTGGCCGGCTCTTCGTAAGACGGTTGAGGTTTTTGTGGCAGCCTGCGAGACCTGAGCTTGTGCCAAGGTCCCTCATTCACGGCCATCGGGTCCTCTCCTCCCGTTACTCATTCCTTCCCGTCTTTGGACGCATCTGTCCATGGACTTCATTACGGACCTGCCTCGTTCCTCGGGGAAGACTGTGATTTTGGTAGTAGTAAAAGTAGTAGTAGTTTGGTTTTAGCAAAATGGCACATTTCATTCCTTTTCCTGGGTTACCCAATGCTAAAACGCTGGCGTAGGCATTTGCTGATTGATCACATTGTCAAACTGCATGGCATTCTTTCAGACATAGTCTCGGATAGGGGCACGCAGTTTGTTTCCAGATTCTGGAAGGCCTTCTGTTCTCGCTTGGGGGTTCGGTTGACGTTCTCTTCTGCTTTTCACCCGCAGTCGAATGGTCAGACAGAGCGCGTCAATCAGAATCTGGAGACATATCTGCGCTGTTTTGTAACTGAGAATCAGGAGGATTGGTCTTCTTTTTTGTCCCTTGCTGAGTTTACTTTAAATAACCGTCGCCAGGAGTCTTCGGATAAGTCACCATTTTTTGGTGCATATGGGTTTCATCCGCAGTTTGGGACATTCTCTGGAGAGGGGTCTTCTGGTTTACCTGATGAGGAGAGATTTTCCTCGTCGTTCTCATTTATTTGGCAAAAGATTCAGGGTAATCTGAAGAGGATGAGTGAGAGATATAAGTGTGTGGCAGATAAAAGACGTGTGCCTGGTCCGGACCTGAATGTGGGTTATCTGGTGTGGTTGTCTACTAAGAATATCAAATTGAAGGTTCCCTCCTGGAAGTTGGGTCCTAAGTTTATTGGGCCTACAAGATTCTGGCTGTCATCAATCCCGTTGCCTTTCGTCTTGATCTTCCTCAGACTTGGAAGATCCATAATGTTTTTCACAAGTCCATGTTAAAACCTTATGTCCAACCCATTGTACCCTCCTCTTTGCCTCCTCCTCCGATTGTGGTTGATGGTAATCTTGAATTTCAGGTCTCTAGGATTGTGGATTCTCGTTCATTGGGAAGGTTATGGTCCTGATGAGAGGATGTGGGTCCTAGTGGTGGACATTAAGGCCACTCATCTCATCAGGGCTTTCCATAGGTCCCATCCTGAGAAGGTAGGCTCTGAGTGTCTGGAGTCCACTCGTAGAAGGAGGGGTACTGTCACCGCTAGATCTCTGAGAAGCTTTGACAGACGTTCTTCAGTACCTCTTGCTTGAGGTTCTTTTGTTTTGGTTTTGTTTTGTCATCTCGTTTTCCTCTCTCAGCTGTCATCTAGTTGCACTGATTGCATCCCTTTATATCCCCTCCCATACTGCATCACTTTGCGGTTTATACAATTTCCTGGATTGTGCTCACTGCTAGATGCTATAACTGTATTTTCCTTTATTTGTGTTTTCCTGTTGGCTTGATTCTAGGTGACCCTGACTCGGAGGGTATTAAGTGCAGGGAGGCGGTGGTCGTGTCCCCTCACTATTGTAGGGTTTTCAGGTGTTACACAGTCTAGGTACGAGGACATGCATCTTTCTATCATAAAGATCTTTGCATGGGCTGAGCAGTCAGGGAGAGCTTTTATAGGGCTCACCCATTTGTTCCTTAGTTTGGGATCAAGTCAGTCGGATCTATATTTGTGACTTCTAATTTTCTGCAACACCATCCGTGACACCTACAGGAGGAAGCGGAGGTTGTCTCCTCCACATCTTGGCTGGCCAGTAGCAGCTGACTATCCTCTAGTAGCTCGTCCTCGATGTATAGTGGAGCTAAGCCCACAGTATATAATACTTGTCTGGCTGAGGGAACAGAAAAGGACAGAGGCAGGTTGAGGACAGATAAGGGCACAGGGCCTGCTCCCGAGCAATGCCAAATAAGGGTTGTATCTGACTGGGGGTTTCTGATGTCACTTGGAACGAAGTGGATGACCGAGTCAACCATTCAAGAACTGCTGGGTTGCTGATCAAGACACGACCGCTAGATGACACCAGGAGCTCATGCCTCTCGCTGTGACTCCTGCTGCCACGCCCCCTTACTCTTCTGCAACCTGCGCCAGAAACATTTAGGCCTCTTCCACTTCCCAGTGCAGGGCCTGGCACTTCTCTGTCTGACATACTGTTAGATCAAATAAATAAAAAGGAAA